>NC_140229.1:14619644-15057144 GCF_951802725.1 Rutilus rutilus
CAATGATAAGGATGCAGGCTTCCATACACATTACATCATGAGATCTATCTAATCAGCTGTGAGATCTTGATCACATGACATCCCTGCTCTCCTCTCCGCTCTCTTTCTGTGTGTTTATCACGTCTGAATCTTTCTTCTCCCCCATTTCTCTCTGTTTCCTCACATGCAGGCCCGCACTTTGTTGCTGTCAACAACAAGAATGAAATTGTGGTGACAGACTTTCATAACCATTCCGTCAAGGTGAGTGTATCTCTCGGTCGTTCTTACAATTTTCACCTGGTTGACAATAAACCGGTGGGAAAAAATCCCATAAACTTGAACGAAGGGACCTGAACCATATCTAGAGACCAGAATCACCCACAACAGGAATAAATTTAATAAAATATATTAAAATAGAAAACAGCTCTTTTAAATTGTAATAATAGTTCACAGTATTACTAGATTTATTTGTATTGTATGTATATATATCTGCCTTGGGAAAGTATCTGTACCCATTCATTTTTTTCACATTTTATGTTGCTGCCTTATGTTAAACTACTTTAATGAACTACTTTAACACCATAATGAATATTAAAGGGGTGGTTGATTATGATTTCACTTTTCTAACTTTAGTTAGTGGGTAATGTTGCTGTTTGAGCATAAACAACATCTGCAAAGTTACAACGCTCAAAGTTCAAAACAAAGGAAGATAATATATTTTTAAGGACTAAAACAAACGGCTGATAGGGACTACACGACATTCCTCCCTAAAATTTATATAAACCCCGCCCCCGGGAACAAGTAGTCCATGTTGAGAAGAGGAAGAGTTGTTGTAGTAGAGCACATTTGTGAGTCTGCTCAAGCTGTCGCATTCGTCTTTTCATATGCAATACAGTACGTGTAACAAATGCATGTCACTCTGTATGCATCTTACAACAGTTCCCACACGAGCGATTTATAGATTATCATGACAGAATATGCTAACTTGAAGATAGTTAACTCGACATCAGAAACATAAATTCATCAACTAACCATTCAGAAACGTCTTGTTGCATTCTACATGTTGTCACTTCTTCTTGAGTCTCTCCATCATTGTCCGACTCCGGTTTGAACATAAAAGGCAGAACAGTTTCTGACATTTTAGTGCTTGTCTGCGTGAGGTAATCGGAGCTGCTAACACACATGAGATGTTGAAGCTCCGCCCTCTGTGCCAGGAGCAGCAGTTCATTTGCATTTAAAGGGACACACACGAAACGACGCGTTTTTGCTCACCCTCAAAAACTGACAACTTTAACTTGCTGTAAAAAATTATATTTTGAGCTAAAACTTCACATACACACTCTGGGGACATCAGAGACTTATTTTACATTTTGTAAAAAGGGGCATTATACCACCCCTTTAAATTAAATATTTTTTGACTCATATATTCTTTAGTCAAATAATTGATTTAATTGTAGTATTCATTAAATATGCCTTAAATCACAGTCTTTACACTTAAAAAAATTGTATATGATATTAATATATTTCCCCACTGTACAATTAAATGTTAATAAATATTAAAGGTGCTCTTAGTAATCATTTAAAGGTGCAGTGTGTGATTTTTAGCGGCATCTAGTGGTGAGATTTGCGAATTGCAATCGGTCAATAATTCGCGGCCTTTCCTTGAAATTTCAAACTCGAATGAGAGGCTACGGTGGCCGACGTAGGAAGCCGCGTCTTTTCCTGCTGCTTCTCATTCAAGTTAGTGATGAAACGCGCTCTGTAGCGCTGTCTGTTCGCTGTCGGCTACGGTAGAAACATGACGTCACGATATGGCGACCTTCATAGAAGGGGGTGGCTGCGGTTATGTACATATAAATGACTCATTCTAAGGTAATAAAAACATAACGGTTCATTAAGTAAGGTCTTTATACACCACTGAAAACATAGTTATGGATCTTATATTGCATTTCTGTCAATAGATCCTCAGAAATATCACACATTGCACCTTTAAGTGCATTGACAATATGGCTTAGTGGTGTAGATGTAATCTCAATCTCACACAAATGCAATAGTTTTCAGGTGTTGATGTCATTGTAAATATGCAATATTAGCAGTCAGCAATGATTCCACAAGTTTCCATAACACTTTCCAATTCTCACTATTAACTAGTTGCTTATTAACATGCATATTACTAGGATATTTGCTGTTTATTAGTACTTATAAAGCACATATTAATGCCTTATTTGCCATGACCATATTCTGCATCCCTTAACCCTACCCAATACCTAAACTTAACAACTACCTTACTAACTATAAATAAGCAGTAATTAGGAGTTAATTGAGGCAAAAGTCATAGTTTAGGGTCCAATTCTCACTATTAACTAACTATTAAGTGTGACCAAAGTTTCCAATAATGGGGTTTACAGAGGTAAAACAAAATATGTATCTGTCATGTGATTTCAAAATGGCTGCCCCCATGAGGTAACCTGTTCCATAAAAAAAAAAAAGTTGCTAAGTCGCTGATGTTTTTAAATATATTTTCAGTTATTATTCATTTCATATGTGTAAAACTTAAATGATGGGAGAAATCATAGAATGCATCATTTATTGTAAAAAAAAATGGGATCATTTATTTAATATGGGTGATTAAAATGTGTATTTCCTCAGGTCTACAGTGCAGATGGGGAGTTTTTGTTTAAATTTGGGTCCCATGGAGAGGGAAACGGCCAGTTTAATGCGCCCACAGGGGTCGCTGTTGATGTTAACGGCAACATCATCGTAGCAGACTGGGGCAACAGCAGAATACAGGTACCGACTCCTCTAAACATCCACTTCCTCTTTACAAAATCTCCAAGAAATAAGTCATTTCAGTAGCACTTTTTTAAGACGACAATCTCTACAATACAAGTTTGTTTGTTTTCCTCAGGTGTTTGACAGCTCAGGCTCATTTCTCTCCTACATCAACACAACCGCTGACCCACTGTATGGGCCGCAGGGTCTCGCTTTAACCTCCGACGGCCATGTTGTGGTGGCCGATTCTGGTAACCACTGCTTCAAAGTCTACCGGTACCTGCAGTAACCCCTCAGGCACTTCCACGGGGTGACACAAACTCTCCTGCGACTTCGGTTCATCACAGTTTGCATAGTCATATCAGCGAAATCCTCCAGCCAAACCAGAAAGGAAGAATCGAAGGAACAAAAAGCACTTTTCTTTAATCTTTTACTGATTTTCATGTTCCAAAACAAAGAACTACTTCTGTACTAAACCAGGAATGTTGATTGTAAATAACAGCAACCATATCAATAAGCACAGATTCTTATTAGAAATCATGTAAGTTGTGTATAAATAAAAAGTGTATATATATATACATTTTGTTAATCGCGTCTTAAACCCTTACCCGAAAAGGCGATTATTTCCAAGATTCCTTTCCCGTCTCAGTGATTGACCTTCCCATGACTGCAACAGTTGTGTATCTTAATTCTGTTACATTCTGCATTTGTAAATATACAAATTTATGTACATATGAACATATTTGGTGTATGTAACATGTAAATGACACTGGCTTCTTGTATTGTCAGCATTTACCACTGGGATTTCACTATATCCAAGCTAATCAGTGAGCGCTTTCAGCCAACTGGGTGTTTAAATCATTCAGACTGAACATCTGAGCTGATTATCCCTCACAGATATCAACAGCACAGGAAGTGATGCGCATCCCTGCTCTCTCTCTCTCTCTCTCTCTCTCTAAGAAAAAATAAATAAAAAATCAAACCAATTAACAAAAGGAGCTAAAATAGGACATATTTGTTCCATTCCAAATTATTTATTTTTCTAAAGCACAAGGCTACTTTACATGTTGAAAAATCCAACAAGCAAATAGAAATATAATCAAACCCAAGTATTTCAAGTATAGGCCTGTTGCCTATGTTTTTTAATGTTCTATAAAGATGATCAGTTGTATGGAATTATATCTCTTCTCTGTAAATAATCATGCAGGCGCCAGATGTTCACGGTGTAGCAACCAAATGTTGTCTTTAGTCAGTATTAGTTTGTTCATTTGTCTATTTATTTAATGTTTTGTACACTTTTTCCTGAATAATTTGTTTCGAGATTGTCCATCACCAGCGAATGATTTCAGAATCACCTCCCTTTAATTTTGTGGATATTTCCTTTGTCTCTTTGAAGGTTTATGTGACACCATGTCTCCTTAATAGGCTACTCGCTCTATGTGATACTGTAAGGTTATGAATGGTGGCTCACAGCTGAAACGGTGAGCGTATATCTTATATCTGTGCAAATTATGTTTTTGCATGATAATGATTTTACCAGCAGTCTGAATATGGTTTCTGCAGCAGAAATACTTGTAATGATTTGCTATTGCCAGGCTGGAAATAAAAAAATACTGTAATAGCCAAAAAAAAATCCTGTATATTATTAATTTATAATATATGCAAATTGCAAGTTTATATAACAGTTGCTTCCCAGACAGCAACATAGTGTCAGCCCAGATCTGATACATGTGGATTACACGGCCCATATGTGGGCCGGATCTGGGTCGAGACTGTTACTGTCTGGGTTCTATCGTGATGGGCTTTTTTGGAGAACCTTCGTCAGTAAAGGCCTGTTCACACTAAGAACGATAACTATAAAGTTTTAAAACTGAAAAAGCACATATACTATTGTTCTGGGAATTTTAGTGGGTGAAATCCGAGAAGGGGTTTAAAATCCAGTCATTTCAATAGGAATCCACGCGATCGGGAACTTTGCGAGAGCATGCAGATTTCGCAACGGCTTTAAATTGGTCACATAAATTGGGCGCGTAAACCAATACATTAAAAAAAATGTACAAAAATGCTTGTTTTGAAAGTGTGAGCTGTGCTTCATACATGGCTAAATTATTGACAATAAACATTGGGCCTTTTTGTGCCTGCAAAATGTCTCTATGAACAGCAGAATCAGAATGCGGAAGTCCACACCATAAGGACGCAGAGGAACAATAGCATTGAAATGATTTCCCCCCCCGCTGATAATTCTCCATTAAACAGAAGATAGTCTTTTCTTTCTTATTGTGAAGTATATCCGAGTGAAACGGCTTCTCGGACAACAAAAAATTGTAGGGCGGGTCCTTGATTTTGCGCATTTGGAATTGATTGGATGGTTGTGGCTTGATCTCATGTGACTGACAGGTTGTCCCGCCCTCACGCCAGTGAACACTTTGATTAAAGATTACAATGACACATTAATAAAAAAAATGTTGATGTGCACAGATAAATAAAAAATACTGCAATATTAAAAAAATAAATACATTTGAAGAGACAATTTCATGGTGACTTTCATGTTGACAACTGCAGCAGCGATCTTAGGATCAATTACATTATCGTCCGTTGGTGTGAAGGCTAATTTTGTCCTTGGTATGGATGGACCTTTACACTATTCAATGCATGATAAAGTGCTTGGACAGATGATTTAATAAATGTGGTTTAAAAAAGAAACAACCGTATGTACATTTCACTGGAAAATATTGGAGTTTAGAATAAAAACTATCCTATTCATTTGAAAATCATAGTTTTGATCTTTTTTTTATTTTTTTTTAAACCTCTAATCAAAATGATTCACTTTTTAAAAATATTATATATGGATGTAAAATAGAACTTCCTGGTTCTATGAAATATGAAATGCTAAAATGAAAAAATTGTTGTAACATTTTATTTTTTAGATGACTGTAGAGGAAAACATTTAACATTGCAGTGGTTTTAAATCTCATAAAAGTAAAATGTACTCATGGTGCCATCCAGCAGTTATGCTCAAATGTGATGCAAGTTCTCTTACATCGGCAATTAAATGAAAGCCAAATAAAAAATATATATATACTAAACATACAAAGAGTCAATGTTTTCAAGTTGAACTCATTTCTTATGAGGAAATAGACAGTGATTACCAAAACTACTAAATGTTAAAAGAAACTTAGATCCTAGCTTTTATCATGGAGTGTTGTGAGAGCATGTTCACGTTAACAGCATATGTACAAAACATCTTAAGATCCAGAAGTGACCCGTTCCAGTGTTTTCTTGATCCTTTGTCAGCTCAAAAGACATTTTGAACAAATGACTGCTGCGGTTCTAGTATATAAACTAGTTCAGTAAATATCAACACGAACAAAACCATCTGAGCTCAATAAAAAGGTGCTGAAATGTTTCAGTACAAAAGCAAACATTCTCAGCATCTCTCCTCACCATCAGCCCACAAGACAGATTTGACTACTGCTAAACAAATATAAGAGATTAAAATTAATATAATGGATTTGAAAGGTACATGACGTAACACGAATGGCACAAAGCTTCAGGATAAACTCATTTACATAATTAAATGAACAAAAGGACGCTCCTTGCAGCATATCTGTCGAAAACTCACAAACTCAAAGTTGCATAGCACCTATTGCAGTCTGAGCTATTGCGATATGTTCGAACACAGAGCCTTTATGTAACACGGTTATTTGTCTAACAAATACATTCCTTAAAAACAAAACTGCAACAAAAGAATATGTAAACATTTCAAATACATGTAAAATAATAGAGAGATTTTTTTTTTTAAATATATGCCATAAAATGGAATACATGGCAAAAAAAAAAAAAAAAAATCTTATTTCCCCCCCCAAATCATTTTACAAATTTCTACAAATTGAAACGTTGATACCAAGCATTAATACATTTTTGGCCTGATTTAGTCCTTATTTTCACCTCTACACTGATGTACAAAAGACAACACTGAGGTCTAAGACAAGACGACACAGAGCAGCTAAAGTCGACATTTGCGGAAAAACCTGCAATGCCTCTCTACCTGAATTTCAATGGGGCTACATCATAATTCACGAGCGAGAAAAACTCATCTCGCTCCTTCATATTATGTTGTATCAAAGCTCTACGCAGCTAATTCATTCAGATCAACTGAATCCAAAGATGCAGCAGAGCTTAAAAACAAACTTCCTCCCTACTTCCAGGAAGGAAAATGCCCTGAAATGTTTACTTCGATGCAACAACAGGAGCATTTATCGTTTTTTAAAAATTTTATTTCTTGTGAACTGCATGTACGGCATCGCTTCGTTTTCAGTAGAAATGACATATTTGTAGTCGGCTACCCGGGTCGTTTTTCCCCGGGCTGAAGAAGGGTGAGACGGGCTCGTCAAAGTATGTGACAAAGTTATAGATGCGTTTCATAGTGACGGCGTCGAAGAAAGTAACGTGGCCCCGGTCGTAATCTAAGAAGACGCCGACACGAGGAGAGTTCCAGTAGTCCGCCACGGGCACGCGCGAGTCTTCCTCGTTGGCGTACAGCCGGTCTTGGAGACACAGGCTCCAGTAGCCAGCGGAGGGCGAAAGGTTTACAAAACCTTTGCGGTTGCTGTACTCGGTGGTGACGCCCAGATACCAGACCCCCTTGTCCCGCACATCCACCTCCCAGTAGTGCTGGCCGCTCGAATACTGGGCGGTGGCGAGCACCCCGAAAAAACGAGTGAAGCGTTGCGGCATGTCGGGCTCCTGGGAGCGTACGCGGCCCTCCTCCACCTTGGTGTCAAAGTCGCTGATGGTCAACGAGGGGTGAGCGGTGTCTAAATCTAGAGTTAAATTCTGAGGCACTGGAAAACAGGGAACATCTGGTTAGCCGTTTCGTCGTGTTAACTTAACACCACATATCTCACATGGCAAAATGGGCAAACAAAGGGTTCATTGTCTATTGACAATAGTGTTGCGATGCATGAAGCACCGTTCACACAGAAGCCATTTTCAAACCAAGCAACCTTCTGCATTTTGCATGTGTGGGGAAATGACTAGATTTCGCCCGTGAAAATTTGCCAATGGTAAATGTGGCCGCAACAAAAGCACTCACTTGTGTGTAACACGTGCATCATCTTCTTCCACATGATGAGCTGAAAGGGGCCTGTGAACTCGGAGAAATCTGGAGGAGAGTTAGAGGCCTGGACACCGAGGTTGACGTGGCAGGGGCTATGAGAAAAAAGAAAAAAACACATTATGAGAGATAAAACCCTAAAATACATTTAGCTACAGGTTAAAGAATGAACAGATTTACATACCTTAAGTATGAATTACTGATACTCTGAAGAGGGGGGAAAAGATAAATGTTAATAATGTAGATATAGTCACAATTACAAAAAACAGTTGCAATTTGCACAATATAAAGACCCGGCGAGATATACTGTCATAATTGTTTTATAAAAAGTCAAAATGAGAAGTAGTCACAATTAAGGTCTGTTCACACCAAGGATGATACTTGTAATAATAACTATAGCTAGCTATAAAGTTATAACAATGACAATTTTATGAGAATAGAGACCTCCACAGCTAAAATGATAATGACAAAGGAACAATATTGTAGGAATCACTTCCAGAATTTTTTTTTTCCAGCTGATGAATGTCAACAAAAAAAAAAAAAAATGCAGCCAATCACAATCCACCTGACTTTAAAGAGCTTGAGCATTTAAAGGAATAGTTCACTTAAAAATTAAAATTCTGTAATCATTTACTCATCCTCAAGTTGTTTCAAACCTGTATGAATTTCTTTCTTCTGCTGAACGCAAAGGAAGATATTTTGAAGAAAGTCGGTAACCAGACAGTTGATGGACCCCATTGACTTCCATTGACTTCTTACTATGGGAGTCAATGGGGTCCATCAACTGTCTGCTAACCGACATTCTTCAAAATATCTTCTTTTGTGTTCAGCAGAAGAAATTCATAAAGGAATAGTTCACAACCTGTAAGGCAGCATACAACACAACTGTTGGATGATATTTTTTGGATGCTAATATAATTATATTAGCTATTTAATAACTATCATTCTTGGTGTGAACGGGCCTTTTCAATAAAGTTGCAATTGTAAGAGATAAGAATTCACAATTGTCTTGTTGCTTTTTTTACTCTGAGGCGTAAATGGGCCTCATATTAACAAATGTGCGTGTGTAATTATGGAAATTTTTGTTTATAATATATCAGCTGTTGAGTTTTTTCACCTCAAAGTTAGCGCTGTCACTCAGGTGATTTTGAATTTCAGTGATGGCTTTGTCCACTTTGGCTGCCTCGCTCTCCACGCGCTTCAGGTTGGCATCGATCAGCCCGATAGTGGCCACCGCTTCGGCCTCCAACCTTTCCAACAGATCATCCTTCTCATCCAACAAAAACTGAACCAGGGCGCCGACATCTTCCTCGATCTTCTCCTTCAAGGCTTGTTTTTTAAGCTGTTGAGACAAATGTTTGAGATTCGACATCAGGGCCTCAACATGGATCATAAATCCTCAGCAGGTTATATAACCAACAATTTCAAGTCATTTGTATGCACGCAAAGACAGCGTGGGAACAATCGGGCTTTCATACCTTGACATCAGATCTGGCCTGCTCGTCTGTGCTCTTTACTCTAGTACACATGGATTTCTGCCAGTTCAGCTTGATGAGTCTTAGCTTGAGCTCACTCTGCATGTTAAATAAGAGAGAAAACTTTAAACTTGTAGTGTTACAGCACAAATTATTATGCAAAGTACAATCAGTAATGGAAGAAATATTTCTAGGAAGGATCTTGTGGACATGGACCTTATTACTGTATCAGCAAAGATACAAAATAGTTAAACGCAGAGGTCAGCAGTTCCCATAATGAAACTGGACATGAGACTGTGAGGGAGTTTAGCATTGCAGACTTTATCAAATTCTATGAATGTTCTTGTGTAGAGCTACACTCGCTTGCTGCTTTGCATTACCATCAAATATTTGAACATGTTTAACCTTGGGCTGTGAACAAGGAGTATCACAAAGAATCCAAAGGAACAGATAATTCACATGTGTGAAATACGTCACACTTTCCTTGTGGAAGTTTCCAGAAAAGTGTAAGAAATGAACTTCTTGCCCACCAGTCACAGTTGCTGATGAAAGCACAATTTTATTACCCTGGAAATCCAGAGTTCTCGCGAGAGCACAATTTGAATTTGCTCAGCGAGTTCCTCTGGCATTGAGTAATGATGCTCATTAACTATGCCCTTGTAGCCGAGCTGCACCAATCACATCAGTGTATCTGATATAGGCGGGACAGAGGCGAGCTAAACAGATGACGACAGCGCAATCACGACAGTGACTGGTCGTAGTGTTATCCAATTGCGTGCAGTGAGATTTTCAAATGCATGCTTGGTGCCACCCCTCGAGTTGGTCGATTTTCATTACTCGATGCCAGACCCTTAATCTTTCAGATTTGGGTCTGGATTTCCAGGCTACAATTTTATCAGCCATTTTGTTTTTTTTTTGTTTTTTACCAGCCATTTTGATTTTCCAAATATATAAAAAAATTCTAATATATAATCTAATAATATAAAAATAACAGAGTTCCACTTAACTTCCCATTCATCTGGTTGGAACCCAATTTAGGTTAACTACAAACATTAACAGTAATATTTGGAATTATACAACTATAGTTAGTTTAAAAATAAAATGTGTACATTTTAACAATATAATATTTTAATAATACACTGCCCAGTCAAAAGAAAAAAAAAAGTCTATGATTGGATCACTATTGCAGTGATTATTATGTTTCTAGCATGTTATGTTTGGCAACAGGTCTTCTAACCTGAACTGATGAAGTGTGTAGCTTTTCATTTCTTAAACATCTATGTAGGAAGACACATCATGGTCATATTCCAGGATGACAATGTCAAGATCCATCAGGCTCAAATTGTGAAAGAATCATTTTCACACATGAATTGGCACCTATGATCCAAGACCTTAAATTCATTATAAGTCTTTGGGATGTCCTGGAGTAGACCAGAAATTTGACCAAAAATTGATGTGATGTTATTTCGATCAAGAGGTGCATTAATGTTTGGTCAAGATCTTGTATTGACAATGCAAGAGTTAAGCACTCTGTAAAGTCTACTCCAGAGCATCCCAACAACGTTCAATTAATTTAAAGCTACACTGTGTAATGTTTTAAGTTGATTCTTTGCAAAAAACACTTTCTTTCAAAATGATATGTGCTCATTAATGTGTAATTACTTCTACCAACTAATCAAGTATTCTCGTAAGCGTAGAATCTGCCATTTAGAATACATACGAGCGAGTCGCTCGAATAGCGGCAGCCATGTTGCGCCTCCATCTTGAAAATACATTAGCCAAAGAGGGACATACAATCAAGCTTCGCCTTTCGCGTTTTTACACTCAGTGGCACCGTGACGAATGCGAGAGGGAGATTACTCACGACTGCCGGCAGATTTGAAATAATACGGCCACCGTAGGAGTTAAAACGCCCTCGGAATGGGAGGGGCTAGAAAGTAATATTCAGTTGGTAGTCATAAACAATTTCACCGCTAGATGGGAGAAAATCCTACACAGTGTAGCTTTAAGGTCTGGACTCAGAGGTGTAAAAATGATTCTACATGCTCCCTTCCAAACATTCTTTCATCATTTGAGCCTGATGAATCTTGGGTTTGTCATCCTAGAATATGGCCATGATGTGTCTTCCTACATTTTTTAAGAAATTATTTAAGGCAAAATGTTTTGCTATTTATATAAAAAAAAAAAAAAGTTATATACAGTGCTCTACATTCACAATGCACCTCAAAGTGAAATGAGAAAGTTGTTAAAAAAATAAATATGCCTAGGTAAATGGTCAAGGTTAATTTTGAGCATTCACATGAGACCGTGAACATGAAGAAAATATGAAATCTCCTGTGTATAACTTAAGCTACAGTGGCTAGACGACAAAAATGACCTGCTGCTGTGCAAAAAGTACCCGCATTTCACAGGTGTTAATTTCACACCCTGTTCCGAACAACACTGGTTCTAACAACTGTCTCAACTTCTGAAAACAACGTTAAGACTGCAAACAATGTCTATGTGCTACTTCAAGGCTGTCTGTGTCTGTTAAATAAAAACACTTAAAGTGCTAAATCCCACATGTACATCCAGCACTATGGTGACAGATAGTTACTACTCCTTGCTCTATCTCCAAGGTTAGCCAAGAAACAACGTCAACGGTTTCTAGTGCCAAGTCAGCCATTTAGACTAAGATAACAGGAAGCAGGACAAGAAGAGAGGAAAAAGACACACCACAAAAGAGTGATAGAGACAGAAAAGCTAATAATTACACAAAACCAACAAACTCTGAGGAAAAAAGGAATCTAGAACAAACCTTCATGTCTTCAACAACCTCGGGTACAGGAGCAACATCATGGTGTCTAGAAAAATAATACAATTATGTATGATGTTTACTTTCTAAGACCATTTTGATGTAAAACGTTACAACAAAGAGCATTGGTCCTCAGACAGTGGTCAATGCTATCATTCGGTTCTGGCTATCAATTCAGTGTCTAGGTAATGTTAGGCTGAGACAAGCCGCGGTCTGCGCTTGAATGTGGGGTTCACAGAGAGCCTCACCTGTGCGCTCTGGATTCCCGACACACCACGCAAATGGGCTTTCTGTCCGTGTGGCAGTACAGTTTCAGTTCCTCGTGGTGTCGCTCACATTTCCCGTCCATTTTCACGGGTTTTGGGGGTGCAGAGGGCCTACACGTCTTCAGGTAGTCGAAGTCGCTCAATTTATCCACCAAGTTCTTTACCAGGTAGTTCTTAGTGAAACTCATTTTTACGAACACCTGCAAAAAAGGACACCGTTTCATGTACGACGCAGAAAAGTATTAGTGCTGCACTGAGAAAACGCTCGTGATTCAATAAACGTGGTCGGAGTGATCAATCCTAATATTAACAATATAGTAATGTACGGTTATTATTTAGACTGTCGGTTTGAGCAAATTAAGCCACTCTGCATGATTAAGACGCAAATGTATATAAACCCCTTATGTGCATTTAAGCAGCTGTAGCTAAGCAACCCAGGATGTAGCAACGTTTATCAAAACAAACCACGCACCATCCTGCACTCCGGACACTGGTAACCAACATCATCGCCTCCATTTTCCTCCCAGTGCATCAAAATGCACATGCGGCAGAAATTGTGGCCGCATTTTAAAATAACAGGGTCGTCGAAGTAATCGAGGCAAATAGAACAGACTAATTCCTTCTGAAGCTCTCCCCTCGAATCTCCGGCAGTGGCCATGTTTCCCCAAGCAACAGTGTAACTGTTTTTCAGGGCTAGAAGCGAATCTAGACGGAAGAGAGAGAGAGCCCATTCTGGACTCACTTCCTGGTTCACTCACGTGGGGGTCCAGTGGCAATTCTGATTGGTTACGTTATCAGTACGTTACCGTTGGTTACGGTTCAGCATATTTAATGACACCACTTAATTAATTACGCCATTAATATTAAGAAATACATAAAAAATGTATTCTAATAATATAATAATCTAATATAAATATAAAAAGGTTCTAATAAACCTTTACAAAATAAAAAGCTGTAAATTTTTTTGATTTCCTAATCGAACTTGCTGTAGAAATAGGTCTGATGTGTTCAGCTATCCATGCAAATTGACTGTTTATGCCATTCATCTGTATACATATTTTGTTTTCAATACCATTAAAAAGCCATATGAGCACATTTAATACGATTTTATCCAACAAAGTGGCTTGTTGTGCTTTTGAGTTTGGTGCTGCCATGAGCCAGTTTACACTTACATCAGGATATTTCATTTTGTTTAAGCAAGGTCTGCACCAAAACAATTCCATTAAATTCCTCAATAACTATGAATTAGAGGGTTATTCGAATCCAAAAATGAAAATTCTGCCATCACTGACACTTACGCACCCTTATGTTGTTCCAAACCTGTATGAATTTCTTTCTTCTGTTAAACACAAAAGAAGATAATTTGAAGAATATTGGTAATCAAACAGTTTCACGGTCCCCATTGACTTCCACTGTAGGAAAAAAGTACACGAAAGTCAATGGGTACCGTCACCTGTCTGGTTACCAGCATTCTTTAAAATATCATACGCAGAAACTCATACAGGTTTGGAACAACATGAGGGTGAGTAAATGATGACAGAATTATAATTTTTGGGTGAACTAACCCTTTAAGTACAACTGAACATTGTCGGCACAGTAATGAGACTTTCAAAGTTTTCAAGTTTTAAGACTTTGTTTATTTTGTGCTTCAAGGCTCAGTACATAAAAATGCTTTTAGCATTGGAAATATTTAGCTGTGAACCATGTACAAAAACACAATATCTCACCATAAATACCATTTCAAACATAAAGAATATTTCATTGTGCCCAAAATGTCATGCTCATGTCTGTTAATCAGCCTCACAATCCTCTGTGAAAATGGAAACAATCCACCGATTTTATTGCATAGCACATTTATTCTTAAATATTATCAGCCTGATGAGGAATATATTTGTCAGGAGGTGAAATGAATTTGACAATATGATGCTGGTTTTTCATAGATCAGTTCTAGACTAATAAACATGTGGATATGTTTTTTAAATGCATACACAAACGCTTGTGATAGCTGATACAAAAGTGGACCTGGTCTGGAAAAAACAACAACTGCAAAACACAGTGAAACGCAAATGTGGAAATCTGAGGGATTTCCGATGTCACAGTTTTCCCCTTATTTTAAAACAACACTCAATGAGATGAGACGGCAATTTTTAATGCATGCGGCTCTCGTGAATACTAACGTTTAAATTATATAACAAACAAATATTAATAAAAACAGCAGCAACAAGATGAAATTTGACAACATCTGACAGACTGAATGTAAACTTTCTGACAACAACTATTTGACAGTTTGATATGAAATGCATATTCAGCATTTCTCCATTGAGAGCTTGGCACTTGCTGTTAAAAACCAGCATATATGTAAAACACACTGAACAGGGGAGAAAATAAGTCATATTCTCCAAAGACATCACATATCCCAAAATACAGTAGCCAATGCTGTAATACAAGTAAATATGTAATACTTGAGATAAAGGTGAAATACACAATATCAGTGTCAGTGTTGTGATCAGCTCATTTGAGTGCACCGTTTCACCATTTCATTTCATGGACAATGATTCTCAGAACATGTATTTTTTCCTTTTGTAAATGCCTCTTATTATCAATACAGTGGTAGATATAGTAAAGTGAGGGGTTCTCAGAGGGAGAGAGTTTCATTAAAATGTACTTTTTTGATGAACGTTCATACACTTTGAATAATCACTGTGTATGTGCTATAGAAATACACAAGAGATTGTATTAGTTACGAATTAAAGGTTGGATAGAAATAAATTACCTCAGGGTAATAAAGATTCTTTCTTTCTTTCTTTCTTTCTTTCTTTCTTTCTTGAAAGACGCTGAAATATTGAAAACAAGAAGAAAAAAAAACAGTTTTGAAACAAAAAAAATATTTTTCCATTAATGATAAAAAAAATTATTTAGCTATTTCAGAATTTAATGGAAATAAAATGGAACCAAATGAGCTCCTGTTTCTGTTAATACATTAAATTTAATTTATCAAAGGATAATTTAATTGATTTTATTTTATTTTTAATTGATTTATTTGAATAGATTTTAATGTCCATTATTTTTGACCACACGTCACTTGGCACACCTCAACAATTAATTGCTGGATGAGCAAAATTCAGAATCAGTGTCACTTGGCCATGGCATGAGGAGTGGATGGCGATTTCTTTGGGCTGGTGATGAACTGGGTTGTGAGATCTCTGTAAGATAAAACCTGTGAGAGGCACTTGTTTAAAACAAAGAAAACCAAAAAAAAACTGATCCGATGAATGACTAAGGAGAACCGCACAGTCTCCAAGTAGTCCATTAGTCCTTCAGACCTCCGAGCTGTCTCCATTATCAAGGCTACATCGAACTATAACAGGCTGCAAGCTGGATGAGACACTAGGGGCCTTTTTCGCAGGTGTCCGCTTTGAGCGAACCATCAGTGCCAACACTACACCCACGAGGATGGTGAGAAGCAGTCCCACGAGGACTCCCGCCACCGTTACCGCGTCCTCTTTGGCATCTCGCCCACTGAGCTCCCGTGGAGACAGTCCATCCGCGAACAGCTCCTCCCCTGGCGCAGAACGCCGTTGCCTGCGGTCCAGAGCGACGCGCATGATATTCGTTCCTCGGTTGTTGTCGGGTCCGATCTCCTCCGCCAGTATCGGGACGTCTCTGTTGGACCGTCTGGAGCGTCCTCTGGCCTCCGCTCGTACGAGGTCACCTGATGTTATTGAGTGGTACTCCACACTTCGCTTGCCAATGCCACGCTTGGCGTTGTCTTTGGAACGCACAGTGTAGATGGTGTGAATGAACCACTCTCTCCCTACTGCCACCTACAGAACAGAAGGACAATAGAGGAGTTCATCAAGTCATGCTGATTGACCCATTAAATGACAGGAATCCAGCATGTGATGTCACAGATGTGCAGTACTCGACTGTGTGTAATCACACCATAACTAATGAGGGTTTAAAAGGATTAGACCTGGAAAAGGGGAGTAGAATCCAGTCTGAATCCGTCAGATCCTGGCTGCTTCACCAGAGAGAGGGCAGAGGGGTCATCTACAGCCAGCAGGGCTTTGAAACCCATGTCCCCAAAACTCTTGGCCTGAGTCTCAGGCTGGGCTTTGTCCTAGAAGCAAGTTGAAGTCATGGGACTTTTTTTTTAGACAAACTGTACACATTTTTGAAAAATTTCTCAACAGACCACTTTAAAAAGTATATAAATTAATGTATTTCAATAATATTACACAATATAAAATGTATTAAAATAAGAATTAATTTGTTATAATTTAAAATATAAACAAAAATATAATTTGCATGTATTTTATTTTAAAGACTAATATATAGTTATTTTAGTATTATTTCTACTATTATAGTATTTATTCATATTTAGAATTTTTGGTATTTTCAGTTTTCATTTTAATTTTAGTTTAAGTTTAAAAAAAAATTTTAATCATTTTTTAATATTATTATTTAGCTTTAATTTATATTTATTTCAGTTTTTGTTTTAGTACTTTTTAACTTAAAAAGCTTTAAAATGAGAAATTTTGCTTTGACAATTAACTCAAACTAAAAAGTTTTTCATACATTTTCATAATAATTTCTTTAATAATTTAATTTCTTTCCGCTTTATTTCAATTTATGTAAATTCTTTTCTTTTCTTTTTTTGACAATAACAATACTGCTAACATACTCACAATAATTTTGAATCGGTAGAGCAGGGAGGGAGAGTCTGCAAGGCATCCAAACTCAGATTTGGTGGGGTTGTATTTAGGAACATATCCGTCAGCTCCGGTGCACAGATACACCTTTTCGATGTTACAGTAGAAAGAGTCCCCTAGGTTCTGCACAGGGTCCACCATCACTCGTCCATAGATCGTGTCGCCTTGAGGAGAACAAGCTCAGTGTCAGTATAACTCAGAACATGAACTTAAACAACCTAGATTTTTACACGTTCTGAAGAAAACATAATTGATGTTTGTCCGTCCGAAACTCGCTGTGATGCCATACAACGCTAGGACGTTGCTATGTGGTGGTCCATGTGGTTTTCAGTGCATCGCTAGGTGGTTCCTATGGTGTTCTGGGTAGTTACTAACATTCAAGTAAGCAACTACATACCTACATATACTTAAAGAAATAGCCTCTTGGTTTGATTAAGTTATACAGTAGGTGTTCCAGTAGACATACCCGCAGAGAAAGCCGCATCACTCTCCTGACCGAAACCCATAGATCCATCTGACAGCCACAACGCCTTCTTAGACAACAGGAACATCTGTGTGTTTAGACTAAACTCCACAGCGACAGGGTCACTCACCTAAACAAGTAAAGACATGAATGCTTCTTTAGAAGAGCTTCAGGTTTAACTGATACAATGTATAACAAAATATAGTTTTTTTAATATACAAGCAACTCATTTATATATACATATATGTAAATATACACTGGAATTTTTCCTCGTTTAATACATTATATATATCTTATAAACATAAGTTGAGTGAGCATTTGAAATAAAAAAAATTAACATGAATTTGAGAATTTATTTTAAAGACGGAAGAATTTTTCAGTTTACCTGCTGGAAGCGGATGTCAAGATCAAAAGTGACGGGCTCTCTAGGGTTGCAGACCGGAGGAACGGTGTACTCCACATTCAGCGCCGTTGTACAGGGGATCAACGTCACTGTGTACGTGCCCGAATAATCACGAACCTGCGGGTCACAGGCACACAGGTATCATACATGTTTAACATTGCATTAGTTGTTTTACATTCGTTTTTCACAAATCTTCAGGACCCACATTTTACATTGGACATCAAGCGGAGACCCAATAAAACCATCATTGTTTATCATACAAAATAAACAAAACTTTACATTATCTTGTAAAGCCTTACATGAAATAGTCAGAAAAATCGAATTAACTTTTAAATTAAATAATTATTCGACTATTATTCTATATGTCAGGCTTTACAAGATTAGGTAAAGTTGTTTACTTGCGTTTAATGGTTTGTTGAACCAAATATTCCAAAAAAAAATGCATTTCTGTTTTTTGTTGAGTACCATATTTGATAAATCCGGCTTTTATGGCTCATATTGGAGAATATGGAGCTCATACTCCCAGGAAAAAACACCCCATATTTATTCAAAATATACAATTTGGTGAAGTTGCTGATATTTATATGGCAAAAAAAGTCAAATGAAATCCTGATAGCTTGTAATTTAAAGGAGAACTCCGGTCAATTTTAACATTGAGCTCATTTTTTTGTACATTTGGAGTGCTGTCAATACAGAGAACAACGACAAAAATTGGTGTTGCCTACACCGAGTTATTCTATTTTTAAAATTTGCACCCTATTGACTTTAATGGGGCAAGTAGTAAGCCTGCTTTTTAGCCTCTTAACATCCTTTAAGTGTCATTACAAGTGCACAGAAAATGTGAGTGATTCCTTCCGAGTGAACACGGGTGGATCTGACTGCAGTAGATGTTAGAGATATTAATAAAAATGAAGTTTATTCAGCCAGCGCTCATACCTTTGTTTACATCCTGTTTTCGGTGGAAGGCCATAGTAATCGATTGTCGAGTTCACGCGCATAGGTTTAGTACCTATGATCAACGCGCGTGAACTCGACAATCGATTACTATGGCCTTCCACCGAAAACAGGATGTAAACAAAGGTATGAGCGCTGGCTGAATTAACTTCATTTTTATTAATATCTCTAACATCTACTGCAGTCAGATCCACTCGTGTTCACTCGGAAGGAATCACTCACATTTTCTGTGCACTTGTAATGACACTTAAAGGATGTTAAGAGGCTAAAAAGCAGGCTTACTACTTGCCCCATTGAAGTCAATAGGGTGCAAATTTTAAAAATAGAATAACTCGGTGTAGGCAACACCGATTTTTGTCGTTGTTCTCTGTATTGACAGCACTCCAAATGTACAAAAAAATGAGCTCAATGTTAAAATTGACCGGAGTTCTCCTTTAAGTCGATGAGGTCTTTATAACAGTAGAGCACACTACTTGCATAAAATGCATTTAAATATCAGTTGTCATTCTATATCTCCCAATAATATGTTTCATGTAATATGTAAGACAATATTTAAATGCTTAGTTTTATGATCAAAGCCCTGTAGTTTTTATTATAGAGGTAAAACATATAATGCATGTAATGCAATGCAATTCAATATATATATGCCTTTATAGGATTAAAGTAAAAAACTGGGGAAAGAGCGATCAACTCACAGCAAAGTCTGATATGAACATCCACTGCTGGATGGGCTGGCTGTAGGTCGGCTCAGTCCTAACCAGAGTGAGGTTAAAGGTCAAGCCTGGGTGGTCCGCACTCAACACTATGGACTTCACAGAGGATGCTGGGTAATCAGGTGAGAGATAGCAAGTTAATTTAATCAGTTCAACCAAAGGAAACATTTTGGCATTAGTTCCATATGCTCCGTACATGATCTTTTGATTGTACCTGCAGTCTTCAGACCCCTCAAATTTGCTGCTGGAAAGAAAAGCTCTTTATTATAATAAGTATTTATAAATAGGAACATAATTAATAAAATTAATAAGATTTCATATTTAGAAGATGTGTAGAGAAGGGAGATTTACCAGTGTGTACCGCTACAAACAACCCTCTGAAGCGAGCTTCTGTGCGGAAGTTCACCACAAGCCTCCCCTGCTCATTAATCCTCATGCTGGTTGGATATAAAGCTCCTGCAGAGTAAACATGGTCCAATATGAATATCTTTTACATTTAGTCATTTAGCAGACGCTTTTGTCCAAAGCGACTTACAAATTAGGACTAAATTAAGCGAGTCATCGCGAAGAGGCAAGAAACAACACAAGAAGTGCTCAAAATACGAAGCTCAGGCATTGGTCAGAGTAGCATAAGCCCGATAAGCGAGGATTTAAAGGAAAAAGGAGAGAATATTTTTTTTTTTATGAGGTTAAGTGCTCACGGAAGAGATGGGTTTTCAGCTGTCTTTTGAAAGTTGCCAGGGATTCTGCATTCTAAATATTGTATGACTTTTCACTTAAAGTTCCAATTTCCACACCCTGCACTACATGTCCACGTGTGACATCAGTTATTGTGCTTTCCATTTCCATGACAGCCAAACATACATAAAAATGACTGTACTGTAGTGTACACAAATAACAAATGTATTCAAAATATGATTTTATGTTTGTAAAAAAGGTGGAAAATGAGAAATTGTGGCATTAACACCAGACATAAATGGGGAAAAGGTCATTATAAAACTATTATAATATATCATTTAAAACTAGAATGATTTTTTATAACATATAACAATGTACTGTATAATTTTGCTCTTCTTAGAGCAGAGGTTTTCAAACTGGGGTCCGGGGACCCTCAGAGGGCCGCAAGAGAGTGCTAAGGGGTCCATGAAAAAGTATGTAAACGTGTAGATAAATAATACATCTAACAGGACAGTATTATAGTGAGTAGAAAAAATTAAGTGAAAATATTTTACACATATTTATAATGTACATTTTTCACAGTATAAATTGAGGTTTTATACAATTTTAATGGGGGTGCCTCGCACAAAGATGATAATATTTGTGGGCCCATGGCATCTAAAAGATTGGATACCCCTTGAATACCCCCTTTTTTTTGGTGGAATTTTTTTTTTTTTACAGATGATAAATAAAATTGGAGCTGAAATTCCTGACTTGCCTTGCAGTTCTGCCTGCGGAGGGCTGCCGACACCATCCTTCCACAAGATGGCAGTGTCGTACACGAAGGTGAGCCGCAGCTCAGAATGCAGGTCGAAGTGTTGCCAGCCTCCTGCGCCCACAGGGGAATGAAACACGTATGAGACGTGGAGAGGAACTCGCAGGGTCACGTACGACTGCACCAGGTTCAGCACCTTTTAAAAACACATTCAAATAATACTGAAGATGAATATCTACAAACAATGCAAAATGCAAAAATACTCTTTCACAAAAATATATATTTTCAACTTTCGTTATGTGCAATATTGCCGTTTCAGCATGAAAAAAGACACAAAGCACACTCCGAAAGAAGGTAATCTCTGAATATTGATATTTCCGAAACACGGTCTAAGATACTGACCAATCAGAGCACATTGCGCTTTTCGGAAGGAGGGGCTACATAAAGACAGGAACTAAACAGAGCATTACTGATAGACTGCGAAGAAAGCTGCTTCAAAAATGCTTAAAATATATGAAAAATAGAGGTTGCTATTAATCAGTGCTGGCGTTTAGACAAAAGTAAAGTTCATCAATAAGCCAGGAAGCATTTTGTCTGAGGAAAAGATTAGCTGTCTCAAAGCATAATCTGTTTTGATTGAATGAAACATTTGCTAATTTACATAGTCAATTATAATCAAAATACCATGCTATAAAAATGTGCTCCTCGGTAATGAGGCCAGTCTGAACACCTGCTGGACTGGGTTTAATCAAGACGAGAAAAATCCCCATGAACACTGTCAAAATCCCATCCTGAGGGAAAGAAGAGAAAGGCTTTTCACATTCAACCAGCTCCGTGTTCAATATCCTCAGTAGAATCCGAGTACGTCCTTTAGATGAAGGGTTTTGAATTCACATCTTGTTTTATGGAGCTATTGCAGATTTTAAGGCTTATGTTTGTAATAACGTAGATCATTCAGACATTTAGACCCTAGATTACGAAGGGGAGCCATTGAAGCGAGACCTTGCATTCAGAAATGAAATGAATGAATACAAAAGCTCTGCGGGGTTACAGCAAAATCAGTCTTCTCTTCTGTTGAGAACAACAAGGAGAGTGGCAGAAATAAATCCTGAGTGCTATGGCTGCCGGTTTATGCTGTGCATAATAATAGATGAAAACAAAGTAAAGTCCAAAAGCAGAACCCTACCTATGGAGACGTGTGTTCGTGGAGAGGTGTTAATCAATCTGATGTAAATAGGAAGTTCTGTTTAAACATGCTCTAGCTATTACACTCTATAGCATAGCAGAAGACTGGTACCCTAACACACAATGAACCCAGTAAAGGAAATGATGGGTTCAATTTACACCACATTCTCTTAATGTCTCTTAATTCTATAAAGCAAATGTCACCATTTATGTACACAAATACACACACACACACACACACACACACACACACACACACACACGCACGACTGTTGAATTTGACTGAACAAGAATACAGATAGAATTCACATAAAAATGAATTTCGGCCTGACTGTATCAGATTATGTTACAATATGTATTAGATTTATTTCCACATACACATACACAATCGTTTAAAAGTTTGTGGTCGGTAAGATTTTTGTAATGTTTTTGAAAGAAACAGTAAACAGTAATAATGTGAAATATTATTACAATTTAAAATAAAGGTTTTCCATTTAAATATATATTTTAAAATGTAATTTAATCCTGTGATTGCAAAGCTGAATTTTCAGCATCATTACTCCAGTCTTCAGTGTCACATGATCCTTCAGAAATCATTTGAATATGCTGATTTGCTGTTCGAGAAACATTTATTTTTCTCCATGTTTGAAACAGTTGGGCTGCTTAATATTTGTGTGGAAACTGTGATAATTAATATTATATTATAATTCTTCAATGAATAGAAAGCTCAAAAGAACTGCATTTATTTGATATGGAAATGTATTCACAGTCACTTTATTGCATCCTTGGAAAAAATAGACGACAACAACAATTTTACTGACTCTAAATTTTTTGAACGTTTTGAGTGTATGAAAGCGGTCCAGATCAGAATCCAAAATGTCAGATTCATGTAATTTAGGGCCTGTAGATCTGGCTAAAACTATAGTGGTGTAAACACGTCTACAAAAGTGAAGAGACAAATGAGGAACCAGATATCTATTGTCTTCTTAAACCTAGGAATTCGTTTAAGTGCGTTTTTTAGCTGTAGGACAAGAACAGTTGCGATTTATGAACCACTAATCATCGAGACGACGTCTCACCTGCCCATCTGTTCCGATCGTTCCCCCGCAGTCTGTGAGCAGCTCAGACATGTCATAATAACTCACAAACTCCCACAGACAGGCCTCCAAGTTCAGGTTCCTGTAGAAGCGTAGAGTGCTCTGGCCTCTGACGACAGGGCTGTACTGATACGGCAAAGTCTCTCCGGCGCTCTCTATATTCCGGGTGGCCTTGGTTAGAAAGCCATGTCGTGTGGACACCTCATTAAAGTCCAGCAGATTGGAGCACCTGTGGTTTCCCACTCGAGTGCCATCAGGGCTCAGAGTCAGCTCGAAGTTGGACAGCGCACGAGTGGAGACCACAGGGAGCATGCCTGGAGCACATAGAAAATAAATGACAATTAACAAACTGAAATCACATTCATTATACCGCCTTGATTAGGAAGAATATTATTTATAAGATATACCACTCAAATATGAATCTGTATCCTAAAGGCTTAGAAGTATTACATGACAATATAAGGTATGTTTCACTATCATTCATTATTTGCTTATTTTCCTGAATGAGGTTTTTTTTTTTATCTTAAACACAAAAAGGAGATATTTTGAAGAATGTGAATGCTCCTCTTTTCTATATAACATTTTAGCAATCAAAACAACAACAAAACAGTAGTTGAGCTATATATTCAAACTTTATCACCAGTTATTACACATTCAAATCTATACTTGCATATTAGTGCAAATGAGATGTGAGAGCTACTACAGACAGGAAGATATTCATTTAATAATGTCTTACATTTTTATGTTTTCCTCACACAATAATAATAATAATAATAATAATGTTACATTTATATAGCACTTTTGTGGATACACAAAGCTATCATATGGTTTCAGAAGACGAGAAATATTGGTTTATGCTTGATAATCCAAAAAAACCAACAACAAATTAATTGAATAGCTTTTCATTCTTTGACAATCTTCAAAAATTTCACAGAAGAAATAAAGATATATGTGTTTTGAACAACATTAGGGTAAATAATGATAATCTTGATATTGATAATCTTTATATTACACATTTTGTCATGCAGTAAAATGATTTTTTAGTATTGTAGGAAAAGCTATGGAAAAGGACAGTTGAAGCAGCTTTTGACGAGTTAAGAAGGTAATATTAACGCAACAATAATTGGTCTTGCTTGGCCTAGATTTTTGACGTGAAATAAAACTTGTGACAATTTATTCCTAAAATATTTCAAAATACTTTGCACCCTTTTATTACTTTCATCCCAGAAATCTTTTTGATGGAAGAAAAACATGATTTTGATGGAAAACGTTGTTGGCAAATTTGTGTCATGACATTTTATATGTTTATGCATCTTTCAGACTTTGATTTAGGCTTTTGAAGAGAGCTGTAATATTTAGTTTTGACAGCAAATAACACATAAATCCCAAAACAATACCACTCCCCCCCAAGGGAATATATGAGTAGGGTTTCTCGCGGAGAGGCTGAACTAAGCAAACAACCTGGCAGCCAGAGGGGAAATGACTCTCTCACCGTCTATGTGGGGCATGGTGACAGTAAGCTTGATGAGATTGGCATATTCAGAGTCTTCAGCTCCTGTATAACGTAGTTTGGCAGAAAAGGGCTCAGCACCTACTGTGCCCAATTTACGTGGCTGGCACATTCCTGCCCAGGAACATCAAAGACATGAAACATTACTTCAAGCATATTACCACCTACTGACAGTCTAATTCCACACTGCAAAAAGTAAATTATAAACCAGCAGCTCAGGAAAAGCATAATGTTCTTCGGTGCTGCTATACAAAAGCAAAGCATTTTTATATGATCCCACTTAATGTAATGGTTTCAGGCTCACCTTCCTCCATGCTAATAGACACAATAGGGCTGCTCAGCTCCAGCCCCTCATCGCCATTAGAATTCACGGCACGGGCCGCGCACTGCACTCTAGAGCCCGCTTGGAAGTAAATGGAGTCTAGGGTGATCATCTTGGAAGACGTAAAAAAGGTATCGAAGTCAGCCTCTCGCATGGGGCTGGTGACGCCATCCGGACCACTGGGGGCGCTGATGAGCCATCGGTAACGAGTCAGTGTGTCGTTGATGCGTTCGCTAATGCAGATGGAGCCTGTTTTGTCATAGTCGGGATATTTGGGGTTGCAGGCCTGGATTAGTCAGAGAAATAAACAAGGACAAGAAAGAACATCAGATAATGCAGCTTCAATGAAAACACTGCCGTTCAAAAGTTTGGGGTGAGAAATTAAATGTGTGTGCGTGTTAATATTAGGGATGTCCCGATTTCCGATCACGTTTTTTGTGCCCCAATCCGATCTGAGCATTTGATATTGATATATCTACCGATACGGAGTCCTGATACGATACTGGTATTTTCCTAGTGATTGGCACACACTTCAAGTACATTAAAATTATTAAAATCAATCTAATGTATACAGGGATGTACAGAGAGTTTCTTGTGGCAGGGGCCCAAATGTAAAATAGGGGCATCTATTTAGGCCTATATGCACTGTATACTGTAAAAAGACAGAAGATATAAACATCTGGTAGACATAGTAAACTGTGTGGTCACTATTATGGATATTTCACAGTATTACTGTTTGTACTGTATTTTTGATCAAATACATGCAGTCTTGGTGAGCATAATGTAATATGGTAATCAATGAATAGTTTAACCATCACTGTTCAGTATCATCATTATACTTTACTGTAAGGGAAAAATCTAAACAACAAAGTTCTGCACACAACTGACTTATGTTTAATGATTCATCACAAGGAACAACACAGAGTATTTAATAATTTATCACAAGGAACAACACTGAGGATTTATAACATTAAACGTTGTTTGTGTTTCTTATGCTCTTTCATTAAGTCCTTATGATTTAAGAAAAGCACATCCACTGTGAGGCCTTTATTTCATTTATTCACTTTTTTTTTATAGCTTAAACTTTGACAAATCATTATCATCTTATCATCCACTTGTACTTCAAGGATCTACAGAAACTTGATAAAAACGTTCTGAAAACCTTCTGACTGACAAACCTACCGTGACACAGACGACGGGGTATCCAGCAGCTGGGTGGGCATTTTCTTTGGTTCTTCTCACATCATCAAAGTGTAACAGTGACACAACATGAGGCAGTGAAGGGAACGTGACGTCAGCCATACTGTTGCTCTCCTCGAT
The DNA here is from genome assembly GCF_951802725.1 of Rutilus rutilus. Lineage (NCBI taxonomy): Eukaryota > Metazoa > Chordata > Actinopteri > Cypriniformes > Leuciscidae > Rutilus > Rutilus rutilus. Next base: position 14,646,158 of record NC_140229.1, read on the forward strand.
GTACACTATGGCTTTAGTCATCTGCCAATACAAGAGAGACAGACTTGTAATTCAACATTAATTATGTGTGAAACTTCAAATATGAAGAACGTACCACAGGGAAACATTATGAACATTTCCCACCTGGATTTCAGCAATCATGTTCTCGTCTGGTTTCAGGTGGACAGTGAAGGCCTCTCTCATCTCTCTTACGCTATCAAACAGAATCTCCACCTCCACTACATGCTCAGTCTCACCCGCTTTAAACTCAACATCTGCACACACAAAACATCTGATTACATGCATACACTAAAAGATAAACAACATCCTGATATTTCTTCTCCTAAACGCTTCCACACCTGATTGCATTTGTCATTTGCATCCTGAACTCTATCTAACCTGATGTAGACAGGAAATTCATGCATGTGGAAGCTGCTTGGAGCCACCTGCCAATCTACCAAGGATAATTAGATGCGGTATATTCAGAATGCAAATGACCCGTTCTGGCCTCTAAAAGCCTCACCGAGGGAGATGGGATGGTAGTCTTCTCCGGATACGGCAGAGCCGTCCTTCGTGTGCACCCTCACCAGAGACACTTTCGAAGAGTCTCCCGTCCTGCGGATGGGGATCTTCACCAACGTCATCTGCCCTGGCTCTTTTGGTTCGCTAGCACTGAACTTTGTCTCGGCAAACTTGATGATGGGCTCTGACAGAGGAAAATTAATGGTTTGAAAGAGACAGATGAGAATCGAGGAGTTTTTGTTCATTAAAAGATTCTTAGCCAAAGAGAATCTGTAAGAGTTTACTGAAGTTTGACCCAAATTCTAGAAATCTGAACCTAAATGTCAGGTATTTATATTAATATTCATCTGACGTGCATTTGAAATGAAAACCGCTGTGATGACATTTTTTTTTTCTTTCTTTCTTACTGTCAGTTTTGTCATTGATCTTTATGAGCATTTCATTCATTTCGCCTACGGACGCTCCGTATGGCGAGTCGCTCTTCGCGTTTCCCAGAACCAGCCGCAGTTCCTCCTCCTCCTCATGAATAGAATCATCCACCAGTTTTAGCACACACGGTTTGTCAGCCTCACCTAGGGACCAAAACGTGGAGACCAAAGTCTGAAAACAGCTCAACAAATTTTTCATCATGACCTCCTTTTCAGACAAATGTTTGAGATAACTTGAATGGTAGATATCAAGTAAAGGTGAAGTGTATCATTTTTAGGTTTTATTCAGGTTCAATTCATTCATTCACTTGTTTTTTTGTTCGTTCATTCATTATTTCCATTTTTTATTCATTCATTTATTCAGTTGTATTCTTCCTATTCTACATCCTAGCTTACAAAGGGGATCATTAATTGCATATTACAAAAGCTGGTTTTCCACTGTCATGCCAAACCATTCCCATTGCTTAAAGCTGCAGTCCGTAGTTTTTTACAATCTGCAATTGCAGTTATTCGCGGAATTATCAACTTTACGTGGGTTGTGCATCGGCACGGCACAGCGCGGATGAATCCAATGTTTTGAGGAGAATGTGCGGCTGTCAGTCACCGCGCCGGTGTGGATCCTGTCATCACAGATTCTACTTTTTTAAGTATGACCAACATAAGAATTTTCACCGGAAAATTTCATCTGAACAAGTAACATCCACTTGTGTTCTGACCAACTAAGGGAAAAAAAGCATTGCAGTAAATCGCGCTGATTAAATCTAACAATCGTTTATCATATCACGTCAAACCGTGCAAATTATACTTTGTTCTCAAATTGTTAATGTTAACAACATCAGCATTGAGTGACTACATTTAATGCCCTTCCGATATTTATCCTTGTTTTCGCATGGGCCGGTTGCTGTCTCTTTTTTTCCTGTAGCCACTCCGAAGTCCGAAGTCTTTTGCATTTTACAATGGGTGAATCTCCAGTTGTCACCGGTGATTGTCGTTTGAACCTTTCTGGATCCGCCATCAAATTGATAAGTTTAATTACATCAAGTGCTGTGAGAAAAGGCTATAAATCTCCACCTCCAACATCCTCACACGCAATATAGCCTACTTGCCGAGACTCCTTCTTTATGTACACAGATGTGATGTAATGGTACAATCCACCAGTACCACTGGAATTAAAAATATTATTACAAGCTTACCGTTTTGAATCGAGCTAAGGCAAGCACTTGCTCAAAATTTTATTTTGGATCATTTTTAACCCAAAAAAGTTATGGACTGCAGCTTTAACCATTCCATTCCATGCTATTCCGGCCCAGCTAGTTCGAATGGGGTTTCGTTTCATTTCATTTCACCTGTGGGGCTGATAACAGAGCTCTTTGGAATGTAATACAAATGTGTCAGTTGTTACTTTAGTAACGCAAGAGTTTACAGATGATATGTAAATAGTGACCACGTTTTAATTCCATTACCAACTCGCGTTTACTTTTCTCAGATAGCACTACAGACAGCCAGGCAACAGACAAGTGACCAATTCTGAGTGGCGACATCCCTACACGCATTCTACCATGGTTAGCCAACCGTGTTGTGAATTCCGGGCTGAGAACGGTTTGTAATGGTGCCGTGCCGAACCAAGCTCAAGTGGAAATATAACTGGAACCATTCCTTACTGTTCTTAGAACCGTTCGGCCTGACAGTGGAAAAGCGAATGGCGCACCTTGCAAAGGTGAGGTATATGAACTGTTTAATTGACTAACCTATTTGTTTGTTCACTAGTTTGTTTATTTATTCAGTTGAACACACCCCTCACCCCCTTTCCACATCCCAACTTACATAAAGGGCCATCACTTACATGAATTTGGGCAAATAAAGGTGAAGAATGTGATTTTTTTAAAACTGTTTAATTCAAGTTTAATTCGCTCACCTATTTGAAAGTTCATTCATTCATTTATCATTCGTTCATTCATTTATTCATTAATTTGTTCATCATCCATTTGTTTGTATTCCCTACATTCCACATCCTGGTTTGCATAAGAGGTTATTTACCAGGCAAGAAAGTTACGATGGACGCATCGGTGTTGGGTCTCTCATCAAAGTCAGATCCCACCTGTGCAGAGCCCTGCCGGGTGTAGCAACGTGCAGTGGACTTGTGTCTGATGTCTCCACTGCGGTGAACCACTGCAGTGATGTGACCTTCACTCTCCTCTGCAGTCAACACAGCCTGTTTAAACTGCACCTTTGGCACTAAAAAAAAAAGAATATACAAATCAAGATGCTCTAATATGCAACAATCTACCTACGCATCATGGACAAAAACTGGTCATTCATTCTGTGGGCAAATCTATGAAACATTATAGGCCTTTTCACACTGTGCTTATCATTGTGCTAAACCCGGCTGGGTAGAGGAACGTTTCGCAGTTTACTCTACTCTGGAGCAGGTTTAGCACTGCTTTTGCCTAGCCAAACATGCGGTTTTAGAATGTTACGGCTAGATGCTTAGCAACAGATGCCCAATCGCATGCTTCGTATTCACATGCTTTGGACAGTCATAGAAACACCACGTGTTGCATAAACAACAGTCTCAACTTGGGGGAAAATGGCAAATGGCGACGGAAAAAGTAAAAACTGGAGTGAAGAAAAAACTGTTTTATTCTTACCTTTTTTAGAATATTCAGAAAAACCTTCATAGTATAGTCGGCAATGTATAATATGAGGATGTGCAATGATGGAGCCTTTATGTAAACAGGCTGAATGCTGCGCTCGTCCAATAAAACTGACACCGCAAATATGCAAATAAGGATGTTAACCCAGGGTTTAGGAATGTAAAGTGTGAAACTTCAGCTTATGAATAACCAGAAATAATTGTTAATCCTAGGTAAAGTATGAGTGACGTTTTTTGAAAATGTAGAACGTTTTCTGTGATGGCTAGGTTTAGTAGTAGGGTTGGTGTAAGGGGATAGAATCAGTTTGTACAGTATAAAAAAATCATTATGTCTATGGAAAGTCCCCATTAAACACAACGTGAATGTGTGTGTGTGTGTGTCTTAGTCACAATTTTGTTAGGAAAACTCTTCAAAAATACTCACAGTCTGAAATGGAGTCGTTGATAAAGATCGTGACTTTCGCTGGCTCTCCCAAAATTCCATTGGAGGGCATCCGAAGAATAAGCTCAAACCTCTCTGTTCCTTCCAGAACGGGCAGCCCTAGGTCATCCAGAATGGTGACTCGGACCATCTGCATGCTCACACCCGGTGCAAAGTCCACGTTTCTGCTGATTCCCACATAGTCCACCCCCGCTAGCGGATAAACACACAGAAATAAGGCTACGGTCAGAAAGAGGTCAGACGGTATTTACTGGCAGAAGCACAGGATTCTCACTTTCGATTAATCCTCTTTTAAGAGAGACTGCTGCTTCTTTTTTTTTTGGAGGGATCAATGTACAGTATAGAACTTACAGCTAAGTTTGGGTTGGCTGAACACAGAGGACTTGGATGAACAGAAATTATTTTTTAATTTCAGCTTTGCTAAGAGCTCCTAACTGCATCTTTGATGCCTCACGTCACTTGTTCAAGGACTAAGCCAAAAGAGTCAATAACACTTAACTCTCACATTAATACCCTGGACTGCCCTGTTCAGCATTTTGCAGTTCATGAGTTTGCTGGGAAGACAGGAACTGGAGATTAAAAACACTTTTTTTACACAAATTTTTAGCATTACATTTCTTTCTAACATACTGCAAGCCAGGCTTCCTCAACCAAAAAGGCTTTATTTAGTTTTACATTGAGTTTCACTGGCCATTAATTAAATTAACTCTTCTTCTAAGGGCCAGATTTACTAAACAGGACAATTAGCGTGAGACCGCAATCCTATAAAGTTCAGATGGGAGTGGAAATTTCTGCAGGTGATTTACTGAAAATGTGCACATTAAAGAACACGGATGCAGCCAGATCATTTCCATAATGACCAACGCAGTCTATCAAGAGCTTGCGAATTCGTGTAGGGTCGCAAACAAGCAGAGCCAATGATAATCAGGTGCGTGTGATCTACCAACAACACAAAATGGCTTAAGACATGTTTTTTGGGCATTAAATAATGGCATAAATACTAGTAAATTGACTAGCACAAACCTTAGTAAATCATGTTGCATGATTCATTTAAATACTCTCCATCCGTAAATATTGCAGCTGAAAGGGAAACTCCTACAAATGCATATGCAATAAGATCAGACGCAAAAATAACTGTCCATGCCTTTTCATCGCTAATTTTTCACTTATCCTGATAGTAAATCCTGACAGTAGTTTTTAACCCCAAAAGAGGGCTTGTGCTGACCTCTGTTATGATTATGAACTCCGTTATGATTGGAAATGAGTAACAATGCTGGTTGAGGACGGCGAAAAAACAATGGATTACTGGGAAAAATCCAACGGTATCACTAACCTTCAGCAGAAACAGGGGCTGTTTTGCGGGATCTCACAGTGACTGTAGCTTTTTTCGAGAGGTCCGTCCCTGTCCTCCACACACGGACTTCAACATGGCCATCGCTCTCATCGACGTGATACTCCTGATTGCCGAAGTAGAACACAGGAGCTGTAAGGGCATAAGCAGAAAATTTCCATGGACAATAAATTTTCATAATTTTTCCGTGAATGTTACATTCTTTAAATTTGAAAGGCATTCAAAAAAACAAAAATGTTTAATTATTTTTCTTCATTTTATTTTATTGCTATGTTTAACTATTTATACATCTATACCACATTACACTCCTGGGCCAAACCAAAATGATTCAGAAGTACACAAATACCGTAGATAAAGTAACTTAGCACAGAATAGCCTTCCCCAATTCGCAGACAGCTTTTGGAAGAAGAGCCAGTGTTGTTCCACTCAATGTTAATGGCTTACAACAGTTCATGAGTAGTTGAAAAATGTCTCCCAGTTCGCTTGAGTTTAATGTGAGACCAAATATTGTTCTCAACTTGTTCTCAAGCCACTTATTGGTTGCCTTTGCAATTTGGCCAGGAGCACTGTCTTGTTGAAAAATCTTCACTGTGGTAGAGATGCATTTATTATAATATTTCTCAGCGGATTTTCGAAGACACCGCTTTGGAGCATCGCCATGTAACTAGTGTTCATTGTGATTCATCACTCCACACACAACTTCCCATGTACTGCCAAATACTTAATTCTGTCCTTAATTTTCCTGAGACAGCAATGCTTTTTAAATTTGTGCTAATTTCCTAACCAATATTTTGTGGTTAAGGCAATTAAAAGCTTATAATTTAGCCATTAAGTAAACATAAATAAACATGTACATTTAACAATAAAGTAAGTAAAGTATGAATGTATTGGGGTGGGCGATATTGCAAAAATATCATATCGCGATTGTTTTTTCAGGAAAATCACGATTCACGATTTTATCACGATTCTTTTTCATGTTGGTTTTACTATTTTGCAAGTGACTGAGCATTACAGCCAAACTAATGTCCCCATTTTAAAAACAAAGCCTTACAAGGTAACAAAATCTAAAACAAAAAAGAATGGCAGACATTTAGGCCAAAGTGGCGAAGATAAAAATCTTTGTCATTATTATCTTTGTTATTAAAAGATAAGAACAAAGATACACATTACATATACACAACATATAATATACAAATGAAATAAACAGTTTTATTTTTTTCAGCTACAGTAGGTGTATTTAACAGAAGCATTCAAGAAAGAAATTAAATGAACAAATATAAAAATAAAACACTACATAGACTTCACTGTATAAGTTATACATTGATACTTATTAAAGCTACTATTAAAGTTTTCAGAGCAGTGAGTGGTTTTCTCTTTTTTTTTCTTTTTTTTTTTCCCAAAATGAAAAGTGTCATCATTTAGTCTCTCAAGTTGTTTTAAACCCAAATCCGTTTCTTTCTTCAGTTGTGCACCGGCACGGACACCTTGGTGTTTAAATAGCCCTCATGTTTCCATTGTACACGGACACAGGATCGGGCACAGGCATGGACACCGGCACGGGCACGGGCACAGCATCGGGCACCGGCACCAGAACGTACACGGACAATGGTGCGGACAATGGCACGTACACAGACACACCGGCACAGGATCGGGCACCGACACGGCACGCACACCGGCACGGACACCGGTATGGGCACCGGTATGGGCACCGGCACAGACATTGGAACGTTCACTGACACCGGCACGGACACACAGACACGGGCACCGGCACAGGCACCGGAACGAACGTAAACTTTAACACGAGTCTTGTTTACACGAGACTCACCAACAGCGGTTACAAAAAACAAAACTAGACAAGATACAATGGAAACATGAGGGCTATTTAAACACCAAGACTAATGACTGACAAGAAACACCTGTGAACAATTAAGACGATCAACCAATAAGAATATGACAGTACATATATATACACACACACACTTTATTTACTTTTATTGTTAAATGTACATGTTTATTTATGTTTAATGCTATTATAGTTCATTGCTTTATTTAGTTATGATATTGGACAGCTTTAATATATTTTCTTTTAAATGAAGGACGAAAATATGAAAGCCACGTAAAACCCAATTAAATATAAAGTTAAAAAGTTTCACTGTTAATGTTCACAGTTACAAAGGTGCAATATCAAACCAATTCAAAAAGTATTTTAGAGCAGACCATAACTTTAAAAGTTTTTTTCATTACAGAAAGGAATGAATTTTCCATGACCTTTAAGATCTCTTTTCAAAATGAGATATTTTTAATTTAAATGATATTTCCAGATATGTATTCCATGACTGTGAAACCGTTGATTGCAGTTATTGAAATTAAACTACATGTACCAACCCTAAAATTCTTCTCCATTTTATTCTGTGACATTCAAGAACATCTTAGATTGTTAAGTTTGAGAAAAACCTTGAATAAATGATGTACTGAATAGTAAATCAACCTTCAACCAAATAATAAAACGTGTAAGATAGCTAAAAACAGCTCTATTTCATAACAACCACATTCACTATATTAACACCACTGTTCAGTTTGCTGACTGAACAGTGGATGCTGGTCTCCATGACAACAAACTGACACCTTGTATGGAGGTTTCTGTTTTTCTCACCCGTGGCTTCTAAGAGCAGAGGTTCCTGCGAGGATTCAACAGCTGTCATCTTGCATTATCTACAGGAAGCCACTTACAAAGAAATGCTTTATCTACAGGAAGCCACTTACAAAGAAATGCCTGTAACCTCTCTGTTCAGAACACACCACAAACATAAGATCAGGTCACAAATTACAGGGTTTCATATGCAATTTTAGATTCATGTTAACTAGCATTCAAAATATAAATACCCTGATCTAAGTTTTTGTAAATGTTGTTGTATAGCTGTAAGAAATTAACAGACCAAAACACTTATTTTCTAGCTGTAGCTTAGTGGTTAGTGCATATGCTTTTGACACACACCGCAAAATATACACTGAACAAAATTATAAACACAACACTTTTGTTTTTGCCCCCATTTTTTATTTTTTGCCCCTCAACTCAAAGATCTAAGACTTTTTCTATGTACACAAAAGGCCTATTTCTCTCAAATATTGTTCACAAATCTGTCTAAATCTGTGTTAGTGAGCACTTCTCCTTTGCCGAGATAATCCATCCACCTCACAGGTGTGGCATATCAAGATGCTGATTATACAGCATGACTATTGCACAGGTGTGCCTTAGGCTGGCCACAATAAAAGGCCACTCTAAAATGTGCAGTTTTACTGTATTGGGGGGGGTTCGAAAACCAGTCAGTATCTGGTGTGACCACCATTTGCCTAACGCAGAGCAACACATCTCCTTCGTGCAATTGGCATGCTGAATGCAGGAATGTCCGCCAGAGCTGTTCCCTGTGAATTGAATGTTCATTTCTCTACCATAAGCCGTCTCCAAAGGCTTTTCAGAGAATTTGGCAGTACATCCAACCGGCCTCACAACCGCAAACCATGTGTAACCACACCAGCCCAGGACCTCCACATCCAGCATCTTCACCTCCAAGATCATCTGAGACCAGCCACCCGGACAGCTGCTGCAACAATCGGTTTGCATAACCAAAGAATTTCTGCACAAACTGTCAGCCCCCCCATAATTTTGTTCAGTGTAGATGCCTCAATAGCGTCTCCATTCGCCACATTGGAACAGTAAAAACACCTGCTAGTAAACACTAGAGAGCAAGTTGATTGTGTGACCGCAGTTATACGCATGTATGGAAATCTATATCTGCATTAGAATTCAGCTAATTATTTTCATAGGATTTAGTTTATCATTAATGTTAAGTAATTCTGCGTATGCTAAAAAATATAGCTGCACGATTCTGGATAAATTAGAGAAACAATTTATCGTTTATAGAGGAACAACTTAAAAACTGAATTACAGTGCTTAATTTAAAACACTCACAATAAGATTATTTTATATTTACATATTATTTAACATTTTCTTGAAACTGCCTATGCAAAAGATGCTAAAGTACTGTGAGTATTTGCAAATGTGTTTCTATTCAGTTGGTTCATAGGGTGTTCTGTGTTATGATTTTTCCCTTTTTTACAATCATTTTATTGTTGATTAAAAATCATGCTTTAGGCACAAAGGTTGTAATAAAAAAAGAATAAAAAGAAAGACTAGGATTCATGGTTAAGATGTTTTAAAATGATTCAACTGTTGAAGATGAGGGGAAGCATTAATTAAAGAATTAGCGTGTTGAAATAGTCAGAGACGAAGGGTGAAGCTGAAGGTTGAAGCCCCTCAGGGTAAAATCTCACACTGCATTATATTTTCATACACAGGCAGAAACATCAAGCAAACCCATTTCAGGATTTATCACAGCATATATGAACTTAGCTGAATCATCTGAGCGTTATCATACTCAGTAGGGCTAATGAGGAAGGATTCATGCACAAAGCAGATGCGTAACGACATTTGCGCCACAGAGAGCAAACTTGCACAGGATTCAATTTTATGAAGAACATACAATTAGACAAAACAGCTCATTATCAAACCCGTATGGATATAGGCACATGGGGATAATCCATAACCAGGTGTCCAAACAAAGAGTTTCGATTAGACGGACACATTTTCATCTGCAGCACCGTTAGATCCATATTCCAATTATCAAAAATAGCTTGTGTTCTTTCAAAACCTCCATTATACTTGGCAAATATTGGTGGCTGTCTACCCCGAGATGTCCTGGTCCAATCAAAACCTCAGCACGACATGTCTATTTCCGGAAGCCTGCTCTCAGGCACGAGTCTGTCAGCGCTTTTTAAAGCTTCAGGTGACTGATAAAAAGTCTGTGTTCTTCAATTGTGGAAATTCATGTTTGAACTCGCTAGTGTGTCTGTCGGTAGCATGGAGTGCAGTGCAGATGGGTTTGTGCAGTTTTGACAGCTTTGTGAAACATCTTTGAGAAAACTAAGTATGAATAGCAGGTGGGAAGCAATGAGTTTTGGGCTGTATTTAGTTGTATCTGTCAAAAGCTGGAGCTATTTTTACACTTTAAGGGAGAAATAAGATTATAAATTACTGTTAACAAGGAAATTATTCTGAAAAGGGACATCAAAAGCATGTTTATGACATGTAGTATCTTCTTTATGACATTCTTGCATATTAACCATAGCTGAACTGATTTGTAGTGAAACCATACTAAATCACAGGTAAACTATCATTACGATAGTGAAATCAATGGAAACTGTTATTTCTATAATGCAAAATATAATATTTGTTGTGAAAAAAACGTATTTTTCCTAAATAAAAGCCTTTAGAAACTAACTATAATGGTGATAAGAAAAAAAACCCCAGCTCAATCCAATTCAAAACGCCTATATTACCACAATAATCATAAAAATGCATAACATGCAATGTTGTGTATTATTAGTTTTAAGGTATCACATTGATTCTCTCACTACCTTACAAAACACATGCATTAGAAATATTTCTGATTTTGTATGAAACCCACTTTTTATAATTTAAAACCTTTCACTGCTTTTAGTTAGAGAAATACTTCTCTGATTAAATTACAATTTATAAAAAATGTATATATAAACATTATCGTTAAAAAGATTGGGGTCGCTAAGATTGTTTTCAAAGTTTTTATAACAAGTCAGCCATGAATTTTTCCAAAACTACAGTAAAAACAGTAATATTGTAGCCTGGGTTTCCCCATGCTGCCTTGAGCGCAGCGCGATTTTATTCACGCTGCTAGGCAGTCTGGATACCATGGACCAGATTTTCCCCTCAGCTAGGGAACCAATCACAGAACAGGGAGGGAGCAGCAAGACGATGACAACATCTATGCGACACACCAAAGCAGTTTGTTTATATCTATGGCTCCAGCATGACAGACGTAAAAATATATGCATATTTTTAGGAACACATCTACAAAAATATGCCTGTATTTCAAGTTGATAAAATAATTAAAAATCCACATCAGTTTATTATTTACCACGCCCTCCCAGGATCTATAACGTTACCTAGGCTACTTTCACTTTTAAAAATTCATCATAACTGCGCGCGCGCGATCTGCTTGCAGTCGTCGAGATGGATGCTGAGGAGTTGAAGAAAAGAATAGCTAGTGGAGATTGTAAAGTTGTCGACAATACGTCATCAAAAATCAAGTCCAGTGTGTGGGAGAAATTTGGAGTTATCTGAAGAAAATATTGTGAAAGGCTTTGCTGCAAACATTTTCATGTTGGATAGCCGCAAATGTGGAACTTCATCGCTGAGGAAGCACGCAGAAACTGTGGTAACAAAGCAGTTCTATCGAACAGTATTTTTCATATTTAACACTAAGTATGTGTGGTGTGCAGGGCGTGTTTGAACCCAGAATTGTCAGATGTAGGCTAGACAAAATTGCGTGGCAGATATAGTGTTGTAGCCGCGTCTGTTATTAGGCTACTCAGTTTTGTGGTAACGTTATGGGCCTTTCACACAGGACGCGGTATGCGCGGCGCTTGCCGCTGGGTTCAGCTTTGCCCTTCAGATACAACGCGATTTTATATACTTTAATATCTAAATCAAAACAAGAATCATGAAGTCAGCTCTTTTTTAGAATAAAACATTTATTCAAACATTAAACCTGAAACTAAAAAACTAATTATATATATACACTAGGGCTGTGTATTGGCAAGAATCTGGCGATACGATACGTATCACGATACATGGGTCACGATTCAATATATTGCAATATATTTCGATACTGTGCATAAGGCGATATATTGGGATTTTTTTAAAGTAGGACTATAATTTAAAAAAAGTAGGCTAATATTTAAAAAAAGACATGATGTTCATAAAAGTCAAAGAGGTTTACTTTAGGTAAACAATTCAGTACACAGATCAAACTGCCAGTTTGGGATTGTGGTTCACAGGTTCTTAGTGAGCAAATTTTTATATGCTCAAGTAGGCCATAATAAAAGAAAATACATAGCCCCTGTCACAGTACAAAACAACAACGTGAACTGGACGAAAATGAATGAAAGTGAACAAAATGAATGTGCGAATGAGGCGAATTAGCGTCTACCACGCCGCGCTAAACGCCTCATTCGCGCCGCAGGACCTCCAGACGCGCGTAAACGCGTCTTTGCATTGACTTAACATTGAAATCACTCGCGCCAGACGCTCTACGCAGCTTCACACACTACAGCGGCAAAACTCAGCTCGGTGCCGCTGGCAACGCTGTAACGTCTCCGCTTTGGGGTGTGTCTGTTACGAGTGTGTTTAATCTAAGTTTTTTTCAACACACGGACAGTATAATCATCATGAACGCGGTTACATTTAGAAATAGACAAGCTTTGTTTCCAAATGCACCAAGCAAAGATCCTTTCAATTTTATAAACCCAGCCAATATAATAACAATAAACACATCCAAAATAAAATCTTTAACATATATATAACAACTGCAAAGCGTCTAATTTGTAAACAAAATGATTTACGCACTAAATCCAGCATAAAATCCGGCACAATTTGCATATTTTTAAACTCTCAAAACAGACGTCACATCCCAAACCTCACAGCAATTGGCTGCTGACCGCGTTTTTCGCTTGATATTTGCATAAAGTCGAGAACTGCCCAACCTTTTGACGCTCTCGGACGCTCTCAACGCTTTCTCTGGTCCGCTGTCAATTCCAAAATGCACTGCTGAGCGTGAAGCTCGACTTCCATAGGAATGAATTGAAAACGCTCGCTCCTTGCCAGTGGACACGCACCGTTCGGCGAGCCTGGCGAGGACACTAGTGGTGCGTCTCAGCATAGCTTTCTAGGTAGGTATTTAAACAACATAAACGTGAACCAGTTACCATGAATATTTTTGGACGTAAAAAAAAAAAATCGATATTGTGTTTTTGAAAATCGATACAGTATTGCAAAATAAAATATCGCGATACTCATGTGTATCGATTTTTTCTTACACCCCTAATATACACAGTACTAGCCGTTCATCCATTTTGATTTCCGTGCTTGTTTGGATCCCCCGATTCTATTGGCCGCGCTGGTAATCGTCACAGAGCGCAGCGGCAAAAGTTGAACTATTTTGAACTTTGACCGCGGCGTGTGCGTGAGCTCGCCAATGATGCGCACCGCTGCGCTTGCGCTTTGGTCGACGCAGCAACAAAACGTCCTTGCGCGGCGCAAGCCATTGAGATGAATGGGTTTTATAGCGCCGCGCATACCGCGTCCTGTGTGAAAGGCCCATCAGCCATGTTCTTCATGTACCGGCCTTTTGACAGCTTCGGCTGAAGTTTTCCTTGTGTTAATTGTCGTGTAATAACTTCTGTATGACCTGGCAATAAACATTTTTGTAAGTATGTCTATAATGTGATTGTCTAAACTGATTTTATTTCGGGTGCGGGTCGGGTGTCGGTTCTATTTTAAGCGGGTCGGGTGCAGATTTTAATTAGTGCTGCTGTTGGGAAACGGGTCGGGTGCTGTTTTAAGCACTGCGGGTACGGGCGGGTGCGGATTTACAAAATCGGACCCGTGCAGGACTCTGGTGTACACATAAATCTCTGACCCATCGTCGTCTTCTTCGTTGAATATCTGTCGCTCTACATACGTCATCTGGTATAATTGAAACGATTGGCTATGAGCTACGTACAGGCACATTTGATAGACATTTGTAGCGCCCAATAAACGGCTCTGGGCATTCGTAAACCACGCCTCAAATACGAGAAAATGAACATGTAGTTCCCAGACCACGTCTCAAAGAGAAAGTGGTCTGACGTTAGCCAGGCTAGTAATATTGTAAAATTTGATTACAATTTAATATAATTTTAAATAACTGTTTAAGAAATGTTTTTATTAATGTTGAAAACAGTTGTGCTGCTTAATTTTATAAAAACTTAAAAAAATGTATTCAGGATAAATAGAAAGTTTAGAAGGATAGTATATATTCAAAATATAAATATTTTGTGACAATGTAAAAGTCTTTGCTGCCATATTGATCAATTTAACGCGTCGACAGACAGACAGACAGACAGACAGACAGACAGACAGACAGACAGACAGATAGATAGATAGATAGATAGATAGATAGATAGATAGATATTTAACATTAATATTGTATTTTCTCTTGACCTGTAAAAAATATCAACTATAATGCAACCATGGTAAATATTCAAAATCAATAAAAAAATTAAATTAACCAAGATAAACTACTATACCACCTAACAGCATGAGCACTGGTCCACTATCCACATCTGAGCATTAAAGTTAGTATTGATTTAGTCTGGAGCTACACAGGTGGTTCACTAATGAAGAGGCAGTCTTTATGCCCCGAGGCTTCAACACCACTGATTTAGTACTGACAGATTTATGTGAGCAATAATACCTGTGTGTACATTCCACACAATAAATGGCAGAACAGGAAACAGCACAAAGCATTTTTTTTCAGACAGCTGGCTCTGTGATGCTGCTGATACTGCTGACTGAGAACACCATTTTAGCTCAGCGTGCGGCAGTTCTTGATGATCTACAAGGTTTGGGGTGCATCTTTATGCTGCGTTCTGAAATCGGCACCCCTGAAAGCTAATGCACGAGGGGGTTATTTAGTGTATTTAATGTGAATGCAAAGCTCATTGACATTCAGAGCATGCTGTGTTGTGTGCTAATGTTTGAGTTTCTCTAGACATAAACATTTGCTAGTCTCAAACTATGAACATCTGTCAGACAGAAGCACATGCTGTCAAGGCATTAATTTCAAACTACAGACAGGTGCCTCTGTAGATGTACTTCCGTCAAACAGACATGTACTTCTTATATTCTCCACCTCTACTCAGGGCTACACTGTTATACAAACAATGTTGAGCAGAAAGCATCATGTCAAGCATTAATCTTTAGTTTTTGGACATCTCAGCCTCAGGCGGCGCGCAGCACACGTACAGACCTCTCGCTGTCCATTCAATGACCGTCCGATGCGCATTGCACACAAAACTAGTAAGCAGCACAGCTGTTTTCTTGAGCAGCAAATCAGCATATTAGAATGATTTCTGAAGGATCATGTGACACTGAAGACTGGAGTAATGATGCTTAAAATTCAGCTTTGCATCACATTAAAATTGCATTTTAAAATATATTAAAATAGAAAAAATTGGAATTATGTCACAATATTACAGTTTTTGATCACTGATTTGATTATATAAAGTCAGCCTTGGTGTTCATGAACATTAAAATAATCTTACACACCCTGAACTTTTGTATATGAGCATTTCTATGCATTTTAGAGCATTATTATACATATTTATTATATTATATTGAGAGGGCTATTAGTATTCCAATTCATCACAATGGCAGTTGCTCAGGTGGTGAACACAATTAGGAATCTGTCATCTTTGCTCACACAACCGTTTTCAGCCAATCCCCAGAGCTGTAAATAACGTCAAGCTCAAGTTATTTTCAATGGCTTAAAAAAAAACTATAATATAATATAATATAATATAATATAATATAATATAATATAATATAATATAATATAATATAATATATAGCTCTTTTAAAAAAAAAGAGCTATGAAAATACACACAATAAATTGACGTCTCTACGATATGCATGTGCTATCTGGGATATAATATAATATAATATACAGTACAATTCAAAGGTTTGGGGTCTGTAAGATTTTTTTTAAATGTTTTTAAAAGATGTCTGTTCTTCTCATTGTTGCTGCTGACCACACTTGCATTCATTTCCCTGTGCAAGTATATTTTTTGTAGTAAATTCTCAATTTCAGAAACCTATGATTGGTTATTTTACAAATACTGTAAATCAAGTGGTCTCTTTCTGTTTAAGTAGCCAGATTATCCTGCAGTCTGTCTATGTTCGACTATTTCCACTAGTTTTTGCTGTACTCTTTATCCCTGCAGCAGAACATCTCTTCAGTTTTAATCTGCAGTGAGCTCAGTCGCTGTCGGCCAAATAACACTGAGCTCATTTGTTTTGATGCAGTTCATTAGCTCTCAGAGAGAGACAGAAGTACGGAGTGGAACTTCCAAACTCAGTCCACCCGACCCAACAAACGAATGAAAAAGCAACACTATTTAAAAAAACCAAAAAAAAAACCAAGAGCTAAACTACTTTCAAGCAACTGGAAAGATTATAGTTCATTCGCAAGATTTAGTAACTTCCCAACGCGGTTTATCTCATACACAGGCAGCGTCAAACCAGTTCTCATGTTTAGCACACATACACACAACTGAGAGAGAGTAATTGAGTTTTGGACTGAATTTTCAGCTGTAGTTTTGACCTTCTTTCCTCGCTCGTTGAGATCTTCTCTCCAGCATTCGGAGATAAAATCATCCGTGCATTGCCTGAGGGAGTCGACCTTTGTCTGTTTACCTGCAAACTCCTGCCTCACACACACAGTCTTTTTCCTCATGGTGTCTGGTATTTGGGGGAAGGTGTTCTGCTTTACTCTGCTGGAGAGATGTTTATCTCTCCATCTGCAGTTAACCACTCCACATAAATCTAAATCACACAGCAAATATTTCACAGACTGGATCTGAAACCTTGATAAACAGAAAAATAAAAACAGAAATGATACACAACCTACTTGAGCAGCCCAACTAGGGCCACCAGATCAATAATTCATGCTTAAGTATGTGCGAGTATGTGTTCACGAGAGAGAAATAGAGAGACTAAGGAGAACAGGATGATACAGATTTAGGGGTTATGTAGAATTTCATTTTTTACTATTCACAGACAGAATTTCAAATAGAAAGAATGTAGAAAAACAACCCTCTTCACACACACAGACATAGAAAGACCGTTGTGGCATTGCTGTTTTTCAGCATCTCTTACACGAATGTCGCATTTTTGAAAAAAAGTTTAAAAAAAGAATGAATGAATTTGAAATGATCACGATGCTAAGCCAATGAAGCAATGCTCTAAAATTATTCTAAAATAGAAAGCATGTACACATACACAACCGTTCTAAAGTTTGCGGTCAGTAAGATTATTTTAATGTTTAAAAAAAGAAGTCTCTTATGTTCACCAAGGCTGCATTTATTTGATCAAAAAGACAGGAAAAACATTACTGTTGTGAAATAGTATTACAATTCAAAAGAACTGTTGTCTATTTTAACAAACTGCATTTTCAGCATCATTACTCCAGTCTTAGTGTCACATGATCCTTCAAAAATCATAATAATATGCTGATTTGCTGCTCAATAAACATTTCTTATCATTATCAATTTTGAAAACTTAATATTTTTTGTGGAAACCATAACTTTTTCAGGATTCTTTGATTAATTTAAAGTTCAAAAGAACAGAATTTTTTTTTTTATATAAATCTTTTGTAACCTTAGAAATGTCTTTACTGTCACTTTTGATCAATTTACTGCAACCTTGCTGAATAAAAGTCATTTAAAAAAATGTTTGTGTGAAATAGTCATTTCATTTTACTATTTTAAAAGTCTTGAACTATTTCTATCGATACTTTTCATTACAGAATAGAGTATAAATGAACATTTTTTTTGACTGTTGATTTTGAACTATTTTAATTTGTTGTAATGCAAAGAAACATGTGACACTGCTTTATAATTTGACTAAAATTTGGTATTTTAGAGGGAAGAATAATGTTGCTGTAATATGCTTATGATGTCTTATAATACTGTAGCTCACTTGGATTTGAGCTCTCATCTTGAGAGAGCAGGAATACAGTATATTGTCCACAGAATTGTATCTTTCACAGCTCATGTACTGGATTAAGTAAAGACAATTCATTATAGTTACACTTATCTTATAATAAATGTTTAAAGCCTTTAGGGGCCTTGTAACCTCTACGTTAAGCTTAAATAATCACAATAGGCTGAAAAGATACACTCATTTGCAGCTCTATCCCTGAATTTAAGGAGTGTTTTGCTATTGCAAGCTGCTGATTGATTTTTTGGTGGTTTTAGCCCAGATTTACTGATAACAGCCTCAGACAGAGGCAGATATGATCTAATACCCTTAGGATATTGTACCACAGACAAGAGGATTGCCCCAGAAAAAAAAAACTTTAGTAGCTTGAGGTGTACTGTTTGTGTGTGAGAAAGAGAGGTAGATAAAGACATGCCAAAACAAAGCGTACACGGCCCCTTTCTTAAACGCACGCACACACTATTTACGCTTTAATTAACACTATTTGTCAGATGCCGAATGCAACACGCTTAGCTGAACTTAACTTGATGAAAGCTTTCACCTTCGTGTCACATGGGAATTACCACTAATCCACGTTCAGCGTCGAGCAGCACGGGGATTCAGACACACAGCGTTATATACACGAATGTTAATGTATAGTTTCCTAGTCATAGTGAGCCAAAGGATGAACTCTATCCCTTCCAGCTCTCTCCTGAGTATAATTTCACGCTTTCTGTCTTAGGTGGGCTAAGCCAGCGGCTCCTATTTTCCTCAGCAAACTTTTGAGAGGTGCCATAATAACAGCAAAACAGAGATAAAAGGACATAAATCTGTTCGCTTTCCACCGAAAAATAATTAATTCTCTTGCTTTGAGGAAAGAAGGCTTTAGAATAACTCAACTTTATCTGTGATTTCAGGCCTCATAACGCTGGAGGAGAAAGAGACTCCCATGCAAACTTCAGCGTTGCCCATTTACATGTGCACTGTGTCTATTCTGGGTTCATCCGCTGGCTGCCGTATGCACACGAGACAAAATTTCTGTCGCAATACAAGGCTTTGGAGATATCACTGTGTGTTGAACTAACAAATACATATCTGTCTGAGCATGATATGGACTGTGAATAGCTCTAATTTGTATGGTTCACAGACTGAATTGTAAGTCTGCCTCATCATTTTTATTTTTTATTAAAAGAAAATACTTTACATTTATTTTTAATTTGGTACTTTTGGCACTTTTTATTGATAAAAAAAAGAAAGAGAGAGAGAGAGAGAAATAATGAGGGGAAAAAACTGGAAACAGGAAATGATGCGAGCCAGACTCAAACTCAAATTTCCCACATGAGCACCACAGCTCAAGAGCATGTGTGCTGACCACTAAGCCACGGCTCCCACTTATTCAGCCCACTTTTGACTCAGATGCACGTTTGTAACTTACTTTGTTCAGGTCACGTGTATACTAGTGGTGCACGATATATCGGCCGCCGATATAATATCGGCCGATATGGTCATTTTTTTACACATCGGTATCGTTCCGATGTCAAAATATGGCCGATGTGAACAGGCCGATATTTAACGTGTGAAGCTGAAGAGGTTGATGTGAGAGAAATACACATTTCATACAGATGACATAAGCAGAGAACAGTCTGTTTTCTTTCATTTTGAATTGTTCTGTTTAAAAATAGAAGTTTCAAGCTTTCTATATATGTCTCAGGTCTGTGAGGCAGGTAGGTTTCGGTTCATTTATGAGACGCGCTCCAGGTTCACGCGCCGTCGCCTCTGTCCTGATTAAATATTTTCTAGTATATTTACTTTTTATTTATTAAATCCAATTCAATTCGTTGATGAAACATTGATCAAAATTAAGATACAATTAGGTTTCGGTTCATTTATGAGACGCGCTCCAGGTTCACGCGCCGTCGCCTCTGTCCTGATTAAATATTTTCTAGTATATATACTTTTTATTTATTAAATCCAATGCAATTCGTTGATGAAACATTGATCAAAATTAAGATACAATTAATACAAAACGAAATTAAATTTAAAGACAGGCTTTGTGCTTTCTGCTTGAGGTCTCTGTGAAAGTTTTAAAGCAGTTTTTAAGTGCCGAGAGCGCTCACGTCCGTAACATTGTTAATGCAGTCCAGTGCGACTTATGTTTTTTTCCTCCTCATGACACATTTTTGACTGATCGTTTTTTGACTCGTAGATATTTGAATATATTGCTTGATATATGATACCCATTCGAATTTGATTTTTCTCAAAAGTGACAGCGCGTGTGATTTGTGGATTCTGATAAGCGCGAGTGGAGAAACAGGCGTTTATTTATTCATTCTCAGTGTTGAGAAACGTAGCCTTCATGTGTTATTGTGTTAATAATAACTAAAGTAGCCTACCTAATTATGTTACATATTTAGTTTGTATGAAAACTATCGCGTTCGTTACTTATGGATTAAAAAAGTAGGCAACCGGTGCTGCGCGAGCTCTCTCTCACAAACACGGACGCGCGCACATAGAGAGAGAAGATAATTGTAAAATGAAAACGGGCTAAGTTTAAATTTTGTTCTTGCTTGTTTGTTTTCTTCTGTCAAAATGTCAGAAAGCATTTTGTATTATCCATCCGTGTTTTTAAAATTCGTTAAATGACGGACGTTTTACTGTTAACACAGCCCATATGTCGGATTCGTCTTATAGCCTACTTGTTATTATTTTTAGAATAAGTGATTCGTTATGCTATTATTGGACTCCTGTCTATTCATTGTCAACTGTTTTCTATAAATATGTTTGTATTGGCTAACATTTATTCAGCTGCGTGTCCTGTTTAAAATGTGCAATGTTCAAACGCAAAGACAGTCACAAGAAGCCCTTTTCCCTGTGGTATTTTTTAGAATAATATTTGGATATTGGAATAATAAATGAAGTAGCCTATCTTAATTGTACACATGTTCCTGTTTTTTTGTTTGTTTTTTTTTTACTGTTTTCTAAGGGTTTCTTAATTTTATACAAGTTGACCAGCACACATTATATGCAATGCAATGTGTGTATGTGTGACATATTTTGCACACAGGTAAAGGTGCCCAATATCAGTCATTTCTAAAGTAAAAAAAATGTGTTTTGGAAAATAGCTCTTTATTTGATAATCATTAAAATTTGTTTTCTATACAGAGATATCGACATCGGTAAATATCGGTATCGGCCATAACAGCAATATTAATATCGGTTATCGGTATCGGCCACAATTTTCACATCGGTGCATCCCTAGTGTATACATCATCAAACTGTCAATATTAGAATCAATACTTCCTGGAGAGAAAATGTCCTGTTCCTTTAAATCATACAAAAGCAAACAAGTACTTACCGTCGTCCTGGTCCGGCAGTATGAGGATTTTCACAGTGGGGTATTCTGGTCCCAGATGGCCTCCCATAGGCATACTGAGGGTCACGTTGAAGCTCTCCTCGCCCTCATACAGTGAGTCGTCAATGATCACCACACGACAATGCTTCTCTGTCTCATCCTTATCAAAGCGCAGAATGCTGGCCTGCTCCTCTGGACGGGAGATGTAGTCAGAGTAGGACAGAACAGAAGTGGGGACGGTTCCTGTGGCAGAGCCTGCAGCAGGCACAGAAAGGACACATGCTGGGAATTCATTCAAAGCCACATAAGACACATCTGAAGAAATGTTGCAAGTATGAATCTTTAAAGGGATAGTTTACCCAAAAATAACAATGAAAGTTTTCAAAAATGACTGTCATTCTTTACTCACCATTGCAAACCAATGGACACAAAAGTAGAAACACACAAAAACGAATGTTGTTTTAGAATGAATGACACAGACAAAACCATTTCAACACAAAGAAAGGCTAGAGACAAGACTTCTGAAGACAGGAAAAATCTTAGTGAATGATGACTAATATTTGGTCTGTTGGAAAAAGCTATTGAATAACTTCAAAAGACTTTTCATCCGTTTATCCCATCCAAGGTTCTTTGAAAAATATTTACTTTTGTGTTCCACAGACAAAATGTTCCTTTTTGGTTGAACTATACCACTTCTTCAACAAATTAAGAAAACAAGAATATTGCTCAGGTCAAGCGTTGTGAATCATCAATTATTTACAGTTTTTGTAGCCCCTAAGATTTTAAATAATACTAAACATTCAATAAATTAAATGAATTTTTCAACCAAGCTGTTGCCATATTTTATAATAATTTGTATAAGATCTTGTAGAGGCTATCATTTAATAAATTTTTAATGCTACATTTTTATTTAATTTAGCATTGAATTTCTATTGAAATTTCACAAACTCCCTGCAGTTTCACCACTAACAAAAAGCATTACATGAAAATAAATAACTTAATGTAAAATGAGCAGTTTTGTATATTTTTTGTATTGAAAAATATTATATTATACAAATATGTACATATTTGTATAATATTATATTCTTATTTTACACAATTACAAGCTCCAGTTTAGTGTTTGTGCAGTACTTTTGGCCATCATAATCTGCCATTCCATTAAATATAAAGACTGTCTGATTAAAAACGAGAGCATATATAAGGTTGCGTATGCTGTGTATTGCACCTTGCTGGGTGTAACAGACCACCATCAGTTCCTCACTGACATCTCCCCTCCTGTGCACTGGGATCAGGAGTTCTCCGATATCTTCTTCCACGGCAAAGCTGGCCTGAGGAAAGAACACCGTGGACTCTGTCAAAAGAAAAAGAAGATTTGGCTCAGTATTAGGACTGCTGTTCTGTTATATCAGTCACAGAGGGATTTAGCGGCTCCCTGTCAGAAACACTATTACCGCAGGGCTTTATGACACCACAGGCGGTGGATTGATTCTTCAATATATAATTATTTCAAATCATATGGCTCTATACTGGGCGTGTAATGCACATTTTATCTTGCACAAAAGGCACATTCTGTATGAGAAAATAGATTTTTCATATTGAGCGCTTCATATTAGGTTTTTAGTGGCCTTTGGACAGCGCGGCATCGATATCTGTCTGTGCTGGCTGTGTATTGCATTGTGTTGCACTGTAAACCATCTGACTGAGTGGGAGCTTGTTCAGGCATTGCTATTTTCAAATACCGTAGGTCAGGATTGAGTCAACATATAAACAGATTTTTTTTTAATAGCACACTGAACTGATGGAGAAAAGAAAAGAAAAAACTCTAGCCAGAGACAAATCTATAGAAAAGACTAGTGAAGAGAACTAGTGAAAGCCTTTTTGAAACAGAGGCGCACAGGGACCAATAGTAATAAAAAAAAGAAGATCCCTCTTTGCATGGCCTGTCATGCCCCAGATCCTTCTATGCAATTATACATGATCCTTTGCAAACATTTCCAATGAAGTCTACAAGTGGTCTTTTGTCACCGAGGGAGAGTGGAGGTGAAAAATAGAGCAACTAGCTGTACAAGTAATAGGTAAAATGGAGGGAAAGAGAGTGAAGAAAACAACACATTTAGACAGATGCATTTTCAGTGACAGCTTTGAATGATAACATACAATAAATACAGTAGAATTTGGTGTACCAGGACTTTTTAAAAAATATTATATTCACAAATGTTGTGTGATAAATACTTAATGGGCTAGTTGTGAACAAATCAAATGTTTAACATTTTTACACAAATTGATACTCAACTCTGTTACTCAACTTATTATTAAAAAAAGTTTTATTTTTTATAAGCCAACTATATTTGGTCTAAAACTAGCTGACCCGAACTGAATTGCAACTTAATTTAGGCTAAATTTGTTGCAACCCGTTACGTGCAACTCTGTTACAAATTCCGACATCTTTTTTTCAAATATATTTTTTTAATTGGGTCTCTTTACTTTTCCATGTTTATTTAATGCATATGGTAACACTTTACTTGAAGGGGTGTGCATAAGACTGACATGACACCGTCATAATCATGACATGACACATGTCATAAATATGAAGGAGGTCTTATGCATGTTTATGACAACTGTCATTAAGTGTCATTCGCTCAATTATGACATTTTTAATGCAAATATGACATTGTGTGAGATGTCTTTGTTATGACAACTTGACATTACTAAGACAACACAACCTGTCATAAATATGTCCTAAACATGACATAGCAGATTAATTATCAAACTTAAGAAACCACTTAGCTTTATGGGTTAACATTTCATTAAACTGTCATGTGGTTGGTTTTGACATTGGCTGTCATGAAGCCATTATAACATTTTAATGACAAATTAAATTTGTACCACTGTACTTGAGGTCAAGAAAAACATTCATGACAGTGTTATAATGGCTTCATGACAGCCAATGTCAAAACCAACCACCTAACAGTTTAATGAAATGCTAACCCATAAAGCTAAGTGGTTTCTGAAGTTTGATAATTCATCTGCTATGTCATGTTTATGACAATTTATGTTGTCTTGGTAATGTCAAGTTGTCATGACAAAGACACTGACTGGTTATGATGTATTGGTTTATGTCAAGTTGTCATAACAAAGACATCTCAAACAATGTCATATTTGCATTAAAAATGTCATAATTGAGCGAATGACACTTAATGACAGTTGTCATAAACATGCATAAGACCTCCTTCATATTTATGACATCTACCATGTCATGATTATGAAGGTGTCATGTCAGTCTTATGCACACCCCTTCAAGTAAAGTGTTACCATGCATATCAATAGAATGCAACATCAAATCAAAGGCATTATTCTGTATTTAGACATGATAACAGGGTTGAAAAAGATTCAAACCTGTAGTTTGATCCTCTGATTGACAGGTATTTCAGAAAATGTCAATCATCTATTCTCCCCATTTGTTTAAAATGAAAAAAAAAAAAGAGAGAAAGACAATAATTACTATATTGTGTAACAATTTATCCACCCCAGATTTTTTCAGCCATATGACATTGTGAATTTCAGAACAAAATATCCTCTGCAAAACCAAAACATTGTTCTCTCTTCGGTCTCTGAGTTTTGAGCAGACTGAGTGACGGCTCTGCTGATAAAAGAATGAATCTTACAGCCCTCAAGACTCAAACACTGGCTCTAAGAAAAGAATAACAATGAGGCAAATGTATGTAGCCTCTCAGGTATAAGGCTTATGTATTAAGAGAAAATGTGTCTTACCCTCACTCACATAGGAAACACTCATGCATCAGGGGCCAAAATAATGACCTTGTTTTGTAAGGAACAAAAACAAGACCGATTAGAAAGTAAAATCCTCTACATTTATATTCAGTTCTTGGTTGAGTCCTCTGCAGATAGGCGGTCAAATTACTTTTGATTGACAGAATAGCATGGTATAGATAGGATTTATTTGAATTATGTACGTGTCAATCATAACAGATTAAAGATTAGATTACATAACTGAAAAAGTATTGCAGTACTTTTCTATACTCACTTTGAATGAACACACAAATGTATATATTGCATTAGGTTCCTTCCTTCCTTCCTTCCTTCCTTCCTTCCTTCCTTCCTTCCTTCCTTCCTTCCTTCCTTCCTTCCTTCCTTCCTTCCTTCCTTCCTTCCTTCCTTCCTTCCTTCCTTCCTTCCTTCCTTCCTTCCTTCCTTCCTTCCTTCCTTCCTTCCTTCCTTCCTTCCTTCCTTCCTTCCTTCCTTCCTTCGCCCTATCATACACATGGCGCAATGTGGCGCGACAAGTGCTTTTTGGTAGTTTCAGCCCCACGCAGTTATCCTTTTCACATCCTGCGCCGCGTGGTTTAAATAGCAAATGCATTTGGGCCCATCTGTGCGCCCATGGGCGTGCTGGTCTGAAAACGAGGTGTGTTCAGGTGCATTGTTGGAGCGTTGCTATTTTGAGGCAACTGAAATGGACTGCACAATTGACCAACTGAAACCTGTGGTGCTTATCAATTCTTATTTTTGCATCCTCATTTTCTTTCCTCACTTCTTTTCCTCGCGTCTCAGCTCCACCCCCTGTAGGATGCGAGGGAAGGCTGCAAGGAAAGAAAAGGAGGACGGAGGAATCGAAGAAAAGCTTATTTATACACTGGAATACTTGATCACTCGAGCGTCACTTCACAGTGCCATCAGCAGCGCTCAAAGGATCGGCCCTTATGTTGTTTTAGTTTGGTTATTTAAGAAATTCAGAATAAATAATCATAAAGCAAGATACGCAGTTGAAATATGTGAGATGTGTGGTTTATATAAACTGCAAAGGTAAAGTATAAATTCAAATGATTGTGACCAATGTGAAGGGGAAGGAGAATTTATACGTGCGTCACGTTTAGTTGATAAAACACTTCCGCAAAGGATACACCTGTGTATCCTCGCTCATGACTCCTCTGGAAGCCTCCTCACTCCTCAATCCTCACCTCCTGCAATTAGAGAATTTGAGATGTCATTCAAGATGGCTGAGCTTGATCGGTTTCCGGGTCATTGGATGGAGGACGGAGGAGCGAGGAAACGAGGAGGGATATTGAGAAGCACCCCAGGTCTAAAGTCAATGGTGCAGTATTTTTTTTGTTTTTGTTATTTAAAGGGCGCATTAGTAATATGCGCCTATAAGCGGGTGCACAACGCGCATACACTTTGCTTATTACACACACAGGGATGTGCAGCAGCACACAAACATGCCAGAAATGAAAAATAAAAGGATTACAATGTAAAAGATTATTATTGTGTACATAGAGATATGGTGGAATCCGGCTTGTCCCGTAGACGGTCTGCTTGCGCTCTTTAACCTTGCGCACGAGCAGATCCGTTTCCTCTCTGGACTAACTGTTTGCAAATTCCGCCATGTAATTAGCGAATCCTCCATGGCGCGAGCGCAACTGGCTTTTAAAGGGAATGGGAAATTACACTTTGGTTTATTAACACACCCATTACACATTAAGAGAATAGGGACAACCACTTTAGACCAAGCGCTGGGCGCGCCAACCATTATTCCCGTCTTTAAACTAGGGTGTGTCCGAATCCACTTTTGATAAAGTGCACTCGCTTTAGACCATGCGCTTAGATGGTTAAAATAGGGCCCTAAATCTCCTATGCAGTTTTGCTTCAGGAAAATGCATCTTGTTTTAAAGATCTATAGTTTTAATACTTATTTAGAAAAGTATTTTTTGCATTGTGGTTTGTTTGACCTTTTCAAGTCACATGATCTTCAAAACAAAAAAGTATTTCAGTAATCCAGCAGGAAAAGATAAAACCATTTTAACTTTCAACAAACCACTTCTCAACATAAGATCTAATAAAACCAGAAAGCAAAGTTGCAGTAATGCAGTAGCCTCTCCTCTTCCTTAATGGCTCTTTACGCTAATAAGCAGTGAAAGGTTCTGGCTGTAAAGTAGGAAGCTTGTCACATCACAGCCATTCCTGTCACAGATGTGACTCCAGATGCACGCTTTTGTCTGAGCCAGCGGGTCGTTGTAAGCCATCATGTGTGAACGACTCTGTGGCAACTGGGTCAGACAGGTCTCCGAAGGCCCCGTCGGAAGAAAACCACCTCCCTCTCGCATTCAAATATTAATGCCTGACCTCACACTGCCACACACGCACACAAGCTAAAAGGATAATTAACCTGAAAGGAAAAAAACTGCACATGGAGCAATAGGACCGCAGCATGCCGACCGCCCCATCCTCCCCTCCCTCTCGCCATTAAAAAGAGCAGCCAGACTCTGTCACGTCAAGCCTCCCATGGGGCATCAGCCTCAGCAAACAAACCCCACCATAAGACTGATAATTAGCTCACTGGGGAAGCAGCAGAGTTTTCTTTCTTTTTTTCTAAGGAGAAATAACTTTTGCAAAGATAGCGAGGTTTAAGTAACATTTAGATGGAAACTATCGCAGCGTTTGGGATTACAGATGAAAATTTTAATTATCCAGGGACCCTGAGGAGGCGATAAAGACAAAAACACACAGAATAAAACAATGTAAGCCTCCGGTTATTCAAGCCACACATTTAAATACGCCCGTAATTGTGAGAATAAGAGATGATGTCGTGATGATGAACAGGCAAATGATTCAGCCACGGCTCTCGGCTAAAAAAACAGACGTATTTTGTAACAAGAGCTGCTTGGAGATAAAAAAAAAAAGCTTGTGTAAAAAGTGTTTTTGATGACAGGTTTATTCACGACGGCTTTCTGATGTTATTACGCCATCTCTGTTTGGGTCCTCGCAGAGTGCATCGCCCCCTCAGAAATGACCCTTTGAAATCTGCAACTAACTTTCCAATGCGAATGGTTTAATTACAGAGTGCAGACCTGTCAAACCTTTCTCAAACACCTGTCGACAATTTACATTAATCGACGAGACGCAAGACAGAGCTGTGTGGAGAATTCGAGATGAAAAGAAGGGCCGCGGACATGCGGGGGTGCGCTGAAAGCTCGCAGGTAGGAAGAGATATCAAATGCTATGATAATTGAGGTCTACTGAAAGACAGAAAAAAGCATCTGCAATATGGAGATAATGCATGTGTTTAATCTGCAACATTGAACAAAAACAATTATAAAATAGCCTGGGATGTTTTTAGAAGCTTTGCTGTTTTATTTCTTTCGGTCTCTTGAACATCCTGCCTACCTCTGACTCACCCACTTCTTTGCTAGATGTAATGGTGGTTCAGTATATTGAGCGGCTGAAACGGAGATATTTTTGAAGAATTAAATGTGTCTGAAAAAAGAACTGATCTCAATTAATCATTGGATAAGTTTGTGTCTGAAAAGCCAATTCACATTAGATAGAATGTAATATACACTTGTGGTCACAAGTTTGGGGTCGGTAAGATTTTTTTTATGTTTTTGAAAGCCTCTTATGCTCACCAAGGCTTTATTTATTTGATCAAAAATTAAGTTTTTTAAAAAACAACTGTTTTCTATTGTAATTGTGTAAATGTGATTGCAAAGCTGAATTTTCAGCATCATTCCTTCAGTCTTCAGTGTCACATGATCCTTCAGAAATCATTCTAATGTGATGATTTGATGCTCAAGAAACATTTCTTAATATTATCAATGCTGAAAACCATAATTTTTTCGAAAATTTCTGATGAATAAAAGTTCAAAAGAACAGTGTTTATTTGAAATAGAAATCTTTTGTAATACTATAAATGTCTTTACTGTCACTTTCAATCAATTTAATGGATCCTTGCTGAATAAAAGTATTAATTTCTTAATTTTTTTTTCTTTTTTTATAAAATTACAATTATAAAATAGTTATATCCCAGCTTAATATGCAAAGACAACCATAAGTAATCCATTTTTCAAGTTTACACCTGATTTACCCAAAAAAGGTGTAAACACTGGGTCACTTTTAAAACATTGCTCTGTCTTTGTTTGAGCAGCCTGACAACAGTAGCATACTGACTCAACCAATGATGTGAGTTTAAAATAGTTATTTATTCACAATGTTACTGTTTTTACTGCATTTTTGGTCAAATAAATAAAGGTTTGGTGACCATAGAGACTTTCAAAAACATATACAATCTTAAAGTATACATTACATTTTATCTGATGCGCATTGGCTTTTCAGACACAAACTGATTATATGAGATCATTTAAAAATCTTACTGACACCTTTTGAACAGTGGTTGTAAATCACCTTAGCTCACATGGGCTTTTCATCACATTTGAATGCTTATCAGCATTTTAATTCCAGTAAAAAAAAAAAAGACCATTAACTGATCTTTTATTCATTCTAATTGGTTACCATTTGTAAAGGTTGGAGCCAGAACATAAGAACACAGTTTCTGCTCAGAATGTACCAAAATGAAAAACATTTAGATTCTAATACTTGTTTGTACTGTTCTGTAGTGCTCAGTGGTGCAGAAATAGCTTTTCAGCTGCAATAAAGTTTATAGTTCTGGTAGGTTTGAAATTTTAAACTAAATCTTAGTTTGGTCAACTTTTGTTGGACTTACCATCACCTGGATCCACGATCTCAACTGTGGCTATTGCTGGTGACTCCAAAACACTCATCACCGGCTCAGTCAGGACAATCTGGAACGTCTCGGACTGCTCGTATTTCCCATCAGAGAGAACCCTCACTCTCCATGTGGCTGTGGTCTGGCCGGGGTTAAACTGTACCTGCTTCTGAGATTTTCCCAGGAAATCCTTGCCCTTCTCGGCACTGCCATCCAGAGTACCAATCCCTAAAAACAGCACAAATTCAACAACTTTGACAAACTTTTCCTGACTTCCTATCTCCAGCCTCCAGATGTGTCACAATTCAAGACTTCGAGAATGATCTACTCAAAGAAGCTTATTCCAAAATTTATGAGCTGGGATTAGCTAAGGTCTGCATTTCCCAGATTTATAAAGATCGCGCACAACAGTGCAGAAAGATATGCACTATGTATAGAAGTTTTAAAAAGCCACATGTCTGTTGGTGTCTGATGCTTCAAGACTAAGATGTAGGAACAAAATCAAGGAACATGTTGAACTGAAGTACAGCATGTACACTCAACTTCCTCTCTACTGTAACAGAGGAATGAAGCTGTGATGGGATTCCCACACAGTGGGAAAACCTGAAGTGAACCTGCCCGGAAGCTTTTGATCTCTGATACATCAAGCAGAGACACTGTCAGGGATCCGTCTGCCAGAACCTCCCAAACAGATGTGAGGAATTAAATCACCGCAGTCTTTCAGATCAATGCTGGATGATCCTGCTCTTCAATCCATAACACTTAAGCTACAACATGACAAGAAAAGCAAAATACCGGTAGTAGAAAAAGATTGTAGATTTAGGGATCTAATTATGAATATAGATTTTTTATATATTGACCAACTAGAAACATGATAAGCATCAAAAATGTACATGCTTTGTTAGAGTTTTACACTTTATTTTCTTTGCACATTGTCATCTAAAATGCTATTTTGGTCAGCTAAATGCCATTGTAAATACAAGTAAATGTAACTCAACTATTCATGACAAAATATTGACTAAATTTAATGAATATTTGTGACTAAAAATGTATGACTACAACAAAAAGCTGTGAACAATTACCACTGATTGGAGCAGTTATTGATACACAGACATATTTTTCGCAGACTATTCTTCCATTTAGTGCAGAAATGATGGCTGATACTTTATATATTTTGAACTGGTACAACCATCCCATTAAGAAATTAGAAACATCACAAGTGAGAAGTTATTTCAATATAGATATTTCAATAGTAAATATAGGACAGGGACGATATACATATCCCCTGATTCGATACTATCACGATACTTGTGTGCCGATACGATATGCATAGTGATTTTTAAACATTGTGATTCTGCAAGTATTGTGATTTGATATTAGCCTGGAAATCCAGACCTAAATCTCTCGCGAGAACTCTGGATTACCAGGGTAATTTGATATTGCTATGTATTGAGATACTTTTTTTTTTTTTTTTGCTTTTTCAACTTTAGACCATGGAGAAAAGTTGAATGATACACTTTATATACATTAAAGTAAACATTATACATGATAGTGCAATTCATATATCAGTCGATGTCTCTCCGTCCGCCATTTTTCACTATCTCGTATCCATCAATAAGAGATATGATGTCATGTAATACTCACTGATTCAACACTTATCGCCCTCTGCTGAAATAAAAAAATAAATAAATTTACTATGAATATTATTATTATTATTATTAATTAATATTAATATATATTCTGGAATAATAATAAAAAAATCGTGATAATTAGATGAATAGATTTTTTCCCCAGCCCTAGTAAATATAAGTTATTAAAAATACAAGGACTAAAGAATTGCATTTGATTTTTTGTAATAAAATCATTTTATTTCAGTTACACTAGAGGGGCCGTGAAACTGATGTTCCTTTAAGTGACCATTAAAGTTTTTTATTTTTTTAGCTGCAGCATTCAGCTACAACTTCAGAAGGAACAAAAACCTTCAAATGTTCCACCCAACCATGTGAAAAAATCTTTCCAAGAAAGCACAGAAAGACAGAAATTGATTGAAAGATATAAGGCGAATACAATAAAAAGAGAACGAGAGCGAGAGAGTTCACTTTCAATTCCATTTCTCTAACAACAGGGGGGCCCATTCTCCCCACAACAAGCGGCATAGGACGAGAGACGTGAGGAAAAGGAGAAAAGGACAGAGGCAGGCGGGTGTGAAAAAGTAGAAAGCTCTGTTGAGGGGGGATGATGTTTGGCAGAGATCGGAGCGCCAGGCTCCAAAGAGCACAGAGAAAGAGCACTAAGACTATCACACTTTTGCTGTTACAAGGATGGTTCATCCGAAAATAGGCATAATTTTCTCTCGCTAATGTTGTTCGAAACCCGTTTGTGTTTTGTTTCTTCTGTTAGACAGTGATTTGAAGCAAGCATTCTTGCGGTCCAAAATAGTTTTATTTAATAAAACTACGGTCTGTGTGGTCTTTTCTTTTTAGACCAAAACATAAGTTTAAGAGGCTGTACGTTTCCTGAATGTATATTTGTTGCTCTAATTTTACTCTTCACTTCTTCTTCTTCTCCTGCTTTGTCTCTTCTACCTCTCCTTTCATTCTGCAAATATCTCACTTCTCACTTATCTCACTTCTTTACAAATATCTCACTTCTCACTTCTTTTTTATCTCACTTCTTTAAAAAAAAAAAAAAAAACTGACCCAAACCTTTTGATATAGCGTATATTCAAATATTTCACTATAAGAACTTCTATATGGAAGCCAACTTTCCATCCAACTTCACTTTTCACACACAAAAAAGGTAAATGCAACTTCCATAGTTCCAGGTTTTAATGTAACATAATATACATTTTATTTTAAATGACCAAAAATGCTGTCTCAACTACACAAGATGATTCTTCTGTATTACACACATCTCTTTGGTACAGTGGGTACGGAAAGTATTCAGACCCCCTTAAATTTTTCACTCTTTGTTATATTGCAGCCATTTGCTAAAATCATTTAAGGTCATTTTTTTTCCTCATTATTGTACACACAGCACCCCATATTGACAGAAAAACACAGAATTGTTGGCATTTTTGCACATTTATTAAAAAAGAAAAACTGAAATATCACATGGTCCTAAGTATTCAGACCCTTTTCTCAGTATTTAGTAGAAGCACCCTTTTGATCTAATACAGCCATGAGTCTTTTTGGGAAAGATGCAACAAGTTTTTCACACCTGGATTTGGGTATCCTCTGCCATTCCTCCTTGCAGATC
This sequence comes from Rutilus rutilus, assembly GCF_951802725.1. NCBI lineage: Eukaryota > Metazoa > Chordata > Actinopteri > Cypriniformes > Leuciscidae > Rutilus > Rutilus rutilus. Next base: position 14,679,334 of record NC_140229.1, read on the forward strand.
CTCTCCAGTTCTGTCAGGTTGGATGGTAAACGTTGGTGGACAGCCATTTTCAGGTCTCTCCAGAGATGCTCAATTGGGTTTAAGTCAGGGCTCTGGCTGGGCCATTCAAGAACAGTCACGGAGTTGTTGTGAAGCCACTCCTTCGTTATTTTAGTTGTGTGCTTAGGGTCATTGTCTTGTTGGAAGGTGAACCTTCGGCCCAGTCTGAGGTCCAGAGCACTCTGGAGAAGGTTTTCGTCCAGGATATCCCTGTACTTGGCCGCATTCATCTTTCCCTCGATTGCAACCAGTCGTCCTGTCCCTGCAGCTGAAAAACACCCCCACAGCATGATGCTGCCACCACCATGCTTCACTGTTGAGACTGTATTGGACAGGTGATGAGCAGTGCCTGGTTTTCTCCACACATACCGCTTAGAATTAAGGCCAAAAAGTTCTATCTTGGCCTCATCAGACCAGAGAATCTTATTTATCACCATCTTGGAGTCCTTCAGGTGTGCTTTCATGTGTCTTGCACTGAGGAGAGGCTTCCGTCAGGCCACTCTGCCATAAAGCCCCGACTGGTGGATGGATGCAGTGATGGTTGACTTACTACAACTTTCTCCCATCTCCCGACTGCATCTCTGGAGCTCAGCCACAGTGATCTTTGGGTTCTTCTTTACCTCTCTCACCAAGGCTCTTCTCCCCCGATAGCTCAGTTTGGCCGGACGGCCAGCTCTAGGAAGGGTTCTGGTCGTCCCAAACGTCTTCCATTTAAGGATTATGGAGGCCACTGTGCTCTTAGGAACCTTAAGTGCAGCAGAAATTTTTTTGTAACCTTGGCCAGATCTGTGCCTTGCCACAATTCTGTCTCTGAGCTCTTCAGGCAGTTCCTTTGACCTCATGATTCTCATTTGCTCTGACATGCACTGTGAGCTGTAAGGTCTTATATAGACAGGTGTGTGGCTTTCCTAATCAAGTCCAGTCAGTATAATCAAACACAGCTGGACTCAAATGAAGGTGTAGAACCATCTCAAGGATGATCAGAAGAAATGGACAGCACCTGAGTTAAATATATGAGTGTCACAGCAAAGGGTCTGAATACTTAGGACCATGTGATATTTCAGTTTTTCTTTTTTAATAAATGTGCAAAAATTTCAACAATTCTGTGTTTTTCTGTCAATGTGGGGTGCTGTGTGTACAATAATGAGGAAAAAAAATGAACTTAAATGATTTTAGCAAATGGCTGCAATATAACAAAGAGTGAAAAATTTAAGGGGGTCTGAATACTTTCCGTACCCACTGTAACTGCTTTATAGAGTGGTAGTGACAAAATTAGCAATGGCGACAGAAAATGAAGCCTATGGGGCCAATCACACATAACACATTTGAGTTTAAAAACACAAGTCGCATTTCAGTGGAATGAAAGGAAAAAAACCTTGCTAGATCACTCATTTTCATTTCCCTGCATAAAACCCTTATTATTAACACCCCATATCCATCTTTTCTATCTGCTCCCTTCCTTCTCATCTCTCTTGTTGCCTTCTGCTCTCCACTTTCACGTTCCCTATTTTTAACCTCAACATCCCTCAAAGCCAACACACACAAACCACAAATCCGAAGCAGCGTAAACAAAGACTCTTGGTTTAATGGATACTGACCACATGTAGGGCTGTGCTGAGCCCGGTGCAGGGCAAGATAAGCAGGTGTACACTCAAAAAAAATTTCAGACTGTTCTATGGATGTCAGAGAGCGAGGGCTTTCATCTCAGACACAAAGAAGCCAAAACTACTTAGAAAAACATCTCTAACAGCTTCCCGTTGATAAGCTTAAGTAATAACAGCTCTCACTCTGAATGCTAATGATTCACTTCTAACGCTTGTACTGGTGACTTCTTGTCAAGTTTAATCAATTCTGGATAATAATGTTTTTGCGGCAACAAAAAAAAAAAGGTGATGGAGAAGGAAAAATGTGTGAAATAAAGTATTTTGCTGGTAGAGAATCAAATAAAGAATGATCCAATGCAAAAATGTCTATATATTATAATCATTACGTTCACAACTCTAATCATTCCTTCAATGTGCTCATTGTTTCTGCCATAAATTAATACATTGTTTGCTAACTGTGTGATTTGTATATGTACATTTCTGAAATACATTACTTGGACACAGTCACCTCTGATAACAGATCACTCTAAACTGTAATGTAGACGCATGCATTTTCTGTAAAGCTGCTTTGAAACTATGTATTGTGAAAAGCGCTATACTAATAAATGTGAATTGAATTGAACCCAGTGCTCTGATACTCACCAACAAAAGACGTTTCACCCAGAAAACCTCGACGTCTAAGGATCACCTCGAGAACTTTATCCTGCTCATCCACCACATATTTCGGCTTCTCCAGAGAAATCCAAGCCCAGTTTAGACGAAACTGCTGGTTCTTCAATTTGTTCCCTCCTGAAAATAACAGACAGAATGTGTACAGCGAGGCACTATTATTGGCAGCTGAAAGCATTATGAAATTAAAAAGAGTGCTGCAGTGATGCAGGAATTTTTAGGCCTACCCTGAAGTTACCATTACACTGATTCCCTTCAGTGTCACCACCGACGACTCTTTCAATCATTTAAATGCTATACAAATTGAAAGGTTTGAGCATGATAATAAACACAATGAGGCTGTAAAAGCAGACTAATAAGTAGACGAGTTTACGTGATGGATGTTTACACTATTACTGATGTATTTTATGTAGCTGATTTTTTTTTTTTTTTTTTTTATATCTTAAGCTTGTGTTAACCACAGACCCCATTTCAGGAATTTACCAAATACCAATTAAAAAAAAAAACTATTGAAAGTAAAAAAAATGGGTTTTAGGACTCTTTAGGAGCTCTATAAAATATTTTTGTAAATATATATAAAAAAAAAAATATTAGTCCAGGTAGAGATGTGTTCTACTTTAGGTCATTACGAATCTGTGGAAATCTGCTGAGTTTTTCAGTGGAGTTCTGTGTTCCTACTAATACCTTATGAATATGACCCTCATAATGGACTCAGAGGGGATTAATTAGAGATTATAATGCAAACATAATGTGCACACCACCAGTTGTGTTTACTTAAGGGGTTCATGGGAAACAACTCTCTCATATGCTACATCTTACATGTAAACCATTTGGGTTTTATAGCATAAAAACAGCACAATGTACAGGATCCATGTAGCATAATCTTTGTTATTTTAAACAGAAAATGAAAATCTTTATACTTTGATCACCCACAATGTCTCTACACTCAGGTACTTGCCCCAGATTGCCTTAGCAGCGGTCTTTTACCCATGCACACTAAAAATAATGGTTTGTTTAAATAGAAAAAGAATGTAGTTCAGTGAAGAACAGACAATGTAATATTTATATCTTGTGCATGCTGACTTCGCACTTCACATGCTTGGTTTCACAATTCTTGGTGTATCTCGCATTAAATGTATCATCCAGCTGTACCTCTCAATCACCATCTTCATGTAGTTTAAATATAAATTGATACCATGATTATTACCATGGTACCCCCGGCCCCAGTCGAACCGCACTTCCCAAAGGCGGTCTGCTCCAATACATTAAAAATGGATATATTATACGAATACCCAAGAACAAAGAGTTTAGACTTCATGCATTATGAAGCCTAGGATTAAATCTGTGTCAAAGGCAAACGTCTGTGTAAAGTTATCACATTTAGTGCACACATACTTTCAGACCAACTACATCTCTAATCTATATTTACATCATGTATTGGAGTTTGCATGCATATTGATAATTCACTTCACGTGCACAGAAAACATCAGAGACAAATTCCCAATTTATCTAGACCATGTATATTCATGACTTTTCAATGCTTGTTTCACTTGATTTCCTCAAGCTAACCCCAGGCTCTTAATATCTCACTCACTAACCTTGCCTGAGAGATGTCATGAATGGAAAAAAATGGACGTTGCTAATTCTAACTCAATATTAGTCTGTAATTACGTACAGTTGCAAGGTGGTAACTGTTAGGCAGATGATATAGAGCATATACAAATTCAGAATGCAGGAAAATAAACCATTTAACATGTTAAAGTGATTAGATTTGACATTTGATGAAGATTAGCAACATAAGCCTCATGGTTCATTGAATTATCATAGTGGTCCATATAATTAAGAGTCCAGTGTCCGTTAGGACTTATCTATTCATATTTCGACTCCACATATAGATGTAGATTGCAGGTAAATGGTAAAAGGAAGCTGTAATAAACATACATATATATATATAATATATATATATATATATATATATATATATATATATATATATATATATATATATATACATATATATATATATATATATATATATAATAACCACTTATTAACAGGTTACAATGTTTGATTTGATTTACAGTCTTGTTTTATTATACCACTGTAAGGCAGAAAACATTGCTCCCATGATTTCTGCAGTCAATGCAGAGGTATTAATGCAGCACGTTATCAGAGCAGCAATGACACTTCTACTTTCATCTTGTCATCTTCTATCAGTTTAGGGAAGAAGTGATTGATAGGGTGTGGTTTAAATGTCTGCAAAGACCATTTGCGAGGAAAGAAAAAGCTCTCAGCTCAAGGACTTCATTATTCTGTGGGTTTAGTTTGTTCATTCAGGTCAGTGAGCTGAGCAAACAAAACACCATCAGTTACTAGAAAGAAAAAAAATCTAGTGGATTTGTACATTTTCTAAAAAAAAAAAAAACCTGTGAGTGATGCCTGTGAACAACATGCCAGCTGTAATGCTAATTGCTATTGTTAACTCCTCTGCCGATTTTAGGGATGCAAAAGATGCTGTCAATCATATAGCCATCGCATAATATTTTTGTCATCAAAAATATTAGTATCAAAGGATTTAAATAATAAGTATCACAGTATATTAAGGTGACGGTCAGGTTTAGCCAAAATTTATGTTAATAAATGAGGTCTAAGAAAAATAAATAAATAAAAAATAATAATAAAATATTTAAGGTGTCATGTCTGTAGCATAAATGAGTTTAATATTGGGGTTTTGAAAAACGTTAAAATATAAGAAATAGTAATATTGATTCTTGCCTCAGTAGAGGCCACAAAAAACAACAACAAAAAAAAAACACTATTTAGTTATAAAAGGATAGCATCACACATGTGAATATAAAATGTGTTTGTATTTGTTCAGTTGTCAAGCTGAACAATGCTCTCATTAGCTTTGTCTCTGAAAACCCTACTGACAAGTTGCTTTGAAGCCCAGTGGATTTGTCCAAACCCTGATACTGACAGTCTCCATGAAGCTTCTCACACAAAAATAAATGACTTGCCCCTAATGACTTTATTAAACAGTAGTGTTTCAAAGGCCGGATAGTTCAGACAGAGTTTCCTAGAAAGACATGACATGCACAACAGCTGACATTCACTCAGAATAGCTCATTAAAAGCTAAACTAATCAGTGCCTGGTGCATGAGAAGCTTTACTCTATCCAGAAACTTTAAAAATAGAGCTCACAAATAATTCATCAGAAACAAATCTCAATCCTCCCAAAAGACTGGATAAAGTCAGACAGAAGTCAAATGGAGATGACCCCCGAGGGTATACGTACTTTAGTGATTTATAAAGGTCTTATCTTAACAGGGTTGGAAACTGTATCTGAACATGAGAATGAATGAGAATAGTAGAGTATTATGTGCTTTAAGGCACAATTCCTTCTTTTTATTATCGGTTTGCTGAAAGCATCAACATCAACAAATCCTCAGGAGCTCCACACTCCCAAAACTTAGTTAAACATACAAGTCAAAAACAAGTAATTTGAGGCCTGTTTATCAAAAACTATTTTATCTGTTGCACATACTAATATTTCTAGATTGATTTCCTCACCTGTAGTTTATAGAATTAATCTGATAACTGAATTAGAATAAGAAAAATCTAAAAAGAAAATGACTGTATCAAATAATACAAGATATGTGCAAGTTAAAACGTACAAGTTGCGTTGTGAATATGCTTTTTCCGTAACAAACTACATTCAAAAGTCTCTTATGCTCACCAAGACTGCATTTATTTGGACAAAAATACAGTAAAAACAGTATTATTGTGGAATATTATTATAATAAATTTTTTTTTTTAAAGTATAAAAAAAAAAAAATATATATATATATATATATATATATATATATATATATATTATTCAAAATTTAAATAAAATAACATTTTTATATATTTTAAATATATTTTTATATTTTTATATATTTAATTTAAATTTGAATATATTTTTTAATGTAATTTATTCCTGTGATAGCAAAGCTGAATTTTCATTATTTTCATTTTCCTTAGTCTTCACTTTTCAGTGTCACATGATCCTTCAGAAATCATTCTAATATGCTGATTTGCTGCTCAGGAAACATTTCTTATTACCATCAATGTTGATAACAGTTGTGCTGCTTAATATTTGTGTGGAAACTGTGATACAATTTTTAACTGGATTCTTTTATTAATAAAAAGTTCAAGAAAAAAGCGTTTATTTTAAATAGAAAGTCTTTACTGCTACTTTTGACCAATTTAACACATCTTTGCTCAATGAAAGTATATTCATTTCTTAAAAAAATATTCATACTGACCCCAAACTTTTGATTGGTAGTATATGTTGACAAATATTGAGTAATAAATACAAGCTATTTTAATAGAAATGAAAAAAACACAATTAAAATTGCTAAGATTTTAGTGACTAAGATTAATTTAAAAAATAACACTAATTCAAAGATTACATGCACATCTATGGTTAAGCAGTTGTGTGCCACTGACAAGGTATTATGCCTTCCCTCACAAGCACCATTGATGCAGATCATAAACATTAGGAACAGAATACATCCAGTCATTAATGCAATTTTTGCATTAAGGTCCTTTTCGAAGAGTAGAAAACATCTCAACATAACTATGAGCTAGATTATCAACACATTCATTCTGATGGATGTTTGCTCAAACTGTGCTGCAGCTTGTTGGTCTTTTTTTCACGGATCCTACTAGCCTTTCCTCATCTAGCTCAATGGGCTCTTGGCTGCAGCCACAAAGTCTTGGCTGTCTGCTTTACTGTTTTATGGTTGGATTGAGAAGACAGAGCTAGTCTAGCAGAACTTGGATACATTCAACAAGAACATGTGGACAGGCAATATAGACAGTTCAGAGTCTTTAGGCTGCTCAGACTGAAACAATAGGTTCACAAACACAGTACATTTTCTTCAGCGAAGGTCACAGCTTATCTGGATGCACTCAAGTAATCCCTTCTGTCCATCTGTCTTCGCCAACGACCTGCTTAACCTTATTCAGAAGAACGTTGTTTGAAGAACAGCAGACTTTTGGTCTGACATTGGTCTGACACCTGTCTACTCGATCAATGGCACTTCAAAATGTTTAAGCAGGAATACCTGCAGGTGTGGTCTTGTCGTTGAATCAATCAGCCATGCAGGTCTAAGGTTAAACCAGAAATCCACATCTGAACTGACCCTAAATACTTGCACTACCCCCAAAAAACCAAACAGAACACCAGAACATTCAATGGAAATTCAATGCTAGCTCTTGCCAATCCACATGTGAATCCACAATATTATGTCTAGACAACAATGAGAAACAGAGCTACAAAAACATCCCATTTTAACATTATCTCTGGTTAATTTGATATGGGAGAAAAAATAAACGGCTCAAACATATGGTTATCTACATCCACGCTAAAAAAAAGCATTGTTCTTTATTGTTCATACAGCGAACTGGACCACGTTCAACAAATCCCCAGCAAAAATCTCCATAATACAATGTGCACAACAAGAAAAACAGAGCCAGCAATGAGGTTTTTTTTTTTTTAAACCCAGACACAACAGAGCTTTAGGAACAACCTAATCAGTCTGCAAAACCGGTTTCCAGAAAAATGGTTTACAATGGCATAAATTAGGCACCGTCTCGTTTCTCAACCAGATGTTGATGGTCAGGTCTGTTGAAAATATACCGAGCTTTCTTTTTAATGATCCAAAAAAAAACAAAAAAAAACAATTAGGTACATAATGGCATTTTTGCTTTAGAGTGAACACTGCTGTAAGTTCACATCAAAAAATTTTGAAAAATAATTCCCTCAGCCCAACAGCAAAAAACCAAACATCCCAGAGCTATGATGTGTCACGTAAAGCTTCCCTCTGTTCTTTGTAGCCTCTGTGTGTCCCTGCAGTCGTTCCTGTCATATATCTATCTGTGCCTCAGAGGCATGATTGCAGGGAGAGGGGTAGAGGATTCAGAATGAGTGTTATCCGTCATGACCTTTTGCAAAGGAAGGGTAACTGATAAATCTGTCCTCTTTTAACCGTTAAGTTTGGGGGCCACAAGTTGCAAAATCATTTAAATGGAGAACTGCATTTATTAGTGTCAGTCAGAGGGTGTTTATGTGACTAAAAACAGTTTAAACACCTATTAGCTCTGTTGTAAAACCTAATGAGCTGCATCACTGACAAAACAGAAGGCAAAACATCTTAAATATGTCCGAAATCGCCTACTATACCCTTATAGTGCACTATTTGAGGAGACAGCCGTTTGTAATGGTGTCTGAAACCATAGTGGCCATTATCGCGTGCACTCATTCAATCCCATAATGCACCTCAATAACGAGTGTACAACCGATGCAAGCTCATTGGCTAGCAGCTAGAGAATACCCATTCACTGAGCGGCAAATTAACTCCCGTGTCTCTCCAGAAGATGGCGTCCACAGCACTTCTGGTGCAGTGTTCAAATTCGCTCACTTGTTTTTATTCACTACTTTAAGCAAACAATATTAGTGGAGTAAAGTCGGCGATGGCGAATTAGTGTACAGCAGATTTCGGATTCAGCGATAGAGTGTGCAGTTAGCATGTTGCTAAGCTAACAGCGCAACTCTTTAGGTATAAAAATACATAGCACAAATATAATGTTTGTCAATACGGTTTCAGTATTGAATTAAAGTTAATTTATTAATTGCCTTGTCCACCTTTTACAACATTTTTTCACTGAACTTACTGCATTATTGGATTACCTTTTCAATAAGGGATCCATGCGATAAATTTGGCTAAAACTACGTTTCTTTAGGCACATTAATGACAACTATTTGCAACAACAGTACAACCAGATATCATTAATTTTCAATGAAAGTTGGTGATTTCAGAGACCAAACAGAAACCAACAGCCCAGCAACTCGCCGACCTCCGTGAATTTGAACAGGGCTTTAGGAGACAGAATAATGAAGTTGCCAACATCTTGGAACAGCTTTCACTTTTGGAGCACACCTTTGATGCCTTACAATGTTGTCTCCAGAGGCAGCTCACAAGGTTTTGGTACAGAGCAAAAGAGGCGGAGGCAAAGATAAACAAAAAGTAGATGATCTAGGCCAAACTCTGATGGACAGTTTACATAGCACAAAAAGTGCATCCAGAAATATCTTCGGAAGGCCACAATCTTTTTTAAACTCAAACTTAAAAAGATCCTCTAAACTGCATGTGGAAAACATGCAGGCTCATCATCATCATTATAGGGTATGCAAGGAAAGAACGTTTTGAAAAACAAAACAATTAATTAAACCCCTCTGGAATACTACTTGTACTAAATATGCAAGTCGCAATCTAACAGAGGGCATTATATAAATGCAGCTGTTTAACACAAATTGGACATAAAATGGGGTTTATGATGTTTGCTGTGGTTGTTGGGCTCTTTGGACAAGCACAATCTAAGATAGTCTAATTAGGCCAGCTTTGTCAGGCATAATGTGGCATAGTGTTTGTATCACTGAATTTCAAGCTGAAGCTGTATATTACTGCACAAATGTAGAAAAAAGGGTCCTAGGAGAAAACCTTGAGGCACCTCATGATAAAAACAGCTAAACTGAGCCCTTTTGTGTTTGTACAAAAAATACATCTGTAAAAATAGATGCATACTGCTTGGGATCTTTCCTATAAAATAAATGCCTCCGCCACCAATGGAGTGAAACTATCCCCCAGGAATACACAGAAACAAAACCGGTAATGACCCACTGGGCTCAGGGGTCAGACACCAACACAGCTGCATACCAAAGAGTTCCTACTTCTCAGTCTTTCCTGAATTGAGAGATGACTGACAGTAGGACAAATGACAACCACTCCCAAAATGGGGGGTTAACTTAAAGGAACAAATTGAAACATAAACCAAAACAATTCTAAAAACTCAACTGATTTTGTGATTTAATAGAAATTATTAAATAAAATATATGATCATATATATTTTTTTAAATATCTATAAAAGTTTTATAATTATACTACACACCAAGCAATTAATTCGATTAAAACGGATAATCATTTAACATTGTGTAACGATATATCATTGTATCTAGATATCGTGATATAAAAATGTGACGATATGTATCGTTGATGTAAACTATATGATTTGGATATAGATTTAGTTTTATCCAAGGCTCAGCTTAGTGTATTTATAAGGTATAAATCACCCAAAAATGTAAATTCTGTCATCATGTAGGCTACTCACCCTCATGTAGTTTCAAACCTATAAGATTTTCGTTCAACTTCCAAACGCATTTATGTCCCTCAATTTAAAGTCCATTCCTCTAAAACTTAAAAGATCCAAAAACTGTCAAAAAGGCATCGTAAAATAATCAATCGAGTGGTCTAATCCAAATCCAAGTCTTCTGAATAGACACGATATTTATGATTAACAGATTTACAACGATTAACATATGTATAGCATATTAAGCATAGCATATTATAGCAAGCATAGCAAGCAAAGCATATTATATAGCATACTGTAGCATATTAAGTATGCTATGATTAGCATACTTAAACACGGATGTTCAAATGCTTATGTGACGTGTGAAAACAACATGTGAATGAGTAAATGCAGAATTTAAATGTTTGAAACTAACCTAACCATTTACAGTTTGGGAATAGTAAGTTTGACAAGCTTTCTTGTGATTAGAACTGTGATTGATTGCACTGATCATCTGAAGCACATGCGCTGGAACAGCAACCCTCAAAGTGAAAGGGCAAACATAATTTAAATCACCATAACACATTTAGACTTAGTAGTATGATTATTCCAAGCATTTTAGATGGTTTATTCTTATATGATTGTGCATTAATAGCGGGAGAGGCGGGACATGGCGAGCACCGGTAGAGTCTGTGTAAGAGATCCAATGAATGAATGCATTGAGCGTGAGTACTGCGTGAGGAAAAAGTTAGTTTCAGTGGCATTACTACATTAAACAACTATATATAATGTTGCCTATAATTTAAAATAATGCAATGAAGGATATTTGTGGGTCCATGATTATAATAAAATAATATTTTAATCATAACAAAGTAATAATAAAAATAATAATAATAAAAATACTCTTCTTTACTTTGGATTAAAATATCGTGATAATTTGTATCGTGACTTCAGTATCGCGATTTGTATCAAATCGTGACACGAGTGTATCGTTACAGCCCTATTTAACATCCTGACTAAAAAGACAAAATGCAGCCATGTACCGATCCTTTCAACCAGTTAATGCCTCTTGACTTGAAGATGCTAAGCAGACTTTAATTATTATCGTTTCATGACACAACTGGTGATTGTGAGCATGAGAGAGACATGAAGCCTTTATAATGCAGTTCTCCAGCTGTTTTTCTATTGAGCTTGTATTTTCCCAACTCTTTTCAATGCCAGAGACCCTCTAATACTTAAAGTAATTGTAAGCTAGACAAGGGGTGTGTGGCTTAAAATCCCGGCTACAAGCTCTAATTATGTGTCATCTTGCCTCTAGTGCACCCAACGGCCCTTTGTGTTGTGTGTATGCAGACCCTTCAATCCATGATGCGCCCTTCTGAGGCATTGACAAAGACACTCAACGTGGCACTCCTATAGTGTGCTTTGTAAAGTGCATATCACATATTTGGCTTTCCAACTAAAACACAAATCATCAGTATCCGCAACAAGGTCTTTAGCCGCAAGCTCGATCGCAACAAGGTCTTTAGCTGTAAGCGAATCCAGTAACAGTGACTGGATCATCACGTCCAACCTAATTTATACATGATTACCTATGCCTCACCAGATTTAATCCTACCCTGTTGAAATATGTTCTTAGGGTCATTCTAACCCACACTCACTTTTAAGTTTTTCTTTGATGTGCTAAAAACTCATTTTAATTTTTTCTTTTTTTCACCAGTCAAAGGTAGCACAGCTTGTAATAAGCTGCACACAGACAGTTCATCTACCATGGAAAGAAAAAATCTATTTGAATGCTACATATCTGAATATACCTCTCGGGTCTAAACATTCACAATTAATCATCTATGCTATTCCGTATGCAATGACACCTAAAATCAGAGCACATTATATCATTCATGAATTCAAATAATTAGTGCAGTATCATTCCTCACTTTATATGGCTAAATGCATTAATTAATAATTCTAAATGCATAATTAAATCATTAAAAAGCCTAAAAAACTGGTGCATTTATTTTCTAATGCCGATTTTTTAGGACTTACCATTGTCCTCCACGGTGAAACTAAAGAGGTCACTGGTGGCATTTTTCTCATCCTTCAGGATATAGCAGATCTTAAGATCATCCATGTCAGCTGAAAACATAGAAAAACACAAAACTGTAAGATTAAACCTCACAAATGTAATGTATTATTCATTCAGAAGAAAATAGACCAAAACAATCTATGAAACCCTCATATTTTATGATCTGCAGACCCTGGAGTGAAATGCTCAAAGATCAAATCATTCTATAAGCCGCTCAACTTACAAATATCTTCATTTTAATGCAAAAGGCATTCTTGGTTTTGCAAAACACATCTGAGATAAAAGGCTTTTTAAGTTTTAATAAATCCAGGTGAGGATTTTCACCAAAGCAGCCGGGAGGAAGTCACAAAACAATCAGCAAAACAGGTGACAAGCTGTTAATGACAGGTGAGAACAAGAATTTTAAACACAGGATTCCAGCTTAAGACTTCCTTACATCTGGTCTGCCCCATCTACTAAATTAGACCCCTTCACCACATCTGCACTGATACACAGTGGTTAAGTTACAGTGTACCATGAACAACATGGCTCTCTGTTCCTTTTGCTCTGACCCACTACTTTAAATTATTTATATTAGAGGAAGAAGCCTCATAAAAATGTAAACCCATGATTCTTTATGCATGGATGAAACCGCTTTTCATATTGAAAATAAAATGTCTACTTTCATCACCAGCGCACACTCTCATTGATTGTGAAATATTTAGCGAATGCCAAAGAGCAAGTGGTAGAAGAATATGGGGAAAGGGCAAAGTAAATAAAGAGAAGTGATTGTCCCTTCTGCTTCACTGCTCGTATTGATGAGGTCAAGTCAGGTTTGCCAGGTTTCTCCCTCTCGTTTTCGCACTTCTGCCCTCTTCCGATGTCTGGGACACATTTCAGACTAAGTTAGTCTGACATGGATTTCGCATCTTTTCACTTGACACTCATGTTTGAAGTGGAGCGTTTATGCTTTAGCTGTTAGAGGTCATGAACCTTTGCTGATCAGGGAAAATGATTATTCTGGCTAAAAGGCACTACAAGGATGTGCAAAAGGACGTTTTTCAAATTGAAAAGCCAGAGTAGGTGATTAAAATATTTGCAAATTTGCATAGAGTTTGATAGGTTTGGAGACTACCCTGTTTGCATTATGCAAAGCTTTTAAAACATTTAAAAAGACACTCATTTATGTATTTTCATGGTTAAGCCAAAATTATTACATTGATTATATAATTATTATGGTGATATGATCAAATTTTCAAAGCAACCTTAGTTTATAAACCCTTTTGCAAAAAAAAAAATGCTGATGAAGCTTTTTATGTATACAATTATAATTTTAGATATAAAATTTAAATGATTATATAAAATGTTACTTTTTTACAATGACAAGATTTCATCCCTCATATAGCCTATGTTTTGGTTTGTTTGAGTTTTTTTCCCTTAAAAAAAAGCTAAACTTGTTACAGATAATATGGCAAGGGGTTTGCAAACTTATTAACAGTTGTGTTAATAAGTTTGCAAACCCCTTGACATAGTTTGTTATGGCTAGCGGCACAGAAATTACATACTTCACTTTTAACTATTTAAAATGTGCTTTGCCTCCAACCAGTAACTCTTTTTTCAAACAATAGTCAGTCACTACAGGGACGTTAGAAGGCCAAAGTATGAGAACTTAATAATTGAAAGGAGATGTGTGAACGCTCTAGTTGTCTCATCAAGAATTTAAGCCGAAGGCTAAGAGACAGACACATCTTACAGCCTGTACTATTGGCAAAGGGCAAAGTGTCTGTTTCAAGATGGAACTACATTATTTCAAGCATTAATAAGAGCAGAGAACCTGTCCTGAACATGATGCATGATGGGTACATAGCATTTGAAGAAAATTCTTACATGTATCTTTAAATACATTGCACAGTTCTAGCACACTGAGTGTAAAAGAAATAAAGTTTCACACAATGCAATCAATGGTGATAAGAACATTTCTGTTCTGATGATATATATTACCTTGTGTGAAGGTGTTGATGGAGTCATTCCCTCTGTCCAGGTTAATCAGGTAGCCATGCTCTGGCTGTGCGGTAATGTGAAAAACCAAAGCATCCGGGCTACTGTCTCTGTCCACTGCCTTCAGGACTTTGCTTGTGATTTGATAACCGAAGTGACCTGCAGACAAGACCTTTAAAGTCGGTGCACCTTTATTAACCACTATCTGAGGCACACCGTTGTCCACAGACACAATGGTGATCTTCACGGTCTGAGGCCTTTGTGTCTCAAAAATGGTATCAGGGAATACAAAAAAATCTGAATGGGTTCCATCAGTGACTGTAAAAGAAAAACTGTCCTTGTCCGACTCAGTGCCATCATGCTTATAGCTGATCATATTCTCATTTAGGTCCTGCTTTGTGAACAAAGTCACTTGTCGGCTGTTGTTGAAGAGCAGTTTGCCATGAATGGGCAGTTGGGTGACTGTAAACTTCAGTAGGTGCTCGGCTGTGTCTTGGTCCTCAACGGTCAACTCAAAGGGCGTAATGAGTTTGTTCTGTCCCTCAGTCACTAGAAGGTCATGAATGGTCAGTACTGGCTTTTTATTGTCAACATCAACAACTGAAACACGGAATGTGCGGAACACAGGGTTGTAGCCATCGGTCACCTCAAACTCAAAGCTGTCCATCTTGACTTCATCATCGGCAGTATGGATGTAGTAGATCTTGCTCCCGGCCAGCTGTAACTGGGTAAAAGACACAATAGGCATACCTGGTGTATCTGTGCTTTCCAAATGCCCTCTCACTGGGGCTCTTGTGATTGTGAAGACTAAGTTCTCATCAGGGCTGTTGAGATCGCTAGTGCTAAGGAGGTTCGTAGTGAGCGTCACTTTGCCACCTTCTTTAAGAGACACCCCCTTACTGATGACATCAGGAAACACCATGTCAATGCTGCCCACGGTAATATAGAAATATCTGTCAATTAGAGGATTGATGCCATCTGTAACGTCAAACTTTACAAGGTCACGAATGCCTTCCTGTCCATTGTGAGTGTACAAAATTAGACCTTTGTTCACCTCGTTTTGTGTAAAATTCATGCCGACTGTTATGTTCTCCAGAGGTTCTGCAGATCTTTTCTCCACATATCCTGATTTTCTGTGAAGGAAGCCCTGACTGGGGCCGTAGCGAACAATGAAAGTAAGGAAATCATCCTCTGAGTCCAGATCAGTGGCCTTTAGTACTTTACTATTTATCTCTTTTGTCTCACCAATATCGATTTCAAGTCCATCGTTAATGGCAAGCCTTGGAGTTTCATCATCCACAGGGATAATCATGATCATAATGGTGCCTTCAACTAAATGTGTCCCATCTGTAAGAAGAACATAAAACTTGTCTTCAGTGGTTTCAGAATCATCATGTTCATAAATTATGCTAGAGGCTTCCTTGATTTGTCCCAGTGTGAAGTTGGTGATTGGGATGGAGCCACTAGCAAGCTGATTGAGGATGAACCCATTATGTGGGGGTTTGGTGATGATAAATGTCAACTCTTCCGCAGGAACATCAGCATCAACTCCATTCAAGAGCGGTGTGTCAATGATAACATTCATGCCCTCCATTACGACAAACTCTCGCATAAATATCTCCGGTTTTTCATCGTTGGTGGGAATAATAACAATGGGAAAGAACTGCCTCTCTGAGAAATTCACACCATCTGAACATCTGAACGTGAACCTGTCCTCCACTGGCTCAACTCCTTTATGTATGCTTTGGACATAATGAATATGACCTTCATTCACATCTCTGATGGTAAAAGCACTTACTGCCATTCCTGACCTTGACTTTTCAGAGCCTGGTGCTGGAGAGATGTTCTCCACATATCCTAATGTGGGCTGAACAATGATGGTGCACAGGATGTCCTCAATTGGAGTGTCTGCATCCTCAACCCTTATCTGATGCCTACCGATTGTGTTTTTATCCCCCTCAAAGACGTTAAAGGTATTGCCAACTGTGACCACTGGAGTCTGGTTATCTACAGGGAGAATGGTGACGTGAACACGGACTCCGTTTACTCGGTTACCCCCTACATTCCACTCATCAGACATGTCAGAAAGGGTCAGGTTGAAAAAATCTTCTATCGAAGTAAAACCAATCTCACCGCTGGTGTGAGCATACACAACCAGACCATTGATGATATCAGCTTGGGTGAATCTGCTTGAGGAAACTCCACTCACCAGAATTTCTCCAAACTTAGGGGCTTCTTCCACAATGAACGTCAACCTCAAGTCATCAGTGTCCTCATCTTTTCCCTGGATGACATTAGCGGTCATTTCTGTGGCACCATTTTCCAGCACGTCCAGGCGAGAGCCAAAGGTGCCCCTTGTGAGGCTGAGTGTTGGTGCCTTATCATCAATAAGCTTTACCACTACCTTCACGGTGATCGTTACAACATGAACACCATCACTAACATCAAGTTTAAAAGAGTCACTAGTCATTTCATCTCCATTATGGACATAAGATACTCTGCCATCAGAGATATCCATAAAATTGAAACTACTCCCTTGTTTTAATTCAGTAAATATAAGTTCAACATGGCCGTGGAGTGGGGCTTTACTTAGTGTGAATGAAATTAGCTTACTGTCAGTGTCAAGGTCATTTGCGTCAAGTTCGGCACTCGTGATGAGATGCACCCCTTTCTCAAGGACTGTGAATCCAGTGTTTGTTATCTCTGGGGGTTTGTTGTTTACAGGCTGCAGAAAAATTGTAAAAACTCCATCAGCGCCGTTTCCAGCGGTGTCCTCTACTGTGAAATGGAACTGCACCACATGAGGTATGATGCCGAGCTCAAGGTCTGGTGGACTGTAGGAAATCTTATGATGGTTAACTTGTGCTTGGGTAAATTCTGTTATGTCAGTATCTGAGCTGTCCGTTAAAACAACAGACCCAAATTTAATGGGACTATTCTCATCCATGTCAGTTGGTGGTCGAGTTATTATATATTTCAGGTCCCGGTCGTCAGAGTCCAAGTCAGTGTAACGAAGAACATTCTTGCTAAAATGAGTCAGCTGGTACTCACGTACTGTCATCTGCAAAGTAGTGCCAGGGAACAGCACAGGTGGAATATCGTCAATAGGTAAAATTTTAATAATAAAAAAATTCTCACCAGATTGATTCGGAGGATCAGCATCATCTTGTACTTTAAAAACAAACTGATCAGTAACCATCTCTGTGATGTGTGGACCTGTATGCCTATAAAAGAGCTTCTCATCTGTAATATCTTTCTGTAGCCACTGTGTCACTACTTTCTCATACACACCATCTTCTGCGTTAAATTTCCAGGATGACGGGTCCTCAGGTGCTTCAGATTGCCTCACCACAACCTCACCAATAGCAGAAAGGGGAGGCTCGATTGTAAATTTAATAGTGGAATCTTCAGAGTCAATATCTGCTGCGCTGAGCACAAGCTGCGAAACGGGCACCATCTGATTTTTAAATAAAATAAGCCCAGTGTTTGCATTTATGATGGGCGGCTCATCGTCTGTGGGTACAATTGTGATGGGGAACAAAAACTCAACTTCATTCTTGCCATCTGACATTCTGAAAATGATATTATCACTGTATGTGTCACTACCATCATGCTGGTAAACCACAATGCCAACCTCCAGGTCAGCTGGGGTAAAATACTTCCTGCTGGTGCCTAGAACAGTTAAGAGACCATGACGCAGTCCATCAACCACCGTTATCCTCACACTGTCCAGATTGTCTTCATCACTAATTTCTAAATTGCTCTGAGTAAACAAAGACCTAGACTGGCCTTCATATAATAGCTGGCCGGTATTCTTAATGACTACTGGCGCTAATGTATTCATGGGCTTCACAACAATCATGAAAGCAAAAGGGTCTGAAATGCCACCATCTGTGTCTATGACCTCAAACTCTATTTGAAAGATCCTCTCTGTATCGGAGTCCAGAGAGGGAGGTTTGTAGGCTATTTTCAGATCTTTCAGATCCCTTTGATAAAAGGATGTGATGGGTAAATTCCTATCATCTGTACTCACGATATAACCCTCCTCAAAGGACAGAGGAGAAGTGATGTTGAAAATGAGACCATCAGGACTGGATTCCGTGTCCTCCGCAGCCAACATATCAGGAGTTAAAGCCGTCATAACAAACTGATCAACTTCCATCATCATCATAGCCACAAAACTCGGTCTGGGGGGAGTGTTTTCTTCGCCCTCTTTTATTCGGATCATCACATGGAAAAATTCTTGCTTCAGTAAATTATTTTCTTTGCTCCGTAGCTCCACGACCATTGGGATATAATCCTTATTAGGTGACTTGTGGGAAGACGTGTGCTCGTACCGGATATTTGATTTGAGAAACAGGTCACAGTCCATCATTTTCTCCAGTTTGCTCTCATCAACAACTTTACCATATCTAGGAAGAACACTGCTGGCAGCCAGCGATGTTACCTCACATTGTTCAGAGTCTTTATCATAGGTAAAGTCTAAAACCTTTCTGCCAATAGGATTACTAGTACCACTCAGTTTATCAACAATAAGAGGCATGTTCTTAGTAACAATCTCCAATTGTGTGAAAACAACCTCAACTTCCAGCATAAAGGGGATGATAATAGTTTCAGTCTGAGTGTCATACCTGAGTTGCAGCTTCACCCTGTCACCCGCAGGGCTCCTAGAACCGAAATGAGAGTATCTCACATCGTTAGGACCAAATTCACAAGGGAACTTTTTAGGAGACACATGTCCCGGTCTCTGAGACAGTGGATCATTTTCCAGAACGGTAATACTGCACCTGTCTCCAGGCTGAACTTCAATGACCAAGTCGTTGATGGGATCGATGTAAACAGATCTCCCGAAAGGCACGTGTATGCCGTTGTTTGCCACCAGTATCGCGTCCTCGGAGAGTTCTGGCGTGTACGCGTACGACAATCCGTGTGTTTCAACTCCTCGCGCTGAACTACCTGTCAGTGAAAGCAAGAGAATGAGAAATCTGTAAAGTTCCATGCTGAACAGCCACAGGGTGTTCTTGAGTAATTTAAATATCCAAATAGTGGTCGACCGGGTTTTCCGCTGTTATGTTTACATCCACGAGGGAACAGGAGACAAACACAGAAAGTTCAGAGATCCCACACGCGCGCCAGGATGCTCGCGCGGCATTCCCACGGACTCAGAGCGAGCTCAGTTTTAACTTGTGCATGGATGGCAGCAGGAGGACACGCCCATAGCCTCATTCCATTGGATGGAGAGTTGCATTCCTAAGTCCGCAGGTGGGATTCTCACAGGATTTGACTGTCACTGTTAGTTGTGATAGTCCCAGTTTGGAAAACCGTCTGGGTTCTTCAGATAGATAAACTAAAGTGATTTATTCTGTTTATTGCCAGTAAAATAATCTCTATCATATCTATTCCTATATAGTCTATGTAGCCTATATGCTATATTTCTTTCATGGATATTCAGTACTTAAGTTTTAATCCCTTAAAACATATATTTTTATACACAAAATACAAAATTATTTTCATTTGGCAACACACATCAAATATTGCCTTTTCATAGTTTGTATTTCCCATGTCGCTCAAACAGTAAAGCTTAGTATTAGCAATAGACAAAGATTTGATTCCCAAGGAATGCACAAATTGATAATAGGCCTATGTGACCCTTGAATAAAGTGTAAATTGCTTTGGATAAAAAAAATAATACAAAAAAAACATTTGTATAAGATATCAACATTAAAGTCAGATCTACAGTTAAGAGTTTTGACTTGCCTCAGGGACCCTTTTTAATATTTTACTCAGATATTAGGCCCAGTCACTCACTGTTCCTTAATTCAGCCTGTCATATATATAGCCCCCAGGATACAGAAACCCCAGGATAAAGAGTTAATATAAGCGTCACATACTCACAACGTCACTGGGAGCCATAAAAGGCTTAATCTTATCTATAAGGCCGGGGGCAATTGTGCCATTGGCTATGAAATAATTGTATGACCGAACTGACGTACTGAATATTTAAAACATGCAATGAAAATGATCTGATTAAAGTGTCTAGATTAAAGACGTTTTGACTTCAGTTGATGAATATATTTTAGTAAAAATTATTGAAACCATTTCTAATAATGTAGAGGCTACCACTTAGACTTTTGCTTTAAACACATGTTATTCCTGCAGATAAAATAAACATTAATGATTTAACATAATAGTCAATTCTTATACAGTAGGTAATATTGTCCATAAGAAGACAATAACATTCAGACTTATGATCAGGTCTTAAATATTTAAATGGTGCTATTACATTTGGGTAATATTTTGTTTTCTTATACCAAAATGATTTGTTTTTTGTGTAGTCTCTGAGATAAGAAGGAACATTTAAAAAAAATGCTGTTGTCTTCTCTATACTTTATGAGATGGTTTTGGGCATGACACATTGTACAATGGTTCCTTCTTCAGTTAAAGAGAAATGCATGAGGGAGAGGACAGGAAAGAGTCATCAGAAGTTTGTTGGGACACATGTGTTTTATAATTACAGTATGAAACACGACAGTCAGTGTTTTCACGTGTGCTCTCTGAGAATGACTGTTTCCCACAAGCCTCCAAACCTCTAATCAATCATCTGTTCAGACACCATAAAAACTCCTGATGGCTTGACTGAGTCCGAGTCTTGGTATTTTCTCTCCCCATCTCAGTTTTTCAATTAAATTTTTCGTCTGAATGTAGCTCTGGGAAAATATGTCCACTTTATTGGTGGAGGTAGACAGAATCAATCAGATCTGTAATCTCTGTGATACAAGAATACAACCAACTTTGTCCAAAGGGACCAAAATTGAAAAGTTTGAAGTTCTGAGTGAAGCAGCACTTCGAAACAACAAAGAGAAACAAAAATGTGTTGGTGCTTAAACTTACGTTGGTATGATAAGGATTTTAAGGTATTAAAAATCATGCAATCAAGGCTTGAGCTGTCCATTGATATAAAGCACACAACAATAACTAACAAACAACATCTGTTTATTTACTTTATTTCCTAGAGGATTTTTACATTGCATTTTATTTTCATACACACAACATCATCTGAATACATGAGAAATGAGGCAGCCCACTTATATTAAAGTTCACAGCTGTTGAACGTCCTTTCTAAGGTTTCCTCTGTTCTCCTGTGACAGTCTGTCATTTGGCGTGACTGCAGACTGAGAAATGTTCAGAATTACAATGCCAAATAGTACATGTCTAGTATATTAAAAAAAATACCACCTAAACAAATTTAAAAGAGACAGTCTCAATGAATGAGTCATAAAACTGGACATTTCAACTTCATTACAAACAGCAATTGCTCAGTCACTAAAGTGATCGTGTGCGGATGATTATGGATATCAGGTTCTTCACAAACTTGTGGAGTTACTTTATCTCAGATGCACACTGGTAAGACTATTAAGGACATAGGTTGCCCATAATGATCCTGAAGAAAAGAAATGTGAAACACAAAACATTTAGCTTTGTCTCCCCAATGGATCCGGAAGAATCTACACCACAGTTAAAAATACCTCCTTATTAAAGTCATCTTTGTACCTTGCAAAAGAAAACATCTTCTAAGGGATTTGAGAGAGAGTATCAGAGCTTTACAATGTAATTTTCTGAAAGGTCAATTGTTCCTCTTGAGTTCTGTTGCCATTTCTGTTACAGATGCTTGAAGGGAAGGGACATATTTCTTAAGCCAGTACTCGGTGTTGTCTAAACATTCATTTAACACTGTATGTTTTTTATCTACTCTCGCTCTAAAGACCTGGGAACAGTGGGTGGGGGGAAGTGTTACCCACCTTTAAAGCTTTAGGTTCAAATTAGAGCTCTGTTTGGAGCTAAATGACAATCATTGAGGAACAACTGCTGTGCTGATGCCGCTGGGCTTGAGTCAGATGGACCAGACATGCGGTTGCTCTGATAACACTTGCCATTTTCTACTTCTAACAACATTCCCATTCCAGCTGCTATAAACTGGCAGCATCTGACAAAAAAAAAATAATGAAAGAATATAATTAAAATGATATAGGCCTATATATACATTTCTGTCACATTAGAAAAATAAAAATAAAATCATGGTAATCATTGGTTAATGATAATAGTTATGACAACATTTTTCAAAATTATCGGATAAAAAGTCATAGACATGTTTTAGTAAATCCTATGACATAAAAGTCATAATTATTAGACAAAAGTCTGAATAATGAGATAAAAAGTCATAATCATGACATTTAAGGTCAAAATGATAAGATAAAAAGCCACACTTATGAGACGCTTAGAGATAATTAGCATAATTCACATCATATAGGCTATATTTTTTATGGAAGCCCATTTCTGCTACATAATGTTTTTTAAAGAAAGTCATTAAAAGAAGTCAAAATTATGAAATAAAAATCATTGATGTTGATCCAACATACTGTTGGCCTTTATATGATTGGCTTCTTATTATTCGGTCTCTTTAATTAATTGTTCTCTTTAAATGCCAAAATAAGGATGTTAAATTTAAACATAGCTTTGCACCTTTTTATTTCTGAATTTCTTTGTTTACATTTTCTTTAAATCATTTGTTTGCTGAATAAATAACAACAATTGAATAGAGGCTAACAGAACACAATATGACGGAATATGACGAAACTTTAGAAATCACTGTAGAAGGTTCACGTTTACACAATTTAACATTTTAGGCTAATTCTCTGTATTAATGTGTGTGTGTGTGTGTGTGTGTGTGTGTGTGTGTGTGTGTGTGTGTGTGGTTGGGGTGGCTGGGGTATAATTAGCTTAATTAATAAATTACCCTTTTTTAAATGTCACACTCCATGGTAAATATTTACATATCTCCCTTAGACATACCAGAAGAGCCCTCATTAGTGCCTCATTTGCATATTATCCTCTGTATTGCACTCTATAACTGTATGTGCACAAGAAATTGTTTGCTGAGTGACAACATATAATGACTCCTGTCAAAGTTCAAGGACAAACTACCATCTTAAGCCCATTCCGGTCACTGTTAAATGTTAGGTTTTATATCCTTTTTTTTCTTTTTTACATGTACAGTCTAAAAGTACATATGAGTCACTTGTCTGCGAGGTATAATAGGCCTATATTAGTTGGCAGCCAGCGGTGCATCACCAAGGCTAATTTTCAAAAGTAACATGCAGGAGAGAGAACTGTTGCCTGTTTGAGAGATTAATTGAGTGTTACATAAAGGGTTCTGATTGTAGGGGCTGAAAAGCAAAGACCTCATCAGCTTTGTGGCAGCAAGTTATAATTAGGCATCATAATGGCTTCATGGCAAATGTCCAAAATTCTCATGCAATGAGGTTTATGATCCAGAAGAGGGCACTGTTGTACCATAGCAAATCATTTAACGTCCACACTGCACTGATGAGCCAAAGAATAGTAATGTTTCAGCTGATTGCAGTATTGATCCATCAAGCGCAGAATTTCAAGGGACATTATAGTGCCAGGTTGTAATTGAAATAATACGCTTGAACAAGAACGGAGAAGAATCAAGGAAGGAAACAATGTTTGTCTTTCATGCGTCTTCAGGCCCTGTCAGTGAAAGGTCTCTTGGATTTTCATTTGAGACAGATAATCTAAAATGAGATCTAATGCAGGCCCCAGGTTGGACTGGTGAGGGGTGTCCGGGGTGGCACCGGACAGTTTTCAAACGGACGAAATATTTCGGCAATTTAGCATAACAATCCGTACGCTTACACCTGTGCTAGTAATACACGTATACCATGCCCGTGTGTACGTTACACTAAGTTATACAACTGTTTAGCTAATGTGGGGGAGTAGGCTACAGCTGTCAGTGTTCAGCCAGTTAACATTTGGCAGTTAGGCTATAGCTACTTCAGTTCAGAATAGGGCTGGCAATGATCAAATTGGTAGTTGAATTTAAAGGATAGTTATGAATGTAATTTAAATTACTCTCTCCCCGCCATTGACGAGTTTATGGCTTTCTGTGTTTTCACTGTTATAATGGGGCACTATTACACATCTCCTGAACGAATAGGCCTACCTCCAGATCAAAACGCAGGCAAAGAAGCAGAAACAAGCGATATCATGTTAAATGATAAAATCATGATAAAAAAGGATGGATGAAGCTGATTTGAGCGTTTAAAAGCAGAGGCTCTGTTCTTTCTTTTGATATATTGCATGTTCAGATATTCATACATACAGCATCTACCAGACACAGGCAGCCAATCACATACCGAATTCAGAAATTTAAGTTGAGATGATTTTGTCAAATTTTGTCACCCATAAATGAACACAAAAAGAAGGTATTTTAAAGCATGTTGGTAACCAAATAGTTTTGGGTTCCCGTTGACTTCCATTGTATTTTTTCTTTCTATATGGATGTTGATGGGAACCAAAACTGTGTGGTTACCAGCATGCTTTAAAATATCATCTTTGTGTTCCACAGAAGAAGGTCATACAGGTTTGGACCTTTACAATGTTGGTTCATGTGTGTTGTTGATGGCTGTGGCATTTATATTGTGATTATACACTAATGGTTATTTTGTTATGAATAGATGTATCAAGAGAGGACACTCTGATTACTGTCTGTGTGTGTGCACCCCTGAAAGTAGCAGTGACCACCCCTTGTATAAAACTCTAGTTCCGCCACTGTCAACCAGAAAGAACTGTGCCACATCAGGCTAATAGTTTCTGATTTCACTATGTGAAAGAATGAAATAATGGACTAAGTCAGACCCTGACACTGAATGAGTGTGGTGATTGAGAGAGAATCCAACATCCAGCAAAGCCTGTGTAAAGCTTTTTGAAATAACAGAGTGTGAAAAGGTCAGACCTGTAAATTAAAAATCGTGATGCAGGAGAAAAGACCATTTATAATAAACTGCAGCAGATTTCATTACATTAAATGTGACAGAAGGGATAGGTATGTGAACCCTATTTACCTAAAATTACCCATACAATTTGATCTGATTTTCCAAGTCAAACAAATTAAAACAGAGCCTGTCTGTCTAGTTCTTTTGTAAACTATGAAAATGCATCATAAAAATATAAATTTTATTATTTCTATATTATAAAAAAAAAAATTGTATAATTTTTTTATAAATGTTATTATTTATAGTGTGAAAATTATTTACATATTATTCCCAAAAATTATTACTGTCCCACAGCTCTATCGCTTTTATTTTAAATTTTATTAAATTTTATTAAATTAAATTAAATATTTTATTTCATGATTTCATTTCATAATTTTTATTTTTAAATTTAATTTGATTGTTATTTTAATTTTTTTACCATGAGCAACAGTGTCAGTGAAAAGCTTAAGATAAAAATAAAACTTCAAAATGTTCAAGGCCCATTACTAAATATAACAGAATATTTTTATTGTGCATAATTTCCAATCAAGCTGTAATTTTGAATGCTATTAAACATAATACATGATTTGCGATTTGACACTGTGAGAATTGTAATTACTTTAAAAAAAAATCACAATTCTTCTATTATGTCTATATGCAGTATATACAAATTAAGTAAACTACTGAGAATGTTAAAAATGCGTTTTCAGAGACATTAATTTCTAAAAAGTCCACAGGGCTAAAACCCATAGTCCACCATAGGCTGTACCGCGTCTCTGCAATACCATCATATGCGCAAGTCATATGATTGCCTTTACTGATTCTTATTAAAAATGTTAATCTGACATGGGAAAAGGTGCTGTTTAATTTCCAAATACTCCAACTGAGGGCATTCTGTATATTGCCTGCCTGCAACAAGCCTGTGTCAGATTTATTATGAGGCCCTTTGACTTTCTAATCAAAGATCCCAATATTAACAACAACACTGAAATGAATTCTTTGCTCGGGGCTCAGAGAGGATCAAACCAATCAAACATGCACGCAAATTACTACACAAGCCATAATTGAATCTTTCTGTACACACACAAAGTACTTCAGCTGCATAGCAGTTTGATCTGTGGTTTTCCAAAATGCTTTTATGGACAGTTATCCATCAGTGGCTGCGGATTGAGATGGTCATTAATGAGGCTGACAAAAGCAGTGAGCACTGAGCGCTCTAATCTAGCTTTTTTGGAGAGCCTTGCTGATGTTTTGTAGAGCCAACTTTCAACCTCAAGCTTTTGCTCTCTGTGCAGCCACTAAAGAAAATAGGCTGTTATAATTGGCGCCGCCACATCATACTTTTCCTGTCCGCAGTAATGGGAAGAAAGCAGGGAAGGGGGAGTGGCGTGAGAAAGAGAGGGAGAGAGGGATGGGGGTTAATTATTGGGCCGCCTGACATAATGGTGCTTTCATAAGTGTTCGCCTGTTTGTACGCAGGCACAAATGTGCTTCTTCAAACCTGATATCGAATAACACATTTATAAGGAGCTGATTAGGTTGAAATGCTAGTGACATTTGGTAAACAATAGTGAATCAAACCGATTATCATTAGAACGCTGGATTTGATGGGTTTTGAGGATTTTAGCTTACATCCGTCTCGTATTTCGAGATTCATTTGTATCAGATTCCAGCTTAATTGTGTTTGTTGATTGAATTATCATAAATTGGAGTTATAAAGCCTTTCTCTGAAGCTTTGTTCTGAAGATGGTAACAAAAAAATGTTATTTGCTAATGTTCCCATTAGGTTATGAAAACGTTTTTAACTGAAGTTGGCTCATGCAGAGAAATCCAAACCAGTGCCAACACCAGGCGTTGGTTCAAGAGGAAATAAATCTCATTGTATGTCTAGCTTTCTCAGACACACATATTTCTATTCCTACAGAGGCATTTTACTACCCAAGAGCTTTATCATCACTTGAACTGCATGAGGCTTTTCATTTTCTTCAAGCACACCCAGATGCTCACTGTGACATTAGCCTCAAGCTGCATGTGCTTTTCATGCTGATCTATGACCAACCTTCTAAAGGTGTTTCCATGTTACCCTGATGTTTTTCCATCCCCTGGTCTATTTGTCTAACATCGCTGTTTATGTGTAAGCATCCCATTCTACCACTGCTTATAGCCGGATATCAGATTGGTTTGTTGAAAAATGAGTGCCAAATGTCATGTAAAACATTTCTAATATAGGCCTATATGGATTTCAAGTACCGTTAATGATGGAATGAAATTGAGATGCCTGATTAGATGCTTTTTTATAGCAAATAATATGCATGAAAAACACATTTTCACAACATATTACATTGAATCAACATTTCTTCGCATGTTGGAATCGCAGATGATTCCGTGCACCGCTGCCAATATCCTGTTCAGTCATTCCTGTCACATCAAGTGTAAAATGAAACTGAAGCTTTAAGAAGGTGCAACCTCGTGCCATGACATTTCATTTAATAGAATTTAAAGCAGGGCAAGACACCACTTGAATACGAAACAAGACATTTTATGAGAGGTGCAAGGGCGAGGGACTGGTCTCATATCTAAGGATGACATCTCAAACAATATGCTGCAGAAGATCCAACCAGACCAAACAAACAATACATAACGGAATCAAGCATTTACTTTCAAAATGTTTCTGGTTAGGAGTTTATTTTGTTTTAGTCGTTGCTTTGATTTTAGTTTTGTTTGATGGCTTTGTTTTGATTTTAGTTTTGTTTGATGGCTTTTCTTTGATTCTTGTTTTGTTTTTGGCTTTGATTCTGTTTGATCTTTTTGTTTTGTTTTTACTTTTTCTTTGATCTTTGTTTTTGTCTTCGATCTTGATTTTTGTTGTTTGCTTTGATTCTTGTTTTGTTTTTGGCTTTGCTTTGCTTTAATTCTTATTGTAGGTTTAGTGTACCTCGTTTATTGTTTTTGCAGAAAGCATTTTTGACAATTATGATGTTACAGTCTCTTAAAGTCAAAAAAATTACTATGCAGTGACATAAAAAGCATTTCTTTGATATTCCCTGAACCTTGTTATAACAAAGGAACACATATAATCCATTTTTGTGAACGAAAAACGGAACAGCACAAAACAACATTCTTTCAAAGGCCAAACCAATTTGCTGCAGCACACTAGCAAAGCTAGTATTTCCTTTGCTTGAAAAAATATAGCAAATTAATTACTTCTGTGAACTCCAGAAAACGAATCTGCCGGTTGAATGCACAAGCTAAATATAAATGCATGCCACATATCCTTTCATTTGAAAGATACATTGAGTGAGAAGCAGAAGTGACAGGCAGCTATAGCTTATCTGTAATACATGTGGACAACATTCAGCCACTCAGGAGGTAAATTACTTATTTGACAACCGCAATTCAGAGTGTCAGCCTTTGTGCGAGCTTTCAATCTCTCACAAACCTCTTAGAAATGTCCAAATTAAGTTTCTATAGAAATATGAGCGAAAACACGGTCAGACAAACAAGACCCCAGTATTTTACAGCTATTTCCTAGGCTTAGCTGGCCCATATCTGTGCCATCACAAGACTTTATGTTCTGATAAAAAGGTTGCCAAGTTTAAACCCCTCAAATCACACAAACATGCCCACAACACCTATATAAAATACCCAATACCGAACATAAATATTCAACAGTTCTCTCATTTGCTTGCTTAAGTAGGCCTCTTACAGATGGCGCAGGATTGAATTTATGCAAATAGCAACATCACTGCATGTCTTTGTACCTCTTTGTACCATAAAGGAGACTTCTGAAGCCTGTTTTATCCATTTAAAGCTTTGAAACATGGTTTAAGTTTACCTTAAATGAACAAATAAAAAAGACAAAACATCCTTAGTAGCACAACTACAAGCAGAACACATTTATTTAACAAAAAATAAATAGCCACTATACAGTTTGGTATTCAATGCTTTCTTTAATGTTTATGACATTAAACATGTAACTTTTTTACTTTTCAGTTTGACATTTGTTAAACGGGAAACCTCATTCGCTTTCGTAAAAGGACAGCTTCTTCCATGGCTAATGTACAAACCGCATCATTTCCTGCCAAATGAGGCTGGAGACAAGCGATGGCTTTTCAAACGTGACCCAGAGTAACATGTCTGCGTTTGAATAATGTTGGCCTTGCTGTATTTATAATGCACTTCTCCCCTTTTCCCAGTAATGAGTGGCATGGAAAGGGCACAGCATGCCTGCTTTTATTAAAACAAACGAAAGATCCATTATGACACTGAATAGTCAGACCCTTCTCCTACGCATGGCAGTAATGCAAGAGGAGGGTAAGTGGAGGGTGTATAAGCAAAGGTAGAGGCCTGTCATTCATTAGCCTGATGTACTATTCAGCTCTTGCAGTAAGTCACGATTTTAAGCCTTAATGAAAAGGCACAGCCGCTGAATTGAGTGACCAAGAAAACAACAAAAAGCAGCTTTGACATCAATATGGTTTATGTAACATTGTGATTTTTAATTTTTACATAGTAAGTATATTGTGAATTGCTCAATTTATGATCATATTTAGAGCTTCTTTAACCATACTATAGTTTGTATAGCTACTGAGCTACACAACTGATGGACTTTCATCACACTGACATTGTCATTATCAGCCTAAAGTAACAATGCAGAGCTCAAAACAACCATTATGGGACCATAAAATGTAAAGAAAAAGTGATTAAATTGACAAACATGATCTATTTAAGTCATTAAATTGACTATAAAAATATGCATTACAAATACATTAAGTATGTGATCTTAAACTATACAGCTGGAACATTTTGTGAAAGATCAAAATTCCAAGTGGTTTGAAATTCTGGGGCAAAAACGACAATGTCCAGTGAGTTTATATGTTCGAAAAGGGGGAAATGATGGCAGCTCTGTGAGATTTGAGTGGTCCTCTGACAGACTTGGAGCCATAGCAGTGCCTGTTAGAGTAGCTGAGAGTTGACACCTCAGGGCTGGACAATAAATACGCAGGTATGTTTATTGTCTGTGACAGAAAAACGCCAGATAGTCAAATCCTGGGTCGGCGACCTCCTCCGACCCGATCTCTGGGAATGATTCGTAGCTCCGAGCCGTGTTTCAGGAACACATTTCCTGTAGAATCAGACATCCATGACATTACATCCAGCATATGGCACATTTACAGCTAAAATCATATCAAATGTTGGTCAATTTTAGGTACAACTTCATAAAATTATATAAAAGCCCTTTTACGTTGCATAAAAGCAACAAACTGAGACTAGCTCAGTTCCCTCTGCTATAAGAAACTCACACAGCTCAGCATATGAAAATAAATCTATTCAGGTGTCAGGCTATATTTAGTATGTGATTGTATAACTTCAATCCCAGCTAAAGATGCATGTCTCCATAATACAAACCTGCTGCATAGGGTCAGGCTAGACATGTAGCTACTATACAACTAATGAATCACAGCTCATTTGACACTTAGGGCTCAACCCATAACATGTATGAAAACTAACAGGCCATTTTCACGCGATTACATGCAGCATGGCACTTAGGGAAGAAAATATTGATAGAATGCCATTGATTAGAGACAGATGGCTTCAGTCTTAAATGACAAGTAATGCAGGATGGAAAACATCTGTAAAGAAACATTTAGTCAGGGGAATAAACTCACAACAATGGGGAATTGTATAATTCAAGCACATCATCAATATTCATTAGGAAATATGTGAAATTTACATGCAGAGTCTATTGAAGGAGTGTCAGGAAATCATTCGATCTCTCAAAAGGTCCCCAGGCGGATAAACATGAACAATATGAGGGAGTAAACAGAAGGATCCATTCATTTGCATGCGGCTGATTATAAAGGATAGGCTGGGAAATCTCAGCCGCGCATGTAAATGGTGAGAGTGAGATGAGGTATCTCATTTCATAAGATGAGAAAATGCAGGGAAGAGGAACTAAAAAAAATATGGAAGGTGGATTAAAGCACCGACAAAATAAACAAACATGCATTTGCACAGGCAAAAAGAACAGAAATATCACCATTTCCACCCCTGTGTGATATTTGGATATATTGAAATAATTTACAGCTGTCAAAATGACATTTATTACAGCCAGATACTGCTGCAGAGGGCAGCCCTGATCGAGTGAAGAAGAGACACCGACCTGCTGTCTGCGCCGGGTTGATTCCGATGCCATCTACACAAATCACAATCACAAAGAACATCATCAATGTGAATACATTCACAAAACAATCATTCTTAAAAACAATCAATGAATCAGACAGCACCGAAATGCTGAACAATCCCAATTCAAACCATCTCATTTACAATAACTGCCTTGCGTTGTGAGAGGCGAGTTATGTCTTCGGTCTGTTTAGCATTTGTTCAATAATTGCTCATGACACAGCATTAGGAGTCTCAAAGTACAGCTATACAAGTACACACAATGGTTCATTTTGAATCTGCTCTGACAGAATTCAGTGAGTTTTAGTGAAGAATTCACCAGCCTTTTTGTCTGATTCATTAAAGACATGACGTGAAGGCCAAGTATGGTGACCCATACTCGGAATTTGTCCTATCCAAGTTAGTGCACACACATTAGGTCAGTTGTTTGTAAATTAGGCTACTGTAGTTGTGCTATTTTTTTAGTGCAGTTATCAAAGAACCCAACACAATGGTGATTCAAATGTGTTGCCAGGGTGTCGCTATGTGGTTGCTAGGTGTTTGTTTGTAAGTCTGGCTACTTTAGTGAAGTTTAATTCTCTGGTTTAAGGCAGTGGTTCTCAACCAAAAGGCCAGGGCCAACCAGGGGCCCCAGAAAACTTCCAAGGACCCTCAAGATGACTTCAAATGATTTAAAATAATCATTCAACAGTTCAACAACTGTTTGAGAAAAAAAAATAATAAAAAAAAAAATATATATATATATATAATATATATATATATAGTGGTTCCCATGGTCTTGGAAACCTTGAGATAGATTTTTAAAAGTGTGATTTCTATTCCTGGAAAAGTCATGTAAATTATTAAAAAAGTCTTAAATCACCATGGGCATGTTTATAGAGAACATATATGTTTCTAGTTATTCCAAGATCTAAAATATTTTATTGAATAGAAATAGTACATGCATTGGTTAAAAAGAATGAGATCCCTGAAGAACATTCAGCTCTCAAAACTTTGTGATTTTTTTTTTTTTGTTATTATTTTAATTATAATTATTGTAATGACTTTTTATTTATTTACAGAAATTAGCTAGTTTTTAAGACAAAACTGGGGCTAGGGGGCTTTTGAATATTGTCATGGACAATGGGAGGCCTTGGTGTCAAAAAGGTTGAGAACCACTGGTTTAAAGATATGATCAAATATGAGCATTATGATAGTGACAATAATAATAATAATATCAACAACTTACCGTTTGTTATGATGGCACTGGTGGCTGCTGGCACTTTAAACTTTAAATCAAAGAGAAAAAGAAGTAGTTTTATGTTCATCCATCAACAACTTGCTGATGCAAATTGCTGATAGTCTGACACAACAGCACGGTACAGTCCCACTGCCAGGCAGGGATAAGAAAAAATTCAACTTGAGTGTGTGTTTCCAATGCATTCTGATTTAAAGAATCTAGAAAACAGAAGCCTTCAAAACTTGTGGGAAAGAGCTCTCTAGACTGATCTTTGAAGAAACTGTCACTGTCACAAAGAACCACGAAAGTTTTTAAAAAATCATTCTGAAAGAGCTATTAAAAACTTTCTGGGTGTCCTGATATCATTTCTACAATACTAAGAAATAGAGAGAGGGTAAAAAAAAAAAAAAGAAAAAAAAAAAAAATAATAAGCCTGTGCGTTTTTTTAAAAGGCACTTTATCATTCTTTCTGACTCCCACTTGATGCATTGCATCTTCCTATTATGAGGTTGTCAGATTTGGCATTTCATTATGTCAAAAAGGAACAATGACCAAAGCTAATCTGCAGCGTTGTTCTGTCATGCAGTCGTGACACAGACCACACAGCCAACAGAATTTCGACAAATTTTTACCCAATTTCAAAGGATTTATGTCTAATCATGAAAGATGCATATCAGAGAACATGGTATCAGTCATAATTTGTGTTTTTATTAATTTATTATTGTATCAGCTTGAAAAGATAAGGCCTTACTTTTCCAGTTTAAATAGTTGGTCTATACTCTTTCTATGCCTATGCCACGTTTAAAAAAAATCGAGGAACTGGAATGTTTTTTTTTAACAGCACTGATACTGATATATAAAGAGCAAAAAAAAAAAAAATATATATATATATATATATATATATATATATATATATATTAGGAAACAACAACATTAGTCAATCTCTTATGTCTTTTTTATTATTATTTAAACAGTATAACTTTATAATATCAGTCATCATTTGGTTAAAAAAAGCTATAGGATATAATTGAGCTAAAGTTCACATCATGATCAATGCTACGGGGATATAGACCACTTTAATCAATGATTTCACAGAATTGAGCAGAAAGGCAGCTGAAAAACAACCGGTGTTGAAGATCAATGTCAATATCATGCAGACTATTTTTATCATGTTTTAAATAAAATATGAAACTAATGTCAGACAAAAGCACCTAAACTTTATGGCAAAGATACACCTCAGCAGATCTGTCAAAAATATGGTTTTAAATGACTTTGCAATAGAACTGTGAACTTTTTTCTTTCTTTTTTTTTTTTTTTTTACAGACAATGAATCAACTCACCTCTTCTGCTGCAAATTTCAAAACTGCAGTGAACGGCGTGCTCTCGGGTACACTTAATCTGAAATACAATTATGCAGATGAATCTTTGTGTAACAATGAAGAAAAAAAAACTACCCTTAAAGAAAGTGTTACATAAAGAATGTGTTGTCCAGAAATGATGCACAACAGTAGCATACAGTGCTGGTCAGAATTATTTGCCCCCTTGGTAAATATGATCAAAGGTGGCTGTAAAAAAATAATCTGCATTGTTAATCCTTTTTATATTTTTATTTAAAAACTTCTTTTTTTTTTTATTCTGAAGAGAAGAAGCGGCAACATGGATCTGGGAATCTGAAGGATCTGGAGAGATTCTGTATGGAGGAATGGTCTCTGATCTCTTGTCAGGTGTTCTCCAAACTCATCAGGCATTATAAGAGAAAACTCAAGAGCTGTTATCCTGGAAAAAGGAGGTTGCAACAAGTATTTAATAAAAGGGGCAAATAATTGTTCCCAATGTGTTTTGGAGAAAAACATTTATTTCACAATGTGAGCCCCACTTTCAATTATTTTACTTCAATAAAAGGTTAGATTTTTGCTTTTTTTTTTTTAAATAAAATATCAAAAGGATAAACAATGCAGATTTATTTTTTACAGCCATCTTCATCATATTTACCAAGGGGGCAAATAATTGTGACCAGCACTGTATTACACATATTACTGTCTAATTTGGTTTTAAAACAAATTATTCTCTGGTCATCTTCACCAGCTCATGTCTGGTCGCTTGTCACTCGAGGAGATCAATAATATTTTCAAAGCACCACATATAAAACATCATCCAAACTGGCCGGTGCATCAGCATTGCAGGTGCTCAAGACTGAGCTCAGCTGGTAAATCAGTCAGTTTGAAATTGATTGGCACTTAACAGACCACTCTCACAAGTGTCAATGTGTCTGCCAACCAATCAGACACAGTGTGACATTTATAGATTATCACCATAGCACTCTTACATTGATTTCAATCAATATGGCAAACAGACTAAGAACAGCTTGTCATAAGGCAAGACACTGATCAATTTTGAGGTTTTGCTTCCATAACATGTCTTCTTACAGACTATCGGAAAGAAAATATCCAAAACACACATTTAAGACTTTATTTTATTAGGCTACACATTAACTATTTGCATCTGCAGATTTGAATTACAATACATCGTTTTGAGCCATATATCTACACTTTATTACCATTTACATTCAACAAATGTATTCCTATCTTAGATTCTTCACTTATATATATTCTTCACTTGATTGATTTATTTATTTTCCCCCCAAAAATATGGTCATATTTTTCTGATTTATGGAGTGGGAATATTACACAAATTCCCTTCTGAAAAACCTTTAACTTTAATATATCAACAAAATGAAATAATTTTGAACCTGGCTGTATCCAATGTTTTGATTTATGTTCTGAAAAAGCATGCAAATTAGTGTCTCATGTGCTCATTTAATTATAACATTTCACAAACCTTGTAATAAAAACAACTGTCTCTTAATGTACTGATGAACCAGAAAAAAAACTATGATTAATCAACGGGTTATAACATTACATATTTTATTTTACCTTAAAGGACTGTCTTACATTCCTCAGTTGATAATTGTGCTAAGACTAAATATTATTCATTAACAATATAACTAATATTGTTCAATATATAAAGAGGCCAGCTGGGCCATTATTTTATGAATTACTTATTTAACGAAAAAATGAATGAATGAATAAATGAATATAGCAATCAAGATTAAAAAAACTCAAACAGCAGAGCTGCGGAACATAATACTATACTCCCATTAGAATCAATAAAATCAAGCAAAGCAGGTCTAATGAAACGATTAAAAAAGGAATATTAATGTTGATGGTGTGTGTCATGTGTTGAATGATGTGTCACTCACACTTTATATGGTAACCGAGGGTCCGACGTCAGCGTGATTTTAAACGTTACTTTCGACCTAATGCAGACACAGACACATATTCACGGAGTTTATTTAAAGATGAAACACACAGTTTAACTAAAATACAGTGTTGTTATATGATATTATGGCTTTACTACTTACATTTCACTGATTTGTATGAGAAGACCGCACACTGTTTACACCGACCCGGAAGATGCAAGGACCCGCAGTAACACGTCATCTGTTCGATGGCCCTCTTTTTTCCGTCTCTCTCTCAATTTGTCCTTTTTCAATCGACTAGTGTTACATTTAATCAAATTGGATCATATTCAGGTAATTTAGAGAAATGAAAAAGAAAAAAACAAGAGCAGATAAAACAGAAACGGTTGCAGCTTGTGCATTTCAGTCAGGCAAGTTGCAAGCTGACACGATTACCGTAAAGTGTGTTGTTAATGCACCTACACATTTAAGACGTAAATAAAAGGCAATAGTGATGAATTGCATATGCAGCGTCCCCGAAAAGTATTAAATCATACGTAAAATGTGTAAATATTTATTTACATAAAGTGGTATTTGCACACAAAATATGTTGAACAATTTTCTCTATAATAACTTTTCTCAAAAATACCTTCAACCAGCTGGTGTAAATATCAAGTAGACTAATGGATATGAAATCAGTTTATAATTTTAAACCTGACAAACATATTTTTGTGAAAAGTTTTGTGTTAAAAACTGTAGGGTTATTTAGCTATAGAGGTTATTTAGGTTATTTAGCTGTTATTGCAAGACCAGTCTAAAACCTTGGCATGTTTGCATTTCATTTTTCAATTGTCTAGATTTAGTTCAGTTTTTTTTTTTTTTTTTTTTTATAATATTTTGCAGCATGCTTTGTTCAAATTGATATTGTATCTTGAAGTGAAACAGTTGTTTATTATATTATGCCTGTAACCATTGTGTTCACTAGTTCTAAAATTTTTAATATTGCATACTTGCAGCAGGTTATCTATAACATTTGGGTTCACAAATACTCTAGGTGTCAGTGCCGAAAGTTGGGTTGACTTCAGAACCCAATGTCAGACTGATGTCAATATCCAACGTCGGACAGACGTTGGATTTTGGTTGGAAATTAAAGTTGGGTTGACATCAGCATGGAGGGCACTCTAGGTGTCAGTTGTCACCAAAGAGTCTTAATCCGCCACTGATTTCTTTAAATATTAAATTAAATGATTTCCACAAATAAGGAACAAAATAGGGTCAAATAATTGTTAATTTTAAGGGACAGGCCAAAATCCCAATTCTGAATATTGATGTGTTTAAAACTGCTTGTCATTCTAATTTATTTGAGTTAGAAATGGGTCTCATGGCAAAACCACTGGAAGTTAAACCTCTAACTTGTGCTTTAAAGTTGTAGAATATTTTTTTGGAGCCAAAATGAAAATGAATTAGCTGTATAAGGCCTATATATCATTATTATTGTGCCTTGCCGTTTAAAGACTTTGACTTAACATGTATAAAAAGAGATACTGTAAAAAAAAAAAAAAGAAGCGCAAAACAAAAATAACTAGGAGGTCTTGAATTTAGTTTTTTTAAATACAAAAACCTGTATTTTTAAAGAAGTTCAGTAAGTAAATTTAGTAACACTTTATTTTACAGTGTCCTTGTCAAACATGTTACATGTTGTTTAGTATTACTATACATTATGCATAATTACATGCAACTAACGCTAATCCAAACCTAATCCTAACCTAACCCTAACCCTAATCCTATAGTAAATACATGTAGTAGGTGTAAGGAAAAATTATGTGGAGATCTCAAAAAGGACGTTTTTTACAGCATAGCAATGACAAGATACACGAAGCACCTTGGGTTCACCGGCGTCAGAATGAACCCAGAACATCCAAATCTTAAACCTTTTATCCTGTTACAGTTTACCACTAGGTTGCTCTTGTTGCAACAGCTGTGGTCTGTATGTTAATTAAGTTGTGACACCCAATTGTCTGTGTCCCACACCCATTCCCATTCTACAATTGACCATTTGTTCAGGATGTGATCAACCCAAATGGTGAAGAAACAATATTGACTTCCTTCATCTCTATGATAATTAATCCATTTTGGGGATGAGCTCATTCTAAAATATATTTTGGAGTGGAATCTGGGTCGAGACAGACTACAATTTCTTACATAGGCTAATTAATATTACTTAGTAATGTAAAGCCTTATTAAACTGTAACAAGGACACCTTAAAATAAAGTTGAACCGTACATTTTTATGAATCACCAATGCAGATAACAACCCAGCTAACAGGGAACATTGTTAGAACTTCCCTATTATTCTGGCAAGTTCTCTCAAATTCGTGTTATGCACAAACGTTCTTTTCCAGTAATGTTAATAGAACGTTCGTTCTTTATCTGGCCTTTACTAATGCTCTCAAAGCATTAGCATAAAAACATTTTATACATTAAATGTTCATCTAACATTTGTAACTAGTTTCAGAACATTCAGAGAACATTCAAGAGTAACGTTCCCATCATTTTTACATAACAATAATAATAAATAAAAAAATTAAAACATAAAAAACTGGACATTTGAACATTCAGAGAACATTCAGAAATAACTTTTTCATAACCTGATGGGAACATTAACACAATGTTCTTAGAGCATACTAATGAGCTGGTTCAACTTAGGCTGAATAACCAGGATCAGTCTAGCAACACTGATGGAAAAAATCCTGCCTGTTATTAAAGGTGCTCTAAGCAATGTTGTGTGACGTCACTTCTTGTTGACGTTCGAAGTATTGTCAAACAAAACAGAGGCTAGCTCAACCCTCCCTCCTCCTCACCCCGTCCCCTCCCTTCCGGGCTTTTCCGATGTAAATTCGGGACTTTGCGCGTTCCTTCTCCTTTTTCCATCTTCTTTGCTATTTGTTCATCGGGACGTCGTCTCTTTGGTTGTGTGTCGGCCATATCAAGATTCAAGAGAATATAATTCTAACATTAGTCGTTGTCTAGGACATCTCTCCTCTAGCTAACTTCCCTCATGTGTACGCGTACTAACCCCCCAACCCCCACCCCCAAATTATTCTTGTCGGTTATTGGCTGGAACACTGTTTGTTATGTTTCGTGGTCCAGGCTGGGCCAGTTTGTTTTTGTTGCCGTTTGTGGAGCCTGGGCTGTCTACAGAGACCCAGAGGTGGACAGAGTACACAGCTTCATTACTTGAGTAAAAGTACAGATACCCCTTGCTAAATTTGACTCAAGTACAAGTAAAAGTACTACAGTCAGATGTCTACTTAAGTAAAAGTACTGAAGTACTTGTTTTTAAAAGTACTTGAGTATCAAGAGTACAAGAGTACATTTTCTAAATATTGCATTACTACTGCAACAGTGCTTACATTGGTAAACACAGCAAACACTTGAAGTGAAAACTATCATTAACTTGTTCAGAAAATTAAAATAGTCTGGCGAGGTGGGGCCACGGGTTGGCACATTCCCGGGATGGACCTGCTGCGTCTTCATTATTATTATTATTATTATTCGTTACATTTATATAGCGCTTTTTCTGAGACCTCAAAGCGCTTTACATAGATGGGGGAAATCTCCTCAACCACCACCAATGTGCAGCATCCACTTGGATGATGCGACGGCAGCCATATTGCGCCAGAACGCCCACCACACACCAGCTTACTGGTGGAGAG
This sequence comes from Rutilus rutilus, assembly GCF_951802725.1. Taxonomy (NCBI): domain Eukaryota; kingdom Metazoa; phylum Chordata; class Actinopteri; order Cypriniformes; family Leuciscidae; genus Rutilus; species Rutilus rutilus. Next base: position 14,719,068 of record NC_140229.1, read on the forward strand.
GAGACAGTGATGAAGCCAATCAGTATATGGGGATGATTAGGAGGCCATGATGGACAGAGGCCAAGGGGCAAATTTGGCCAGGATGCCGGGGTTACACCCCTACTCTATTTCGAAGGACATCCTGGGATTTTTAATGACCACAGAGAGTCAGGACCTCGGTTTAACATCTCATCCGAAGGACGGTGCTCTTTTGGCAGTATAGTGTCCCCGTCACTATACTGGGGCATTAGGACCCACACAGACCACAGTGTGAGCGCCCCCTGCTGGCCTCACTAACACCTCTTCCAGCAGCAACCTGGTTTTCTCAGGAGGTCTCCCATCCAGGTACTAACCAGGCTCAGCCCTGCTTAGCTTCAGTGGGCAACCAGTCTTGGGCTACAGGGTGATATGGCTGCTAGGTTCATCCGTTGTTTCGTCCATGGTTTCGTCTCTTATCTAAATCTGACCATGGAGTTGACTTTGGCGGAAAGCTGAAGGTGATTGCTGATAGGCTGTCCCAATCAGTGGCGCCTGCACAATCCAATCACATTTGAGAGGGAAACAACAAATTGAGGGTGTCCGAGATTTTTCTTTTTTCCTTTTTTTATATTTTTTTTTTTAGGAAAAGTAACAGGTACTCACGGTTATGGATAGAAATGTAGTGGAGTAAAGAGTACAATATTTGCCTCTCAAATGTACTTGAGTAAAGTCATGAGTAATCCCCAAAAATGATACTCGAGTAAAGTACAGATCCCTCAAAATTGTACTTAAGTACTGTACTGTACTGTCCGGCTATGCAGAGACCGCATTTTTTACAGTGTGTTCAGGACACAGGCAGCTAGCGGATAGTGAGGAGATGTTTGTTGTATGTGACAAAAAAAAAATTCTGTCTTAAAAGCGCATGACATCGCTTAGAGCACCTTTCAAATCAATTTTTTTTTTTTTTTTTTTTTTTTACAAATTGCCACTTAGGCCCAATTAGGAATCGGGGGTGGACTGGTGTTGGAACACTTGATTAATCATATTTTAAATACACGATTTCCATAATCTGTTTGGCCCAAAGGTCTATTGTTTGGCTGGAGTGAAGCTTATGCAGCGCTGGCGGCTGCTGGATTTACAGAAGGATGTAAGCTAACTTGAGTCTCATGAGTCATCCTCATAAAGCAAAGCCTGCTTGTTGGCACCATAGGGCACACTGCCAGCAGCTTGCCTAGAGGGACTTGTGGGTGTTGAAGAAAACAGACTTCTCAGTGTGACTCGAAACACAAATTCACTAGACGCTGACAGTTTTGCAGGAGTCCATTACGCTTTCGTCACAGGCTTATTGAAACCACATAGATTGGAAAAGCTGCTCTGCTGAATACCAACCAGAGAATAACGTTTTGCGTCGTTATTGCACTGGATAAAGTTTTGTATCAAATGTGAGCTATTGAGACCACTACGAATTTATCATATCTTGGCAAATTGCGCCCAGAGACGGGAGCCATGACACCTTTAAAATGACAAATAGCTACAGTAGATAGCCTACTAAGCCTTGAGTAATTAATATTACAGACATGTATACAGAAAGACCTTTGAACAAAAGTCTGTTCCTTTCTTTGACAAACATCCCCTGAAGGAATTTCTTGACTCTGTCTTCTAAATTTATCCTAATCATGTTGTGTGTTGAAGCCTGTAGTGGGTCATTTGTGGCGACAAGCAGCTGTGCGGTTCATGAGGTGATGATGGGAATGAGATACCAAAAACATCACTCTGCTGTCAAGTGAGCTTTTGTGTCGACAACCTTACTAATAATTCAGCTGTGACAACTGAAGGCGGAAGGCAGGAGTGGTGAAACCTTAAAACAGTGTAAATTTAGCCTATATCAGGATCATTTGCATGTCAAGAGCTGGAGACGTTCAGATACGTTCAAACTCATACTTGTTTATTAAAAAAAAAAAAAAAATTTGAAGAAGAAAAATGTAACATCTAAAGATGGTTTATGAGGATAATAGACCAATATTATTATAAGCCCAACTTACCCATCTTTAAAGCTGCACTGTGTAATTTTTTAAGTTGATTCTTTGCAAAAAACACTTTGTTCTTTCAAAATGATATGTGCCCATTAATGTATAATTACTTCTACCAACTAATCAAGTATTCTCGTAAGCGTAGAATCTGCCATTTATAATACATACGAGCGAGTCGCTCGAATGGCGGCAGCCATGTTGCGCCTCCATCTTGAAAATACATTAGCCAAAGAGGGACATACCTGGAAATTCAAGCTTCGCCTTTCGCGTTTTGACACTCAGTGGCACCGTGACGAATGCGAGGGTGAGATTACTCGCGACTGCCGGCAGATTTGAAATAATACGGCCACCGTAGGAGTTAAAACGCCCTCGGAATGGGAGGGGCTAGAAAGTAATGTTCAGTTGGTAGTCATAAACAATTTCACCGCTAGATGGAAGAAAATCCTACACAGTGTAGCTTTAAACACATTATCTGGCATTATTGACTGGGCAACTGTCAGATCTCACACTTTACAGTATAGGGATGTCAACCATAACCATAATGACATATTACTTAAAGGGATAGTTCGGCCAAAAATGATATTTAACCCATGATTTACTCACCCTCAAGCCGTTCGAGATGCATATGTCAATCTTTTTTCAGACGAACACATTTTCAGTTATTTTAGAAAATGTCTTAGATCTTTCAGTGGTTATAATGTGAAGCTATGGGGTCCACCTCCTTCAAGTCCCAAAATGTGCATACATCCTTCACAAAAGTAATCCATCTGGCTCCAGGGGGATAAACTAAGGCCTTCTGAGGGTAATCCGTGCGGTTTTGTCGTAAAAATATACATATTTAAAACTTTATAAATGAAAATAACTGGCTTCCGGTAGCGGTCGACGCGCGTTCACGGAGATGGATGCTGGCGTATGACGTAGGACGTAGCGTAGGAAGCGTCGTGACGTAGAATGAACGTAGAGTTTTGTTTTGCTCTGCTCTCTGGCTGCGCTGTCACGTTCGTTCTACGTCACGACGCTTCCTACGCTACGTCCTACGTCATACGCCAGCATCCATCTCCGTGAACGCGCGTCGAATTTCACAGTAATTAACTGGTAGCAATTGTCAAGTAACTTACCTTAGAAGAAATTACCATACTTTCTCTGGTTTCATTTACAGTAGCAACCATGTAATTTTTTTTGCATAAAAAAAAAAAAAAAAACTATTTTTTTGCTTTTTTTTCCAGAACAGTGTAGCAATTGACAGGAAAGTGTGGGGTGGAGAGAGGGGGAAGGGATCAGAAAAGGACCTCGAGGCAGGAATCGAACTCGGATCACTGGAGTATACTAACCTTAGGCTATTGGCACCAGCTGGTTCTTAATGTTTAAGTACTGTTTGGTTATATTGTTTCAGCCCAAATAAATAAAACTAATGCATATTGCATGATTTGAATATGAATATGAATATGAATATGAATATGAATATCCATTTATCAAAAGTCACAGTTAAACAAATCATCATTATAACAAGCTTCATTATTAATTCTTCACTTATTGCTAGGTGTGTTGAAAACAACAACAAATATCTGACTTCTAGTGATTTGACTTTTGTTGTTTTATTAAATACATTTGCTTCCTGTATTCTCTATGCAGAGTGAAAATATAATTGAATTACAGTGAGGCCAATTTAAATGTAAGTAATTGGCTGGCAACCCAGCTGCCAGTGTGTTTTCCTTCCATATATACAGAATAGGTTACTGTGATTGTCTACAGCACATTGTTGGTTACTGTGATTTTCAACAGGACATGGACATGGTTACAGTGACTCTCACAGTACTTTTCATTACTGCAATTTTTGACTAAATCTACAGTATTCTACTGTGAACTTGTATACAGTAAATTACTGTAGATTGCACGTTTTTACAGTGTAATGTTATCTTTGCTAATCATTTGCTAACGAATACTTAAAGCAGACAACTGGAAGTTGAAATACATATCATCAGTCCGTTGTGGTAACTAATACATTCATTTACACTATTAGTTAATACATGTTGTTAGGGAATTAATACATGATGACACATTTAATTAATACATTAATTATTATTCAGATATACTCTTCATTAGTTGCTGATGCAGTAATCATTAACAAATAGTTTGTTTCTTCATGAGTCATACATTAACTTGTCACGTAATACAGACTCGGGAGAACGGGGACTACAATGATGAAACAATTTCTTATAACAACAGGGTGAAATGAGGTGGCAAATGTAGCAAATCACAACAACCAGAGTGGATGAGGAATGAAACGGTCCAAACTGGTAAGCTGCACCACACACACCTTGATGATCGCTGAAGATGATGATAATAATGTCTCTTATCTTTGTAGGAGCTGAACAGATGATAGATGAAGGTAAGTAGCGATTAGCAATAGAAGCAAGACCAAGTTAGCAAGGACGAGACCAGACAACCCCTCTGTGTGTGGGGCTGGCTTTTATGGAGAGTTGATGAGCATGATGGTAGACAGGAGTGGTGATTAAGAAGGGTGTGCAGGTGATGACCAGACAAACTCATAATAATCTGTGCATTATTAAGTATGAATAAGTTATTATTAGTGCACCAGTAAAGTGTTACCAAAATATTGATTCGTTTACAAAATATGATGCAATAATGTGTTTTAAAAAAGAATAGATCTGCACTGGCTTTTATAAGTATAGTATATAATAAAATATGATAAGCATTATTAGGCTACTTGTACTGTGACGTATTTCAGAGTGACAAAATATATTCAACAATAATAAAATATTATAAATTACATTCTATTTTGATTAAAGCTTACAAAGACAAGCATTTGGTAGCCTTGGGTGTGATGTGCACTAATGAAGACCAGGAACATGCAAGAACAAAATAATGAGGTCAGTGTTTATTGTTTAAGAATTCCTGCCTTATATCTTCTGGCTCCAAAGGAAATCCATGTCTTTATGTGTAAGATCCATTGTATTTTATTTATTTATTTTTGCGTTGAGACAGGCTTGATTTAATGTGTGAAATGGTAACACCTTCTCCTGACCAAGCTTGTCAGAGGATCAGAACTAGTTTATTTATAATGAGAGGACGTATTTTGCAGAATTGAAACAGTCACGGTTTCAAAGGCTCAGTGTGTCTCTGTCCATGGTCCTGAAACCTGAGCTGTACAATCTAAAGCAAAAAGACCTGAAGCAACCTGTATCGATATTACAAGAGCAATGCAATACAGTACAAATATAGAGAAGTCACTGTGACTCAAGTAGGGACTGTTCAGGTTTTTTTGTATCTTTAAACAAATGTAATGTGTTTTTTTTTTTTTGCTAGTGATTCGTTTGATTTCAACAAGTGAACAAAATGTGAGAGATCCAAACAGTGAAATTTGCAATTTCTGATTTAAAATGAGTCATATTTTTGGAGGATGAGGAATCTTTGTTTGCTTCGTTTCTAAAAATAAAACCTTTCACACCTACATGTTAGGTCCTTCTGTACTGTGATTTCATATAGATATTGTCTTTGCATTCACTGTAAGATTTTCATTGGCAACCATGAGACTTATAAAACCCACTTCCCCTTGCATTGTCTTCTCGAGTGAGACACCTCACCTGTGCTATAAATTACACACAGAGTCAGTTTGTGGTTCCTTGGGGCTTGACAGCAGAATCTGGAGGTTATTTTAGGCAGAATTGTGCTGTTTTCTGGGGGAAGAGAGGATTTGGACAGGTTTAGAACATCTGTCGGGTCTTGATAAGGGCAAAGGAGTGTGGCAGCCTCAGTGTAGTGGAACAGACGAGCATTAAGGAGGCCGAGCACTGCCCTCAGGGATATGAGCTCCTAAATATCTCTACTTGCAATTGTGCACAAAGTTTATTTTAATGTCCTTGATATAAAAACATAATACAGTGCATGTCTGCAGTGTTATTGAATTCAATTTCAAATGTAAAGCTTAAATAACAGTGCATGTCTTCAGTGTTATTGAAGTCAATTTCAAATGTATAGCTTAACAGTACATTAAAACTGGAAATTGAATGATAGAAAATTGTGACCTGGTCAAAACCAACATTTTATCTTTTTTCAAATCTAACTGATCAGCTTTTTTTCTGATTGTGCAATTCTTAGTTCATTCAGGTTCTACTGTCGAGTAGTCAGATGTATTTTGGCTGTGTTTGAAAGGTGAATTAGTCATTTCAAAAGGTTAAATGTTTCAGTTGAGCCCAGAGGAGAGACAATTAATTGCAAATTACGTACTTTTGTACAGAAAAAAATTATCCGTTTGAACTTTTTAGAAAAGTTCATACTTTTCCAGTGTCTCTTTCTGCAGGTTACATTATTATGCCAGTAGGTGTAAGTGATTATTTTTAGTGAATGAGTCATCGACTGATTCAGCCAACCGAATAGTTCAGAAACGAAACAAATGAACATAAATGAATCAGTGAATCATTCACTTAGTCAATTAGGGAATAACTCGTGTTTATGGATCGCCTTGATTAAATCAGCTTTGACTGAGCAACCAGTCAAGCAATCTTGTGTCTAATATTGTCACAGTTATGTTCAGTTTTGAGTTTTCTGTCATTTCTGTTTTCCTTTCTGCCTGAGTTCGTTATTATTTACTATGGTTACTCATTTGATTAGTCATTCTGTTTAGCTGTTGCCTAGCATCTGCTTTTCTGTAGCATGCATTATTAGTATGGTGTTTGCTAAGTTTGATAATATAATTTATTTATTTTAACATCAGTCTAATGCATTAATATGGAAGCTTGTTTCCGTTAATGAATAATAAATAAATAATAATAATTGCGACTTTTTATCTCACAATTCTGACTTTTTTTCTCACAATTGCGAGATATGAAGTCAGAATTGTGAGAAATAAAGTCGCAATTCTGAGAAATAAAGTCGCAATTGCGAGATATAAAGTCAGAATTGCGTGTTATAAAGTCACAATTCTGGGAAATAAAGTCGCAATTGCGAGATATAAAGTCGCAATTCTGAGAAATAAAGTCGCAATTGGGAGATATAAAGTCAGAATTGCACGATATAAAGTCGCAGTTGCGTGTTATAAAGTCTGAATTGTGAGATATAAACTATTCTGAGGTAAAAAAAAAAAAACGTCTTTTTTTTCCTTAGAATTGGACTTTACATCTCACAATTGTGAGTTTATATCTCACAATTCTGAGAAAAGATGTCAGAATTGCAAGATATAAAGTCAGAATTGGGAGATATAAACTCGCAATTTCGTGTTATAAAGTCAGAATTGCGTGATATAAAGTCGCAATTGCGAGAAAAAAAGTCAGAATTCTGACTTTATAACATGCAATTCTGACTTTATATCTCGCAATTCTGACTTTATAACACGCAATTCTGACTTTATAACACGCAATTCTGACTTTATTTCACGCAATTCGGACTTTATATCTCGAAATTCTGACTTTATATCTCGCAATTCTGACTTTATAACACGCAATTGCGACTTTATTTCACACAATTCTGAATTTATATCTCGAAATTCTGAGAAATAAAGTCAGAATTGCGAGATGTAAACTCGCAATTGTGAGATAAAAAGTCGCAATTATCTTTTAAAATGTTTTATTTTGTGGCGGAAACAAGCTTCCATACATTAAGCCATGTTAGCGTTTCAGAGCGTCCCCGAGGACGCGGGTTTCGTAACATCATCGTGTACAATAGAAGTCCCGTTTCATTGGCTAGGTGCCAACCAATAAAACGGCTCCTTTGAACACCCCTGCACCCACCCCCCTTTCTCGCTCGCCGCCACTGAGTTTCAAGTGCACAAGTTAGTTTTGCACTTAATATATCATGAAAAGAGTAGCAAAGGTCGAGGCGCGAAATTTGAAATTGCAGTGACAGATTTGAGATGTTGCAAGTGCCTAATTGAGGTTGTACTGCGAATGTGAATGTAAGAATAAATGCAAATATATATTACAAGTTTGTGTCTGTCATTGTATTTCTGTGAATGGCATTTTACACATTTGCGACTACTTGTCTGCAGCTTCAAATTCAGAATACAGGTGTGTGACTATTGTCTGTGAGTGCAAATTTCAAGCTCGATGGTGTTTTTAGCCCCCAATGGCTCCTTCCAGGCAGCTAACCCTAACCTCAACCCTAAACCTACCCATCCCCTCGCTGCCTGGAAGGTGCCGTTGGGGGCTAAAAACACCAAACACCAAATTGCAACATTCAACTTCAGATTTTTTTTTTTACAGGTTTTCACATTGGAGATGTGAGTTTAAATGTTCTCGTACAAGTACGAACATTTATTGTACAAGTTCTCAAATTCACATCTACGCGCTCTCGAGTTTTGCTACTCTTTTACCTTCATACTGCTGTGAGCAAATAAGACATGCTGCTGCTGTACAATATAGCATATATGAATTACCCATAGCAGATCTATACATGTGGAGCTGGGGAAGGTGGAGGATTTCTGAAAGCGTGCTGCAACTGCTACAGTACATGTTGACCAAGTATTTGAAGGTTTCAGCAGCGAGCTCATTGGCTACTGATCAGCTGTGCCTTATAGAGAATGATGTGATTGCAAGCAGATTGAGTTAAGGACCTATAAGCCTGCGCCATCTAGAGTTTCAAGACAGAACTTTGTTTTTACAAGATTTCAACTTGTAAAAAGCTTTCACGTCCCCGTAGAGTCCGTAGTTACAACTTGTAAGATGAGAATTTTCAGAGAGCTCCTACTTGCATCACCTGACCGCTGTAGATTAATTTAGGTATTGATAGTGTTGCCATAGAAATGCATAATTCCCAGTCCGAGGACTTGAACAGCCCCGAATAGAATGTCATGTGTTGTCATCTCGAGACTATGGTAATTACGACATTGTATGAATGCAGCAATAGTGCCAGTCATGTGGAAAAATGGGCCTCTTTTGTGGACTGGCAATTCTCTCCATGTTTAGAAGTGCAAATCTGCCACATCCCCGTTGAAAAGAATAAAACTGTGTGTCATTAGCCTTAAACACCTGTCAGGTCTCAATTGAAGTGCTTACATCAAAAGAAATAAAAAATTAAATGCAGAAAAGGTCAGCATTATGCTTCAATTTCATATATTCTAAAACAAAGAGCATATGCAATCATTTTACAAGGTTTAATGGCCTGCTATTATTAATCTTTTATTGTATTTGTTCTGCCACATATTTTAGACATTCTCTGCTTTAGACCTCAGTCAAAATGAACTATTACTGTTGAAAATTAGCCTGCACTTAAAGGGATAGTTCACCCAAAAATGAAAATTCTGACATAATTTACTCATCCTCAAGTTATTCCAAACCTGTATGAGTTTCTGTCTTCTGCTAAACAAAAAAAAAAGAAGATATTCATACAGGTTTGGAACAACTTGAGGCTGAGTAAATGGTCAGACTTTTTTATTTTTGGTGAACTATTCCATTAAATCAGTCAATTTAAAAATGATTTCTTTGGAAGTTCAGTGTAACAGTTCCTTATTAAGGTATTCATATGTTGTACTTTTTGCTCTAATTAATTTGGCACTGTGCTGAACACCTACACTCTCTTCACTAAAGGTGCATGTAAGTTACCCATATGTGTTCACAGAACATCAAATTTTGGTACCAGTCTGAAAGGCTAAGCTACAAAAGGGACCCAATACTAATCAAATTTACTTGGTCATTGTGACATTTTGCTTTGCTGCAGATGTCGTCAAGGGTCATAGATAAAGCCCTAAAGAAGTGAGAGTGGGGTAAGATGTGTTCGATGCCCCTTTAATCTAGTAAACTGTGCAAAGTTTTTGTCATGTGACAACATATTTCATATTTAATAAATATTTACATTTCTGGTTTTATGCTAAAACATTTTTAAATATCAAAGTAAATTAATTTGATACTAAACATCCCCAGGTATTTTTTTTATTTTTTTTTATTTAAATTTGTAATTTTATTACATATATTTTTTTATGTAATGTACTATTTTTTTATTTATTAATTGTGTGTGTGTGTGTGTGTGTGTGTGTGTGTATATATATATATATAGATATACACACACACAAGTGCCTAACATACAGTATATACATTATATATAACTAACGGGGGTAATCAAAGATGGGGATCCAAGTTTAATGAAACAAACAAACACAATAAAGCTGGTACAAAATAACACTGGGAAACAAGGACCACGATGAACAGCAAATATCTATATCTAACAACTGACAGAAAACTAGTGAAACACAAAGGCTAGTTATACACAGGGGTAAACAAGCTTAACAAGATGGCCAGCAGCCATATCACCCTGTAGCCAAAGACTGGTTTCCCACTGAAGCTAAGCCAGGTTGAGCCTGGTCAGTGCCTGGATGGGAGACATCCTGGGAACACTAGGTTGCTGCTGGAAGAGGTGTATAGTGAGGCCAGCAGGGGATGCTCACCCTGTGGTCTGTGTGGGACCTAACGCCCCAGTATAGTGATGGGGACACTATACTGTCAAAAAAGCACTGTCCTTCAGATGAGATGTTAAACCAAGGTCATTAAAAAATCCAAAATCCAAATTTGCCCATTGGCCTCTGTCCATCATGGCCTCCTAATCATCCCCATACATACTGATTTGCTTCATCACTCTGTCTCCTCTCCACCAATAACTGGTGTGTGGTGTGCGTTCTGGTGCAATATGGCTGCCGTCGCATCATCCAGGTGGATGCTGCACATTGGTCTGCCCGTGGCAGAGCCAAAGACCACCATGGCGGGGCAGACAGAGCCGAAAACCATTTCAGCGGAACTGGAGAACCATACAGTAGAGAGGATGGGACTGAAGACCACTTCAACAGAGCTGACGAAAGTGGTGACCTCCACGGCATTTGGGTACTGCCAAATTCTCTGAAACGCCTTTGGAGACGGCTTATGGTAGAGAAATTAACATTCAGTTCACGGGCAACAGCTCTGGAGGACATTCCTGCAGTCAGCATGCCAATTGCACGCTCCCTCAAAACTTGCGAAATCTGTGGCATTGTGCTGTGTGAAAAAACTGCACATTTTAGAGTGGCCTTTTATTGTGGCCAGCCTAAGGCACACCTGTGCAATAATCATGCAGTCTAATCAGCATCTTGATATGCCACACCTGTGAGGTGGATGGATTATCTCGGCAAAGGAGAAGTGCTCACTAACACAGATTTAGACAGATTTGTGAACAATATTTGAGAGAAATAGGCCTTTTGTCTACATAGAAAAAGTCTTAGATCTTTGAGTTCAGCTCATGAAAAATGGGGGCAAAAACAAAAGTGTTGCGTTTATAATTTTGTTCAGAATAATTACACAGCTACAGCAGAAATACAAATAAAAGCAACAAAGGTGTTTTCTAAGCATTTTATTTCTCATCTGCATGTCTGTTGGTGGCAGTCAAGGTTGTTTCAAGTCATGCAGTAGTGCACAAGAGGGGAAAGGTGTTCAGGTGAACAGTTAAACACCATTTTATCTGATTTACTCTGTTGAGGTCCACCACTTCCATTCAATAACATGGGACACAATTCAGCCTTATCTGGACAAACAGAGGTTGTAGGATTTAATTGATTAAATGTATTTTGAATTGGATTACACAATCATTTGTGTCCACTCGATTGGTTCTATGGGCTGCACTGACCTGAAACAAGAGGGAACAAATAAGCCATTTGGCTCAGCAAATACAACGATGGTCAAAACCAATTATATGCCTTTCCTGGACTTTAACTGTGTAGAGCTGAGCTACAACTGATTTCTTAACTGTGCTAATCTAGGAGGGAGACACACAGTTGCTCATCAGGGCTTCAGGCCAAAGCTACAGCCTATTTGTCTTTGAGAGAAATCCATACACACATCCGTTTGACAGATCATGACATATTCAGTGTTTGAAGATAAAAAGGGACAGTTTGCTGAAAATGAAAATTCTGTCATCGCTTACTCACCCTCATGCATTTAAAAATGTGTGCATTCATGTTGAGCGATGGCTCAGAGCAAATCTGCTGATTGCACCAAATAGATGAGCTGCTAAATTATTATAAAGAGGAGCTTTTTCGGTGCCAAAATGTAAAATACAGAGTCTTGCTGGTGATCAAATTGTGTCAGTGTAGTCTAGTCTACATCTTTCACCCTTCACGCTGGTTTAATTGATTTCAGTAGGTTATATCAACCATCTGCACATCTACTTGCTTCTGACAGGTCCCTGCGATATGTAATCTCCATGCCAAACACAATCAGAGATCTCATGAGGCTATGGCAGCAAAACCTTCTCTATACAGGAAAACCAAATCCCTATTATTATTTGATTGATGTTTCCTCTAGAAATTTATATTAGAAACTGATTGTGGAAAGCATGTGTTGATTGGCTTACAAGATATGCAACTTCTGGAGAGACATTTCTCATTTTACCATTTTTTTTTTTTTTTTGCATGTATGCAAATCAGCCAAGGATGGCAAATACATGTCTGCTCACCTGAAATCTGACATGCTGTGAGTCATTATGATTAAAATGCAATTCAGTGATCACAAGATCAAAACAAAACCACAGACGCCCCCATTTTAGTGATTATAAGAAATGACAGGTGATAAACGGCATTAGAAATGAGAAGCATTTCCATCCTGTATTGTGTGGCTGAGAAGAGTTTGCTTTGGAGCCATGTAAACCTCACTAAAAGAGCTTTTTATAATGGAAGGTGGGGTTTCTCTCTCTATATGTAATAATTATTATTATAAATCAGCTTAGGATATAACAACATAACCTTTTAAGCTGATCAGGCTGTTTAAGGGTCTGAATAAACATCTGCAGGTCAAAGATCAGAAAGCACCATCTCAGCTGGTACAGTTTATATTCATATGTGCAGTTTAATTTTCAGGCTTACCTTTAAGGCCTTTTCATTTTATAAGCAGAGAGTCATGGTGTGATTTTTTTTTTTTTCAGTTCTCCTTTTATACCGCTATATTTAGCTTTCATGATCAGGCTCTGATGACAAGGAGTCACAGGCTTGAACCGCAATCACAGATTTGCTAATTAGCGCCTTGAGCTTCATTTAGTGCGTGGGCAGCTGAGACTCGCTCTGAAATAACATACATCTACATTTAAATGATCAATACTCTCACAGTTATTATGGCACCATAACTGACTGTCCAGCTGTTTCTGTACTTGTTATAAAGTTCAGTGTGCAACTTAAATGATCTGTTCTAATGAGTTCCATTACAAAATATGAAGTGATATGGACACACACAGATTAATCGTGTAATTTTTTTTTTTTACAAATATATTTAAATAATCATTTTACATATTTTAAGATGTCATTGTTACAGTGTAATTATATATTTAAGTACAGTGTAATATTACTACTAATAATACTACATGTACTTACTATAGGGTTAGGGTAGGATTAGGATTTGGTTGAGGGTTAGTTGCATGTAATTATGCATAATTTACTGTTATTACTATGGTAAGTACATGTAACAAGGACACTGTAAAATAAAGTGTTATCATATATTATTATATAAAATGTATAATATTATTATATGTGTATTATATGCAGTGTTATATATTATAAAATATTGTAATAAATATATTATTATTTATTGAAAATACAGCAATAATTTGTATGAATAAAAAATAAAATCTGTTTAAACAGCTATAAAATATAGGCTCTATATATATATTACTTTTGATTATGATATTTAAGCATTTGTTCTTACAAAAAGAATATTGCTCCATCAATATTCAGTAAAAAGAAATATATTTATTGATTGTCTGAGTGATCTTGCGGGTCAGAAAAAAACTTTCCATGTGTGATTTTACCTGTTTCTGCAAAACATTACAAATACACCCACTTCCTTCCTCACATTTTCAGGCATCACCCAGTAACCCTTTAATGAAGCATGCACTGCTGGAGTCATGCACCCAGCTTTGCATTATTTAAAATTGTTGCCATCTTCCCTGATCTTCCTCTCTTCACTCCTCGTTTATTATTACCATCCACGATGTGTGTGACACTGGCGCCTGCCCAATTAACAGATGTCATACAGACAAAGACATATAGACCCACACTGTGAGCTTAACCTTCATAGAACTGTCCTTTTTACCCCGTTGCTCCTTCCGGAACAGATTGAAATACATTTCTCATGTCTTGCAGTGATAATGAAGGTACCTGTACGATTTATGTCAAGAGCAGAAAGCCTCATTACAGCTGCGCATCTCACTTTTACTTGAAATTGTTTTTTCATCCTGACATAGACATGGATATATTCAGAATATATACAAGATATTTTATACGAGACTTTGAATGACTCCTGTTTATTAGTTTTATGAATGTAGATCAGTGGTTGTCTAGTTTTGCTGCAACCCATTGTAATTAAAAAATTAAAAAATGTTATATATTAACAAAAATATCAAATGATTGTCAGCTATTTTACAGTGTTAAAATGTTACAGTGAATAAAACTGTTCGGCAGGATTTGCCAGGTTTAATTTATTTATTTAATATTTAATTTTTTTTTAATAGAACTTCATAATGATGTTTCTTTTAATGCTTATAAAAATTCAGTTTCCTTCTTGCTCCAAAAATATATTTTTCTATTAGGCTGCATCTTATTCATACTTCTAGGTGAAAAACAGTATGTGATTAAAAAAAGCTGCAAGATAAAGACAGAAAGAGTTGTCTGGTATTGGGGCAATTGTCAAGTTGGAAGTGTGGGGCGCTCCCCCTACAGGAGGGATTGCGTTATCCCGTCTAATGCAGGGCTGATATAATAATCAATGAGGTCTGTGTGCAGTTTCTTCTCTGTCGTTGGGTGAGACTTGATTTTGTCCATGGGAAATTGTTTGAATGGTTGTGGTTTGCTATTGCTGTGATCTCAGGAAGTGAAATGTTGTCGCCCCCTCATGCCAGTAATTGTGCCATCAGAGAAGAAAAGAGATGTCACTCCAAGAGGGAGGGGAAGCTATTGTATAACAAGGGCATATAAAATAAATGAAAAAACAAATGATGATGTGCATGGATAATTCATTTATAATAAATACTGTTATATCCCATAAAAATAAGAATTGTCTACTTCAAAAAGTGTTCAGTTCAGTTCACTTAATTCATTTTTTTTTTAGTAAACCCGTAGCCTTAAAATTATTAAGTAAATAAACGTAATGCTTAATTGAAAAATTAAGTTATGTGAACTTGACGATTCCACATTACTTAATTTTTTTGCGATTAAGCATGACGTTTATTTACGCAATAATTTTAAAGCAACGGGTTTCCCCCCCCAAAAAATTTGAGTTAAAGGTGAACTAAGTAACTTTTTTACCTTAACTGAACAGCTTCGGAGTCATTGGAATGGTTATATTACTTATTTCGGGTTGAATGGTGGTCGTTTCGCACCCCCCTGGTGCCCGTGAGCGGAAAATACGCACTTGCAACTCCGGCCGCCGCGTCAGGAAGTATCGCGTGATATCAGGTCTCGCGATGTAAACAACTGCTTTACGGCCAAAAGAAATCTGCTAAAATGCTGTCATTATTGCGCTCCCTCACGCTGTTTGAACCCGAATGAAGAAGACTTTTTAAAGAATGTACCATCTGCTTTGATGTCGTTGATCTACTAGCCTCTGGTGTCTGAGAATCACCAACGAGTTTTTACAACAGTGTTGTCAAATATCTATTCCGAAGCTGTGGGGGGAGCTCTAGAGAGAAACCTGCGAGCAAAAAGCGAGAATACAGCGAAGAAATCCCGAAGCTACTGAGTGCTGTTTTAAGTCAACTGCTCACCTTTTACAGTGTACTTTTATCATGTTTTGCATGATGCATGCATAATCAGAATATGACCAAATCACATTTACTGTGACATCAAAATATTCTTGTGTAAATGTGGACATTTCTGCTACCCTGTCAGAACAGTTTGAGAACCACTGAATGATATACTGGAGGAAGGAAAAGTGTCTATTATGCAGGAAACCACCAGCCCTCATGGAGGAGAGATATTGAGAAAGATATAAGGGAGATATCATGTTGGTATTAGGCATTAAGCTTTCAAGCTGCATTGATGTGCACAAAACCTTGTCTTTCCCCTCACTTCTTGATATCAATGTTGGCTAGAAACAGCACCTGTTCCAAATCATTGATCTCTCCCTTGGCAACACCTCCATTGAGGTCTATATAGGTTGAGAACAGTGATAACACGCTGCTTTCTTGATGATTTTGGACCTGTTCCAACTAGGAATTTTAACAGTTTATAGCAATGTGATTAATGGTTTATTATATAATAATAATACCAATAATAAAAACTGTAAGAATGCATATCTGTCTCTGTCTGACAGAATGTCAAATTCAGAAGAGAAGAGATGGAGACAGAGAGAGAGAAAAGGTAGCGAGACAGAGAGGTGCTAAAATTAGAACACCCCCATGTTGAGAGGCAGTTGAATTTCCACTTCACAGAAGGAAAAGTGAATCATCTGGATATTTTTGTACCATTGCAGAGGGAAATCATTTCACAGGATTTACTGATTGACAATCAAGCACACCTGTAGACTGGAAATAGATTTTTAGCCCTGGATTCTGAATCCACATTGAGCTGGTTTTGCACTGCATTGGTCTGAAGGTGGTCAGTTGCTACACACTGCGACATTTAACTGATTTTCTTCCTTAAGGTGAAGTGTGTCTTTTTTTCTTTTCTTTCTGCCATTTGTAGTTGTTTTCCCCTCCAAAGAGTGCAAACGCTGTGCCACAAGGCTATTCAAAAATAAAAAAATTGTGAAACCTATATTTGAATTCTGCGCGAGGGAAAAATATCCATTTCTTTTTTAAGAGCCATGCAGAAATAATAATTATAGTCATTTGCTTTGCTTAGAATTTTTTTTTAATTTATTTTTTTTGCACAATTTATTTTCTCACAGGAACTTGTTAACCCTCATGTGGTGTTCATGTCATTTTTGACTGGAGAAGATTTTCTTTTTCCTGAAAATACTAGTTAATGTTATCGCATTGAACTGAAACTTAGTGACTTTGTTCACAGAGACTATAACAACTTGTCCAAATTTTTTTTTTTTTTTTTTTTTTTTTTTTACTTTTTTTGTGTTGTTTTTTTCACCTTGTTACACTTATGGTGTTCCCGGTCAAAAATGACAGGCCTACACAAAATAGCTTATAAATCCCTCGTTATGCTATATTATCCCCAAAAATTGGATTCAATCTTTTTATCAACTTGTTTCCTTTCAATTAGGACTGGTTTTGTATTCAATTTTCAAACAGTTTAATTGTAGGAGTCATTTATCCGAGCTTATGCACCTCAGTTTTTGAGTGGAAAAAGCATTATTTGTTAATAATTTTGGCAATATTGAGAAAAATGCCTACTATCAAATAAATGAGGCCTATGAATAATCAGATGCAAATATAAATATAAAACCAGTCCTAATTGAAAGAGAACAAGTGGACAAAAAGATTGAATCCAAGATTGGGGGAAAATATGGTATAATGCGTGATTTATAAGCTATTTTTTATAGGCCGGTCATTTTTGACCGGGAACACCACAAGTGTGACTATGTGCCATATTTTTTACAAAACAAAAGTTTCAAAACAAAATTCCTGGTGAAATATTAGAGTAGACTAGTGTGATCAACAGTAGCCATTTTTTTCATTTTTTTTTTCATATTTCCAAATTTACGCATAAATTATTTGTTTTTTACTCAAAAAATGAGATGCCTACTCTCAGATAAATGAGGCCCATGGTTAATCAGATGCAAACAGAAATATAAAACCAGTCCTAATTGAAAGAGAACAAGTTGACAAAAAGATTGAATCCAAGATTGGGTGAAAATATGGTAAAATGAGTGATTTATAAGCTTTTTTTTATGGGCCTGTCATTTTTGACCGGGAACACCACAGGTGTTATAGGGTTTTGAACACCACATGAGGGTTAATGGCCACCCTAGTATGCTAAGATGTTTTTCCACTTAACATATGCACACACACACACACACACACACACACACACACATATATATAATTTATAGGAGCTGTTTTTACACAGGCACTTTTTGTGAAATTGTGATTTCTGTGACTTGAAATCCATGTGAAGCAGATTTAGCATTTCTTGCATTTGACTAACATTTTCTTTAAAGGAGTCATAGTATTACATTGGATACCTACTGCTGTATTATAGTCTTTCAGGCCCTTCTAAAAAAGAAAAGTGAAAAAAAAATAAACACAGACCTACTTTTACCCTTATTTCTGAAGGCATTATTGTCTCGCGAGATCAATGCGATGTTTTGGCTGTCGTGGACGCTCTATATGGCTCTGCACGCCAGTTGAAAGGGTTGTTGGGACAGCGTCATTAAAAATGAATTTCATCCACTGGTCCCTGATAGTTTCGTCCGATTTTGGGAGATAAAACACATTTACATGCTTTTTATGGCAATCAACCACAGAGCAAGTCCGGTGTGCACTCGGTTTCTCCATCTTTCTCGACTGAACTGAATATGAGGGGGAGAGGGGAAGGGGGGCTTCCTGCTGCGGTGTCCATATATGGTATATCCTACTACCTCATGACGTCAAGAGGGAGCTGAAATCAAAATCTCGTATTTGAGTGCGCGTGCACGCGCGCTGGTTTATTTACCCTGAGGTAAACAAACGCTTCACTTTTAAATATCGGCTTCCCGGCCAGTGTATAATCGTTAGTCGATCATAACATACATTGATTCTCGTGGAAAAGTGAAAATTGCAGGTTATGACTCCTTTAAGTATTTCTGTTTTTGATCCATTTACCAATTAATGAGGCCCATTTGCAGTCACTTCTATATATTTGATTATACGGTTGCCAGCAGAAACATTTACCACCTGCTTCTGTGTACATTACTGCTAATCAAAAAATCAATTATCCTCATGATTCCTTTGTGTCTAATCTCAAGGACTCCATTCGAGTTCACATTATGCTTCTGTTGTAGCAGCTGCTGTTCCAAAGTGGTAAATGTATTACTTTATGGCCGTCGACAGACAATGTATCTGGGAAAAACAACAGTAACATGCTAAAACCCAAACCAGAACGGTTCAATGCGGGGAAAATTGCAGGCTTACCAAAGTTTCAGTCATACACCAGTAACAGGGTAGTTTATGTAACTATTACGCATGGAACAGCTGCAAACCCATCGCTTAAAATTACAGTGCGAGTCTCACGAAACCTGCTCTGTGATCTTAATCATTAGTTCAGTAATTCATGTATTTTTTTTAAGGAATCATGTAGGCGTATTGGACGTGTCACTAATAATTAATTTTAGTTCAAAGAAAGAATGTCTGTGGATAGTTTTAACTGGGTTTAGACACTCTTCACACAACCTTATACATATCTGAGAAATGTCAGTATGTTGGATAGTAATTTGAAGGGCCGATGATGACCACCTGGGGAATATAATCAAGCCTACACTATACTTTGATCGTCTGTTCCATATGTGGCTCCAGTAGAAAAGCTTGTATGGAATTCCCTGAGGCTTTCTGAGATCATAAGTACTATATAATTAAGAGAGACAGAAGATAGGTCAGGGTGAATTGTAGATGCTGCAATTATGGTGGTATTACGGTTTTATGTGTAGGTCAGTTTTTTATATCAGATATTTAAAATACACTTTTAGTTGTATGTGTGTAGTATGTGCCTGCAGAGTCATATACATACAATAATATCAGTCAAGTGAGCTAAATGCATCTCCCACCATTAAAAGGACAGAAAAACCCCATTACTGGTAGTTTTCGTCATGCTCTGATGTGTATTGATTATGGTAAACCACATGTTGTTGTACAGCATGTATCATATTGTTCAGAGATGACTTTCAAACATATCAGCGCTTAATTTTTCATGAGGAAAATGGAACATTTTGTCTTTGTGGTTTGGGATGGCCTAATGTCTAAATAGCTTTGTTTGCATTTGCATCCAATCACATTAGACGGAAAAAAAAAAGTATGAGTGTCTCTCTTTTCCCCTGCCACAATCAACATGGTAAACAGGAAACCAACAGCAATAAAAAAAAAAAACACACAAAAAAAAACCAGCTAAAGTGGTCCTAATGTGTTCAGAAAGAAGAACGGGAAGCAATTTCCTTACCATTTGATGTTTCTAGTCAAACAGTCCAAACATATGACTACTGTAAGACTATCACAAAGAGAGAGAGAAATTTTTCTTTTTTCTTTTTAAAATGGGCATTTCTTTAGTTTACTCTGCACTTTGCTTTTTATTTTACTTAATTTTTACATTTTATTTGGCACTACTGTTGTTTAATTGATTTGTTGATTTTTTATTTCAGTAGGTGGCAGCACGACAGAGTCATTGAATCATTCATTCAGCTGATTTGTTCAAAACACTTATGTGTTCAAAATTCAGGATCGAAACATGATTTTTCTTGAAGACACTATTGTCTAAAGCAGGGGTTTTCAACTGGTTCTGTGCCAGGGACCACCATTCTGACTAACAAGTAATCGGCGGCCCACTATTGTGTGTGTATAGTGTGTGGATTCCTTTGTCAGACAGCACAGTCGGACGTCGAATTGAGGAAATGGCATTTAAAAAAAAAAAAAAAAAAAAAAAGAAGAAGAGTTTGTCATGTCATTTTGCTGTGTACTGAACCTATTCACTGCTCCATCAACGTTTCATGCCAAATCGCTATATTTCTTTGTTTAAAATGTCCTGCAAGATGCAGTTTCTTTCCAAACCGCGATAAGCGCCGAACCTAGCCTAAACGCGATATATCCTCTCGACTAATCAGAATTCTCTCTCTCGCTCTCTCACCCTCAAATCACTCGCGCGTATCGCGCCAGACGCTCAATTCACCTCATTCACGCGTCCGCGCCGCACTAAACGCCTCATTCGCGCCGCAGGACCTCCAGATGCGCGTAAACGCGTCTTTACATTGACTTGACATGAAAATCACTTGCGCCAGACGCTCTATTCGCGTTTGGTGTGAACGCCTCACACAAGGTCATGTCGTGATTTGTTTTATGTAAAGCGGACAATGGTTCTACTTTTTATGGGTTCGACACTTTACTGAATGCCAATGTACTGACTGACTTGCCTTTTCTTTTTAAGCCAAACTTTTTTTTATGGAAAAAAAGTGATTTTAATAGTGAAATTATGTAGGCTGCCGCTGGAATGCATGTCACGGACCACATGCAATGCCGCCGCGGACCACCAGGGGGCCGCGGACCACCGGTTGAAAACCCCTGGTCTAAAGTACAAGATACTTGATATTAACTAATGATTCAGGCCACATTTACACATAGCCGGGTATTTAGAGAAACGAATATTTCTCCCCCTCCGTTTTCAAAAATAACATCGTGCACACAACATCGTTTTCCAAAAAGTTGTCGTTTACATCAACCCGCATAAATACGCCGTCGAGCAACATCATAATTATGCCAAACCTATGGGCGGCAGTGTAGGGAGAAGGATAAAGCCATGCAAGCCAATAAGAATCCTCAAAATCGACAACAACGAATAGCACGAGCGACTTCCAGTTCCTTTCAAAACAACAGACATGGCGCGAGATTCGTTTGTGCGGACAGACAGCGAAGCAAATGCAAACAGGCCAAAACCGTTTGCACAAAAGTAAAAATGAGTACCACCTTAACAGCATCCATGATCAAATAGTAGCCAAACAAACTCTAAACATAGGGCGCTCACATGACGTAAGCATTTTCTGGCGCATATTGTGACGTTTGAGAACCTAAAACCCCGTTTCTCCCAGTTGACACGGCAACACGTAACCGGCGTTTTCAGAAATCTCCACTTTGGCCGGAGTTTTTAGAAATAATCGTTTTCTTGGATAAAAACGGCGTTTTCGTGTAAATGACAGGCCAAAACGCAGGGAAATATCTGCGTTTTCCCATCGTGTAAACGGGGCCTCAATGTATTAAAACAATATTACACAGTCACCGCGGTCATGCAGCCAGCCTTTAGCTTGCATTAAAATTGCTTATTTCACAGTACACAATTTTTCTCATTGTACCCATCCAAGTTGCAAATGTACATATTTTGTCAGACCATTCAAATGATCTAAAATCAAAATAGAGACAACAAATTTAGCAAATTTCTTGCGCGCACTTTCAATAATGATCTGAGATTCTAGTTTTGAGACAGCCTAACTGTATATCTAATAAATGTAGTGATCATTTCTTGAAAATTATGCACTTACATTTTTTAAATCAAGCAGCTCTTATTCATATTTAGACTGAAAAGCTCAGAGTGGTTTGGTTGATTAAATCTCAGAGCGATGTCTTATCTTAATTGATGTACCTCTCGAAAATATCACTCTCCACTCTGAAGTCCTTGCTAGTCAGTTGCACAGTAGGACTGTTTTGACTAGGTTGCAGAAGAGCAGACTCCAGTGCAATCTAAAAAACTATGAGTCGACAGAATGAACAGCTGAAAGCACCTGCTATTTTCAGATTAATTCCTTTAGGTGAAATCTCATTCTGTGGCATTCATGTCACACTATTCTGGTGCAGCCTTTGAGAAGATCTTTGATCCGTGCAGAGACACAACAAATTTTCTTAGATTTAAATGTACTTTTTTTGTTGTTGTTGCACCAGTTCTGTGATTCATAAGACTAATTGAGACCCAGCAGCTGATTATTTTCCTAGTGAGCATAACTTAGTTCCTCAAAGCATTAGATTGCATTAAAAAACAAAGAAAACCCATTTAAAATGTCATTTTCGAAGATCATTAACACATTTCTATTTCCTGTAGCTTATGAAGCTTATGTTTGTTCATTTATACTGATCAGACATTTTTTGGTTCTTTGTGCTTCCCCTTTATTCCACACACATCTAAAGCATTTGATAACCCTTGCCTTTCCCGCTGTCAGCAGTCCAATATAGCCTGGCATGTTCTCCTTCAGTTGGTTTTGAGTGGTTTTTCAGCCTGAGCGGGCAGATGGGGCGGCAGCAGAGGCTACAGTCATTACCTCACTCTCAGAAAAACACCCACCCGCCCTCTGGGCTCCATTAGGTTTTCCTTTCCTCAATTACCAGCACAACACGCACTTCATTGTTAGGCTGTTTGACAGGAGTGAAGTATTGGCTTTCATTGGAGCCACTTCCCCCAGCGCTACTCGATTATGATTCTCTTCACCCTAAAGAAGTCAGAGATGGTCTACCTTCCTCTGTCACTTATTACCAGATAATCGCACAATAAATGCGTACTCTGAGTCATTCTTTATTCAGAGTAATAGGTTCTAATGGGTTAATTTTCAATCAATTTATGACCAACGTGAAACATTTGCTATTGATTTCATTTATGTGAAATATGACAAGATTTTGTTTTATATAAATGTGCTGTTATTTACTCACCCTCATGTCATTCCAAACCCATTTGCTGTCATTTTTCTTTGAAAAACAAAACTAGACATCATTACACTGGTCTTGCCATATAATGACAGTTCACAGTGACCAAGGTCTGACAAAAAAACACCATAAAGTCATAAAAAATATCATAAAAGTAATGTGCTGGATTCCAGGTCTTCTGAAGTCGTATTTATATTGTCAAAGTGATGAAATCATTTAAATAATAAATGCATTAAAAAAATTCTCTACAACTGTGCATAAATGCAATCCAGTAATTGCCCTTAATTTTATATTAAATTTAATAGTAAACAAACAAAAAAATGTTGAAACACATTTCATTCTTTTTTATAATAATGACAAAAATATTTAAATATACGTTGTCAAATGACCAACAAGTCAGCGAACTGGAACGTGAAAGGAACCAAACGTCATTGGACTCCACTTTCTTTTTTTTACTTTTTTTTAACTAACCAAATTAATAAGAAATGTGTCGATTCAGAGCCCTAATCAATAAATATGTAAATTGCAGTCTATACATCACACAAAACTATCAAAAGGATTCAGTAATATATAGAATATAGTGTGTAGTATATTATAGACTATTTTTATGGCATTTTTATGCTTTTGTGTATCTACTTTGGTGTTCTACAGAAAGAAATAACAGCATTCAGGTTTAGAATTAAATGAGTGTGAGAGAATAATGACAAAATCCTCATTGGGGGAACTATTCGCTTAAAAACAAATCAACAACGCTTGATTACCAGAGTGCTTTCTGTTTTAAATGTTCACACTGTGTCTCCTCAGCTCTTGTAGATTGTGTTCTGTAATAACAGGCTTTTTCTTATATTTTGCTTGCTAAAAACTGAGAGACAACCTTGAGCTCTAAAAAGTCACTACTATTTTACCCTGTTTCTTCGACTGAAATAACACAAGAGGAAATGAGGTTGATACATTAAATAGTGATAACATTCTGCCTAAAAAACTTTTTGGGCAAGAAATGAGCAAGGTTTTATTTTCAACCCTATTCCAATTCCATCTGCTCATGGTGAGGAGTAATTATCTGGACCCTTGTAATGGAACAAATCCTGTTTTGTTGACTTAACCTGCGACTTGTCAATCAAATGAATTGAATCCCCGAAATAGATGAACCATTCGGAAACCTACAGGATTCTCCTCTCTTATCCGTCACCAGCAAACTGACCCCTTATTTGTTAAGTAAATCCATTATTTTCTGTTCTCTCCCTCATTATTTTTTAAATGCGTTGCAAAATGGCTATTTCCTCTTGAGCTGTGGTGACTTTAAATTATGAATTTTAAAATACTATCGAGTATATGTGTGTGATGTGGTTGGAGTGAAAATTCTGCAGATGCATTTAATTCAGAATTGTCTTATTACAGTAGCTGGTCGCTTTCCTGGCTGTACTTGGAGTAAATTTTATTAGCTGCTCACTCGTGTCTCATATTGTGCTCCAGACAGTGGGAAATATGTTTCATCTTCTGTCTCCACCCACTCGCTCCACATTGGAAATAAAACCACCTCCAGAATACAGATACCTCATATAACCCTGGCTCATGACAAAAGCTTATCTTGCCATCACACCTGAATTTGCCATCCATTTAATGGGGAACAGTACCAAAGGATTCATTCCGGGAATAGGAGCAGCGGGAAGTGCTTGCAAATATAGTATTTGAAAACCCATCTGTGCCGTTAAATGTTGGCATTATTTGTGTGATCTTTAACTTATTTGACGCACCTTCCTCTGATCATCAAACTAACATGTCTCTGCTAATTTCAGGAACCATTTAACCCTTTTTAAGCCTTCTTTGATCACATCTCATAAATTACTCTTATTTTTTCTCTGTAAACTATCGATTTACATTTCCAGTTGGCCATTCTGAATGTCATTAGAAATGAATTTGAAGCCACTCTCCAGACTTTGTCTGTGATGGATCAATCTTTAATTAAGTAAAATCCCCCCAGAGACGCCTGCTGAGAGGGGGTGTTCATACTTGTAAAGTGAGTGAGTGACACTAATAGCATTAATGTTTTTGTCCTGAGGCATCTGATGAACTTTATCTGAAATTAGAGCCTAGTTGCTATTATTTAGAAGGGTATCTGAGTCAGTCAACTGGTTCTCCACTTAGCACTGCAGAGACCCACTGTAGCAAAATTGTAGCAGCTGTTTTGAACATTTTGTTATTTACTTAAAAGCACTTCCCATAATTCCACATATTTTAGAAGTAACAATTGGTTACAATTCCAATCTGCAATCTCCAATTTGTATCATATCTGAATATTTTTGAAAGAAGTCTCACCAAGGCCACTTTATTTGATCAAAAATAAAGTAAAAACAGTAATTGCCATAGATATGCTTAGTTTTATTGTGTTTTAGTTTGGTTCTGTTCTGTTATTTGCCGGTGTTCCCTTTGCTTGTTTGTTTGCATGCTGATTACTTACACACATGCTTCTGTTCCAGTTAATTATCTTACCCTCTGTATTTAAGATTAGATTCCTTTGCTCGTCTTGTTTATATTATACATTGTGTTCTCTGAGCATTCTTCCAGTGTATGTCCAGGTTCAGTTTTGTTATTAAAGACTTGATTGAATTTCTTGCACAGTACGATTATTACAGCCATGTTTGACAGAACACTGAACCTTAACAAAACCAAAATGGACATGCCAGCAGTCCACTTGCTCAGCCTGGAGCAGGATCAACAAACCCTCAAGGACCACACGAGAGACTTTATAGACCAGGCACTATACTTTTTTCCATGAGCGAACTAAAGCATGTCTGCCCGGTGATGTTCCTTGAGGGACATTTGCCACGTTTATGGAGTGGGTGCTGATGAACTGCAGGTCTTTGTTAACCATCTGCCCAGCTGAGGAGGACATTACTAGCCCCCCCTCCAGACACAGAGCCAGGCCAGCCAACTCACACACCCCTCACGGACGAAACACCAGGATCCACTTCGGACAGAGAGCCAGGCCAGCCAACTAACACACCCCTCACGGATGAAACACCAGGATCTACTACGGCCTGCCACGATGCCAGAGCGGACGGCTGAACCTATCATCGCCTCGGAGCCTAAGCCCAACAAAGAGTCTGACCAGGTGCATGAGCCACCAACATCGTCCTTCCCAGTGGGTGTGCTCATGGCGTATGAGGACATGGAGGGAAGTCCTGCCTACATTGAGAGTGAGCCGCATATGGTCTCTGTATTAATTGAGGAAGTAGAAGAGGATATTCCCTGTGGTCTCCTGTCTCCTGTGGTCCCGCCCAGCTCCAAGTCTCCTGCATTTTCGATGGACCCAGCCTCCCTCTCCGGCCCCTTCTACCCAAGACAGCTAGTTCTTCGGCTCCGCATCATCTACCTCCCTTCAGTTCCTCGGCATCTCCTCTGTTTACTTCACTCTGCTGCGCTGATCCACCTCGGGTCTTCCGGTCGCCAGCTCTGCCTTGGCACATGGATCCCCTGTCTCCACCTCGGGCTGCCGAGCCAGTCACTCTACCTCGGCCCGTGCGAGCCAGTCACTCTACCTCTGCCCGTCGACCTGTCGGCTCCACCTTGGCTCCTCCCCCCCCTTGGCTCCACCTGGGACTGTCGTCCTCATGGCTCTACCGGGATGTAAAATTAAATGTATTCCTGTGATGGCTAAGCTTAATTTTCAGCAGCCATTACTCCAGTTTTCAGTGTCATACGAACCTTCAGAAATCATTCTAATTTGCTGATGTGTTTCTTAAAAACGGGATTGTTAAAAACAGCTGTGCTGCTTAATTTAAAAAAAAAAATTTCAATGAAGAGATAATTCAAAAGAACAGCATTTATTTGAAAAAGAAATCTTTTTATAACAGAAAGTAAATGTAATAGATAAATGGCATATACATTTTCATTGTATAATATATTTATCGTAAAGAAAATACTCTGATGGGAAAGCTTAGAGGATACTGCGCTGTAAGCTTATAACATACTATTTTGGGGTATTATACCAGGGGCCAGTGTGGTGTAGGAATATATGAAAGGTCATGTTCTGTGACATGAACATACTGATATTCCATCTTTCTAGCTTACTCCGAAGTCAGCTTACTGTTGTGGTATGACTGATAAAACAAAATGTTATGTGTTTAACAGCAAGCAAAAGCAATCATAAAGACAGCACATTCTCATATAACCTGACAGCAGCTCAGAAGCACCTGCAGCCCAACAATTATTCATGCTGTCTTAAGAATCATGATTTTTTTTGTGTTGTATTTCTGCATTCCAGTATTATACTTTATTTTTAACTTTTTTTTCAAACTTGTCCTAGACCATTTGTCTGACACTCACAAATTTAGGTATGCAAAAGTTTAGAATTTAAGAAGTTAACATTTATGATTCATTTAATGGTTGTGGAGATATATTTTTGGGTGTGGCCCATTATTTTATCTTGTGAATGCAATGTCCAGACTTCACAAAACTTGGTACACATGAACAACAGGACAGTCTGAGAAAACATGCCAAATTCCAGGGCGTTGATCTCAAGGTAAACACATTAACAGTGTCTGATATTTAGTTTTTAAATATCTCGGATCTTTTCATTAATTGTATTCCTTTTGAAGTGTGAGGGATGGCAGATGACAGTAGATGTTTGGCCTGAGTTCATGACAGGGAGCTCTGGGGCCGTAGTGGGTTCATAAGAAATATAAATGACTTTTGCAGGAGCCTCAAGGGTGACTATATCAGGGCAATGTACTATGAAACTAGTGCAACAGTGCAATATAAAGATACATTTATAAGACTTTCGTATACATTTCTTACAAAATCTCAGAGTAAAACTGGGAGTTGTGAAAAATATGATAGACCGGTGTTTTGCCAGATGAGAAGTTTATCTATGTATCATCTTTTTACTCTTTTAATTCATTTTATAACTGTACCATATATCTCTTTTAATTTCTTTTATAACTGTTTTAATTTTCCTTGCTTTTATTTTGTGATTATTTTAGTTCCTTTCTGTAATGCACTTTGAATGCCATAGTAGTGTATGAAATGTGCTGTATAAATAAACTTGCCTTGCCTAGCATGTTGACTATACATATATATATATATATATATATATATATATATATATAGGGTGAGTTTCTAGTGAGCTAATTAACAAAGCAGTTTATAACACTGAAGACTTTGAAGGCTGATTTCTTCATGAGCGCACCACAGCCGAAGTCAATCAAATTAAACTCAATGGTGTCCTGCATGGTTCACCAGCAGGTTCTCCAGTTTGATGTCCCAATGGAAGACACCGCACTCACAGCAAACATTAGCGGCGTGAATGACCTGCCACATAACATGTTGTGCTGTCCCCTCATTGAGGTTTCCTCCGTGGAGCTCCATGAAACTAAACATGTCCATGTAAGGCAAGGGCCACTCCATGACCATGATGCAGTGGTCTGTGTCATCCTGCCAGTCCAGAATTTTAATTTTTTGAGGGAACGCTGGGGCCCTTAATGGCCATCAATGTCAGGCCGATCTCCAAGGGGAGGCGTTTGGGATGACCAGGCTAAAAGAAACAAAATATGACAGTTAGATGGAGGTGGTTTCCCAAATACGGACTTAGTCCACAAATCAAACAATTTGCCACTGAAAAATAATTTGTAGTCTGTGATTAACATGAATATAAGACGTTACAGTATATAAATTGGAAACAGTGACTGAGAAGCAATAACCACTTTGATATATGGCATGTCTGGCATCTTCACTGAAAATTTCACAGCCACCTAATCAACAAAACAAAAAATTAAGTGTGAGAAATTAATTAAGTATAAGAGTGAATGTAAAGTTTCTCGGGGGAATGCAAACCATTTGCAAGAGAACGCAAAAGCATTGGCAAATAAATTTTCCTCTCATCTCATTTTTGTTTTATTCACCATGTCCCTAATATATATATATATATATATATATTTTTTATAATCAGTGGCTTTTGAAAAACACTATTAAGGAAGGAGTAAAAATTGTAATATATTGACAATATAATTGGTTGGGTCTCTGAAGTAAATTTATGCTACAAAAAAAGTGGACAACTTTTGAGTTCAATATGTTTACATCAAGGTGTGGATTTCAAACACAAGTCTCTTGAGTCAAGTGGAAAGGAGACTGGAGATGCAAATTTTCTATACCTTTTGAGCTCTAAGCTTGTGTTTGTTGTTGCTAGGGATTTGAAGAGAAAGTGAGAAACACACACACAGAAAGATTTCAAAGTCTTTCAACTTTTTATAGGGATGTAAACCTTCCATTGAAATCTCCATCTTCCAGCCTAATTGAAAAGTCGCTCCATTTGAATAGGTTGTAATTCGCAAATCCTTTTCATTAACAGCCCTGAACCCCTGAATATCATCCTTCTCGGTAAGTCTTCCTAAGGCCATCAAAGGCTATCAAGCTGCTAAGTTTATTTTGCTTTATCCCACTCCAGTGCTGCCAACAGCCTTCTAAATAATCCGTCCAGCATTCAGCAGGATTGCTGCTCTCTATTGCCCTCTCAGATTCTTCATTTGTCCACACACAGTCAAACTAACGCAACACACCGATCTGTGATTGACAGCGTATCTAAATGTTTCTCCGAGTTGTGCCGCTTCATTTGACTTCCTGTGGCAGTGAGGTCACAATCTGAGCACATATAGAATGATAACCATTGCTAATGGGAACGCTGAACTCTGATCCGTTTATAGACGTATTTCTATGCATGTCTATTTAAGCCTAAAACAATCATTTGTGTCCAAAATGTGAGGTCATTGATGGGAAACAACTGAAATGCCCAACCAATCCACATGCTAATGAAGTATTTATTCACAGGGCTGTAATGTGACAGGCGCTCATCACACCATCTCCAGAGACCTGTAGCCTAGGTAACAGGAGGTGTTTTTCCCCCTCCCCCATCCACCTATTTTCTTCATTTATTTTGTTCTGGACATTTCGGATTTGAGTCCCCATTGCTGAAGTGACAGTCCGCCTTCAACCTCTCTCACATTTGTTCATTCAAAATAAGCACGCCGGTGCCCTGAGCAATGACAGTTCAGATCTACAAGAGAGTTTTCCCACTGTTGTGGCATCTGTGTGACAGATCAAGCTCGGCAGTGTGAAGTCAGCACGGAGAAAAGCCAGGTTTGCAATCCATTCAAACTGAAAGAGCCAGACAAATTCATGCTACCACAGAGAGGAACATATTCTGCTGCCATACAGGGACATGTTGCATTTATTAACCATATGCTAATGAAAAAAGCCTGCAAATGACATTTTGATTATCATCAATGAAGGGGAATGTAGAGCATTATATCAACCAATGATCAACCAGTTCTCTAAAATAGCTTGTGCATCTCATGAAGATTCATTTGGCAAGCATATATAGACAGAGCACAACACAGTGTTACACACTCTGACAATGAAAGAACAACAAGGAAACAAACAGGGTCAACAGCCGGGAAGAAGAAGAGGAGTAAGGATGCGTGGAGGAAGGGTAAGGAGGCAAAACAGAGGAAGAGGTAGAAGAGGCCAGAGTTTCTGATGAAATAAGAGCCACTATTGTGGACCATGTTCTCAATCATGATCGTATGGCCGAGGGCGAGGATAGTCGAAAGGTACAGCCGAATGTTGGGAGAAAAACTGTGTCCTCAGTCATTCAAATGTTTGTAGACAGAACAGGTATGTGAATCTTTTTCACGCAGTGACATTGTACTGTAAAACTGTAACTGTGAATCCTGTCCGGTCTCTTACAATCAATATCACACATAGAGTAATGTGTACATTTGTACTGTTCAAATTTATATATGCCATACAGATACAGTAAAGTCTTGTGCATTTTTAATCATTGTCATCAACATCGTATCCATAGTTTACATCTGAAAATGCTGACATAGTACACTATTATATTGACAACATGACTAAGCATTTTGACTATCTTGTATGTGAACAATGACTCAAGTACTTGTCATTTTGTTGGCACTGAGATAAACTAAGGATTTTGAGCAAGTTACAGGGTTTTGCAGGTAATCCACTGTGTGGTGCTGTTTGTATGAATTGTTTTGAAAAATGCACTTACTGATTTGCAAATCTTAAACAGATAGTTCACCCAAAAATGTAAATGTTGTCATAATGTACTCACCCTTAAGTTGCTCCAAACCGGTATGAGTTTCTTTCTTCTGCTGAACACAAAGGAAGATATTTTGAAGAATGTTGGTAGCAAGACAGTTGACGGTAGCCACAGAAAATGAAGAAAATACTATTGAAGTGTACTAAACTATCAACTGTCTGGTTACCAACATTATGTAAAATGTCTTATTTTGTGTTCAGCAGAAGAAAGAAACTCATACAGGTTTGGAACAACTTGAGGGTGAGTAAATGGGGATAGAAATAGCATTTTTGGGTGAACTATCCCTTTAAGGATGATGCGAGAAATGTATCAAAGCGACTGAAAGAACAAGCTCACTAGTCGTTTGTGCGTGAACTTAACTACGCTGGCTGTGCAATGCTTTTGATTCACTAAAAGCAATTGTTTGTGAATGGATTACAATAGTCATGCTGTATTTGTTTGTTTTTGCATGCAGCCTGCAAGGACAAATGAATAGAAATACCTTTTTCTTCACATTATTTTGCATGCATGTATCTCTTAACATTAAATTTTGGTTGCAAGCTCACAACTTGCAATTAAATGATTTATTGTAATATAATTATGAATTATTATTATTTTCCCATTGCCTCTAATTTCAAGCAGTGGAAAAAAGAAAACAGTAAGTACCAATGCATATGCATGATAAAAATATATATCTTTCTAATAACTTCATTATAAGTGGCGGTTTTATCTCTTGTCCCTATACAAATACTAGGGTCCAAGAAGGCTAATCACTATACAACAAGCAGTGTCTGGCCTCTTTAAGAGCAAAATCCAATCAATTTTAATTATCCGGGTTTTTGTGTGGCTAACAGAAATACGGTTTAAAAACAGTTGCTATGAATACAGAGGCCTGATAAAGCCTTTCCTTTGTACAAGTAGGCTACAGACAAACTCTCCTACCTGTATTAATGAAGAACAGGATACATTTCATTTATGGTGTCTGGCCCAGCAAATCAATACTGCCATTCTGTAAGATTATCTCATTTTGTAATAATTCGGAGTACCATTATCTGCTCTCAGGCTTTAATGATCCAAATCAAGGTACCTGAGGTGAGAATACACTAGAGATCTTGGTATTTGTTTGGAAATATTGAAACCAAGAAGTTGGTATTAGATTTGGTCACTGTTCTCATTTTGATTTCCCTTCTCTTTTTCTCATTTTTATATCTCTAGGTATAAGCTCATGAGTATTTATATTGAGATGTGTGAATACCAAAATATTTATGTTGCCTGGAGGTAGCAGTATACCCAACATCCACAAAGTGGCTCATAGAAACATCAAAAAGCGAATTCAACTGTTTGCTTCCTCATCACCCTACCTCGCACTGCCGTATTTTTCCAAAGCAAGGCATCTACAGGGGTAGCACAGTACAGACATTATATGATTTATTCACCCTGTGTTATTCTAAACAATTATAGCCAGAGGAAACTTTAAAATAAGATAGAGAGTCTCCAGCAGCACTGGAAGGATGAACAATTAACCATTTCTGAACTGAGAAAACACAGATTTGTTCTTTGGCTTAATTGGCTCCATTGGCTGTAATGTAATAAATACTAAAAACATTTGATTTGTTTAACTTAATTGGTGCACGTTTTTAATTGAATGAATTATTTAGGATTTGTTTGCTGCTGTTTTCGCTTACATGTGCCCCTGTAATGGAGGCCAGCTAGTAAAGAGCTGTGCTCACTCTCCATGCCTCAAGAGGCGCACTTGCAACTGACTGTGGCCTTTAGCGTCCTTGCAGTGTTGCCAATGCCAACTATTTTCGAAGGAAAGTAATTACAATAAAGCTGTTCTCATTTACATATTTTCTGTCAGACAACGGAAAGAATATGATATAGTGACTGACTACATGTTAACCAGTAGTTCAAAAAGTCACTAGTTTGGTCGCTAGTCACTTTTTTAAAGGAAAAAAGGTCGCTAAAGTGGTGTGAAAAGTCGCTAAACTAGCGCCAAAGGTTTGGCATCCTTGTTAGCACACCTACCTCCCATGCTGGTGACGCTGGTTCGAAGGGAGCGGTGCGAATAGGACCAGTTA
Source organism: Rutilus rutilus (assembly GCF_951802725.1). NCBI lineage: Eukaryota > Metazoa > Chordata > Actinopteri > Cypriniformes > Leuciscidae > Rutilus > Rutilus rutilus. Next base: position 14,752,505 of record NC_140229.1, read on the forward strand.
CACCCCAAAGAAAGACTTTATTGAACCGATTGATTTAAATAGGTTGTTGTTAGCATGTTGCTAAGCTAGTTTTGACAGTCTAATAAGTAAAGAAAAATATTAGGCCTATTTAAAATAATACTTTTTTTTTTTTTTATCTGTGAAACAGAAATATTAAAAAGGAAAGGAAAAAGGATAAACAGAAACAGATTTTCAGTTTGGGCTGAAGACCTGCATTTTTTTCCAGAGGAGTTTAAATATAACAGGTGGTGAACATTTTGCAATAGCTGTTGAGAAATTATGTGAAATTTGTTTTATGGCTCCAGATCTTTGATTTGTATTTCCTTCAGATCCCAGAGATGACATAAAATTCTCCCAGAGAGATGTCTTTGGCTGCTGCTAGTCTTGCTCTGTGATGTTTGAACCATTAATCTGACAAATTGCGGGAGGGATTTTAGAGTTGTCTTCTTCACACCTAATGCTTCAAACCCAGATCAATGACTCAGCTTCACTGGTTTGATCAAGAGCAGCATCAGCTCAGAAGAGACAAAAATCATATCAGTGTCTGGACACGTTTCATTTGTACTATTTTGATGGTAAAGTGTACATATGAATAACACTGGTTTTACAGACTTCACTGTCCAAAATGTTCATCTGTTCTAACAGACAACTTGGCATTATGATAAATCACTGATGATAGATCTGTCTGGTTGCTGTTAAGTCAAAACAAATGATATTGAGAAGGACAGTGTCTCGACTTACTCTTAAATATTTTCATCTCAATGTAAAATGATATTTCTATAGGCTATTTCAAACCTTGCCTGAAATAAATACCGATTAATTTGAGCTTATTTTTGAAAATGTTCAGATAAAAACATCACAGGCATAGGAATATTTAATTAATATTCATTAAATCATTTAATTAGAAGTATTTGTAATTATACAAAATGAGAGTAATGGTTAACGATCTGAATAATTTCAAGCTGGGCTTATTTGATTTTCAGCTCTTAAGTTGTTTTGGACTTCACTGACACCTACTGATATGGATGCATGAAGTTTGCTTACAATCTGAATGAATCAAAATGATTGTCCATTTAATATACTTCAAATTGTAATGTTGTAAAGCTTTATATTCTGGCTACAAAGACAAAACTCGGCAAGACTTATATAGCAAGAAAAACAAAATGGTTATTCAAACTGGGAGTCAATCATATAGGCCTAAGGAAAACGAGCAAAGACTGTTCCCCATCACTAAAGTAAGTGGTCACTTCATTGAGTTAGGCGCTCTGGCAAAAATCCAGTTATATATAATCACTAGAACCACTTGAATTTTTTACTTTTTATCTGCACTTTTTATGATTAGAGAATTCACGAGAGTGTAGAATTCAGTCAGGACTGTGCACTGAACACAAATCTTTGTTTTAAAATGACTAAATCTTACTGCCCATTGCATTCATAAGCTCAACAGAAATGTGTGATAGGTTATAAACGCTGCCACAAATGATTAAAAAGAAATCTGATGCAACTTGAGCAGATCTAAATGTAAAACCCCAGTCGGGGTTGGGGCTGTATAATATGGGGCTGAAAGCGCTATATAAAGTAAACATTATTATTATTGGTTAGGGACTACATGATTATATATATATATATATGAATATGATCATTATAACACACACACACACACACACACACACACACACACACATACATAGATATAGATATAGATTGTAATGATAATCAATTAAATAAATACTCAGTGCACCTTGAAAGACTGTGTGACTAGACGTCGAGTGGTGAACCGTAACACATGTACAAGCACTCTCTCAGGAGAGAGAGAGAGATAGAGAGAGAGAGAGAGAGAGAGAGAGAGAGAGAGAGAGAGAGAGAGAGAGAGAGAGAGAGAGAGAGAGAATGCAGACAGGACATCTGGTAGCTCTTTGCGCTCCAAGTCTCTTCAATCAGAAAAATAACTCTTACCGAAAGATGAGAACGCGTCACAGCAAAGTGCGATGAAACCTATAGCCTACGGGAAAGAGAATGTGCAAGATGACAAATGATCAAACACGTGCACTTTCTGGAGATAACAAAAATGTTTTGCTTTGGGAAACTCTGCAGATTATCTCCATCTTGAATGCGAAATGAGAGGATCATTGAGCCTTGCTGCATGTACAAATGGATATTATTTTACCGCTTTGTGTTCCTACCGATGCGCATTTTCGCGCTTTTCCTCAGTGGAGGCGGTTGGAGTGTGACGGGTTTTCTTCGCGCTGGGCACCTGTTGTATGTTAGTTAGACGAACCAGTCACGAGTCAGTGCAACATCCAAAATCCAACAGGTGAGGTGATATTCTGTTATTTCATAAAAGGGTAGTTCACTTAAAAATGCAAATTCTGTTCTTTGCTTACACTCACGTTGTTCGAAACCTGAATTTCTTTCGTTAAACACAAAAGGGGGGTGTTTTTCCCCCCCATACAATGAAAGTGAATGGAGACGGAGTACATCTCATTTTGTGGAACACAGAAAAATAACTCGCACATGTTTAGAACAACACGAGGGTGTGTGACTGACAACAGAATTCATTTTAGGTGTTCGATTCCTTTAAAGTAACGAGTTCTATTTTATAAACGCGCTCCACACAGTTAAGGAATTATTGTGGTATTTAAAAATAAATAACCTATTCAATCTCAAGTAATTTAATGCTTAACATAAATCCACAGCACCGCTTGAAGTGTTGCCTGTTTTCACAGTAATACGAGCTGCCTACCTGTTTGTGGCATCATGCGCGTGCATCATTTTGGGGTATTAGTATTTTTTGGACATTTTGCTAAATTGAAACGCGGCAAAAACAAGCATCTATGGCCAGAAATGCTGCTGAGGTAGGCAGCTCATTATATTTTGAGACAACAATCATGAGTGGCGACTAAAGAGCGCACTGCGCACTGATCTGTCTGTGTTCATCAACCACTTCTGCGCACAGTCTGAAAATGCCCTCATAATATAAAGCCTCTTCACTAGGTAAAAGGTTCATAAATAGATCAAAATAATCTCATAATTCAAATCTACGAATTGCAACGTTGTCTAAAAAGCCTTTAAAATCGAAGTAAACACTTATTTGGTTGAAGTGGACTAAAATTGCATGTCTTTCTCTTGTATCAAGTTCACATAGTCTTCTCAAAGTGTGGACTGAACCAATTCATTTAAATCAAATATGTTGTTTTTGCTTAAATTTTAAATCTAAAACAATAGCAAATGGTTGGTTAAAAAGGGAATTATGAGTGGCACCTGGGTCAGTTAATTCAGACTTCTCCTCACTACTTAGTGCACATTCAAAAATATAAACATTTTAATGAAAGGAACAGGCTAAATTCGACACGTTCACCAGAGGGAACACTATTCAGACTAATCAAAACGTAACATTTCAAGTATGTTTAACCAAAACATCATGATTACTTTTTATTAATGACAGGTTTAGGGTTTACAGTGCAACTAACTTTATTAAAACTATAAGAATAGCAAAAAATACATTTAGTTTAAGCTTTACAAATTTGTTTACTTTGATTTACAGTGAGTGTATAGAAGCCTATGGAAGGTCCTCATATATACAAGTTTGTTCAAGACACACTGAGAAGCCGAGAAGTGTGTTGGAGATCATAATGTTTTATCAGTAGACTATTTTTCAAACCACACATTAAGCACTGGCCATCATTATTTACAGGTTATGATTATTTATATCTTGTCAATCAGCCACATTCAGCCCTTATCCAGATGACATATATGCAGATTATCAGATACAAATAATGAGTTGAATGACCCATGTTTTCTCTTCATTAATCCAAATGACAGTTTACAAGAGAGCATTTTCATACTTTTACTGTGGTAAAAGAGAGTAATTGTATTTGGCCCTCATCACACACTCAGGACTGTGTAAGAAACCACATTATGAACATTAAACATATATCTACTAAATATGTGTTTATAATTATCTTAACAATAGACGTCTCTAGGAGATAATCACAAGTATAAGTGTTCATTTAACTTAATGTACTGTATATTTGGACCATTAAAACACCATGAGGTCGTTGAATAGTAACTGTTAAGTCTGTCGAGAACCAAAATGTTTTAACAGCATGTTTCTGTAAAGCACACAAGAGAAAGCACTTGCCATAAAACATCAGCATCATCTGCAGACCCCTGATGCCATGAACCTATTATGACAAATATCCATCATCTGAAGTGAGCATCATCCTGGTTTCCTTAACACAAATCCAACATGATTTTTCTTTTTTTGGATTTTGAAATATTTGCATTAATAAGCTCTGTGACCAACAACAGTTTGATTCTTATATGCTTTGTTCATCAGGATTATCTTCACAAATGAACACATTTTTTTATACATTTTGAAGCAGTCACCAGATGTAGGATATTAATGAACTACACCACTTTCATATGACTTCAACATCACTATCACTAAGCTTCTGACAACTATTTCAGTCTTCATTTAAGAATTTTTTTTTTTTTTGCAGAATAGTTAGAATAGTTTGCAAGAGCATGATTATAAACAGTGAGGCTGTTAAAGTAGGTAGATACGTTTAGACTGCCTTTTTCAAGACAAGTGAAGCTTAAAAAAATCACAAGGGGGTATTACTGATGTATCGTACTTTATGTTGTAGAATAAAACGTGAAAATATATTGAGCTTGAGTTAACCACCCTCTATTGTGATCCAAATGACCGCTTATAAGAGGGCATTTCTAGAGAGTTCATTTGCGTGTTGAGGGAAAGCTGATCCCAACATTGAATATTAGATACCTGATATACAGTTTGGATAATCTCAACAGGTTGAATTCCCAGCAGATATTTTATTGATTAACATTAATGATGCATTTTGAAGGTAATGAGTTGCTTATAAACACCAGTCCATGGTATTCATTTATGGCATAATTTATAGCAAGTGTTCTCTTAACTCCATTAAGAGCTTGTCCCATTAGAAGTATCTGAGGTTTTCACTGTGGCATTCAACAAAACACCTAAATCTAATAACCTCAGAGTCAACAGAAAACCAAGCAAATAAGGGCTGAGTGTCATGCTAATGGGATGTTGGGTGTGGAGATGATGGTTTACGATGCTTAAAGCCATTTCCTGAGTAATGCATGATTCCTACCCACATTTACCAGCATCTCTTCATTTTCTGTACTGGCTCTCTCTGTTTCCATCTCTCTCCATGCCCAGTCGTCTCACATGAAGGCATTGCAGCAATGTCACAGCTCTACTTCCGCAGAACGGACAACTTCGCGTACAGAGACCGGATCCCGCTGCAGATAGTTCGAGCCGAGTCTGAGCTGTCACCGCTGGAGAAGGCCTACCTGTGCGCTGTGGAGAAAGGTGACTACGCCAGCGTCAAACAGTCGCTGATAGAAGCTGAGATCTACTTCAAAATCAACATCAACTGCATCGACCCTCTGGGACGGACGGCTCTGTTAATTGCCATTGAGAATGAGAATCTGGAAATCGTCGAGTTGCTGCTCAGCTTTGGCGTGTACGTGGGGGATGCGCTCTTACACGCCATACGAAAGGAGGTGGTGGGGGCTGTGGAGTTGCTTTTGAATCATAAAAAGCCCAGCGGGGGCATGCAGGTAAGACAGCAATCACTGACAAATTTACTTTAGAGTTTCCAAACCGAAAAGATTTGATGTCTCTCCTTCTGTAGCAGCTCTTGGGTCCTCCTTTCAATTCAACTTAAACATGCAGGAATTCACAGTTGCCTTGGTATTACTTTCTTTTGTGAAGCGACTGTAAATGTACAGTTACATCCAAACTGTTTCAGACGTTTCAAACAGTTTTCCAGACCATGTCGCAGTGATACCTGGAACCTGATAATGCACTAATCCTCTCTGAAAGGGACATTTTTTCCCTGTAGACATGGCTGTTTAATTAAAAGTTTTAATAATATTAATAGTTCTTTTCTTGTTTTTGCATGAAGGTGGCTTGCATTATCTTTCTCACTGTCTTGCAGCTGAAGATTAACTTTTCACTTTGTGACTCGCCACACAGTGTAGCAAATTGATCATCATGAGCCAGTCATTTTAGCTGGTTATGTTTTTTGTGGGATAGCACAGAATAATTGAATCATGCATTGAGCAACTCAGAGGCTTTGTTCAGACGGGCAGCAAAAATCAGATTCCCTTTCAAGGGAACTCGGGCTGCGTCGAGACGATGTGGAACGCCCCTGCGTGATTGCGTCATGAAACACGTTTGATATCAGTCCAAAGGTGTGACAGAACGTCATAGGTGGGTCATAGACCAGGAAAATTAAAGCTTGAGCGTAAGTTCTGCCGGGAAGACTCAATTGTTTCGTCACTTATTACCTTCTCATCTATCCAATCGTGTTCTAATACTTGTAGTATAAAAGATCGTTACTTACACATGTCTGAGTTCGCAGATGCTGACGCCTACATTCAGCTCCATCCTCCCCAACACCACCAGGATGGTTCCTTCCCCTCCATCCTCCCCACCACCACCAGGACGGTCCCTTCCCATACCTCCCAGGGGGTCGGCTGCGACCCTGCCTTCGTCTTCAGGCAGGAAATGCAGATTCCGTACCCTCGGATTGCGAGCTTCGGACGGGGCCTACGCCAAATAACTTTATATCATAATACTTGCTTGCTGGGCTGTTAATAAATGCATACTTGTTACGTTATTTCGCCTCCCGAGTCTTTCTGGTAGAACTATAAAGCATACCCAGAATCAAACCACGCTAGCTTCTGTGTCTTCAGCAAGCGCTCTCTTGCTCTCAAGTTGTACATTATATAAGAAATATTATGGCGAATGAGCAGCAATTTAAGCCGTGTGCTTACGGGTAGGGATACACACAAACTTTGTGTTGCTTGTTTGGGAGTGGAGCATGCCCAGTCAGTCCCTGAGAGGGCTGAGTGTGAGCATTGTGATAAGCTGTCCATCAGGACGCTCCGCTCCCGCCGAGCGTTCCTCACGGTTCGGGTCCCACTTCTGCCGGACATTCACCTATGACTGTCTGGGCCCACTCCACCAGGAGTATGGCCGCTTCAAAAGCTTTACTGTCGGGTGTCTCCCTTCAGGACATTTGCTATGCGGAAGGCTGGTCCTCTCCACACACTTTTGTCAGGTTTTATAACTTAGATTTAGGCTCCTCTGGGTCTATGGTTCTTTCGTCTAAAGTTGCGTTTACACTACCAGCGACAAAGCGACACGATACCATTCATTTCAATGGAGAGCGGGCGATTTCCGGCGACACGAGCGACAGTGACCGTTGGCGACTGGATGGGGCGTGTCGAGCGACGCGACAAAGTTGAGATATGTTCAACTTTATGTAAATGAAGATCAACTTTGAGTGAAGTCAGTGGACGCACGTGATACGTCACTCTTCAGTGCCGAGTCCGACCAAGGCAAGATGAATGAAAAGCTCATTTTAGCAGTCATTAACTGTCCTATAATTTATGATATGTCTCTGTCTTCATATGGTGGTACATTCATGAATGTCACTCACAAACATTACTACATTACAAACATTACATGCAGCGACAAAGTTGCTTGGAGTGTGAACGCAGCTTTAGCGTGCGCAACAGTTTCACACGGACAGGTATTTGTTATTATGGCGTAGTGGGTATAAAGTTCCCACAGTGTCTCGATGCAGCTTGAGTTCCCTTGAAAGGGAATGTCTCAGGTTACGTATGCAACCCTGGTTCCCTGAAGAGGAAACGAGACGCTGCGGTGCCCTGCCATACTCCCTGCATGCCTGTGATTGACTTGCTTCAGCCTATCAGAAACCCAGTTTGATTCTGGGTATGCTTTATAGTTTCCTGGTCTTCAGGGAACCAGGCTTACCAGACGTTCCCTCTCAAATTTCTTGTAGTCTAAACAGAAAAACGAACCTGATCCAGATCACATTTGTAGGAGGTTTGCAACCCATTTAAAGCTACACTGTGTAATATTTTAAATAGATTTTTAGCAAAAAACACGTTGTTATTTCAAAATTATACGTTGTCATTAATGTGTAATCACCTCAACCAACTAATTAAGTATTCTCGTAAGTGTATAATCTGCCATTTAGAATACATACGAGCGAGTCGCTCGAATGGCAGAAGCCATGTTGCGCATCCATCTTGAAAATACATTAGACAAAGAGGGACATACAAGCTTCGCCTTTCGCGTTTTTACACGCAGTGGCACCATGACGAATGCAAGAGGGAGATTTGCTCACGTTTGCTGGCAGATTTGAAATGATACGGCCACCGTAGGAGTTAAAACTTCTTCGGAATGGGAGGAGCTAGAAAGTAATATTCAGTTGGTAGTCATATACAATTTCACCGCTAGATGGGAGTAAATCCTACACAGTGTAGCTTTAAAATTGGATTTTTGAAAAAAAAATTCAGTCTAAACAGCTTGTATTTAAAATCTTTGCATCTTTCATGGCACAGCGTGTGTGTGGTAATAGTGTCACAATAGTGTCCAGATTCACAAATTTTTACCCTAAATGTGGCTAACTATGTTGTACGAAAGTCATTTCATGAGTATGAGTAAACAGTATTATAATTATAGGACTAGAAATGGTATTCATTAATGATAACAGGTCTTTTCCCACAAATTTCTTGTGTTATCATAGACGTAGAGCTACACTGCCATTCAAATGTTTGGGGGTTCAGTATGGCATTTTGAAATTGATCAAAAGTGACATAAAAGACATTTTAAAATGTATTTTTAAATAATTTTCTTTTGAACTTTTGATTCATTTCTATTCAAATGCATCATGGTTTTCATAAAAATATTAAGCAGCACAGCTGTTTTCAACATTTATAATAATAAGAAACATTTTTTGAGCATCAAATCAGCATTTTAAAATGATTTCTGAAGGATCATGTGACACTGAAGACTTGTAGTAATGATGCTGAAAATTCAGCTTTGCCATCACAGGATTAAATTACATTTTAAAATAGAATACAGTTATGTTACATTGTAATAATATTTCAAAATATTACAGATTTTACTGTACTGTTTCAGATGAAACAAATGCAGCCTAATTGGTGACCATTAGAGACTTCAAAAACATAAAAAATGTTTACTGACCCCGAACTTCTGAATGTTAGTGCATACATTTAGCATTTCATTTAGCACTTTCATTCAAAGCAAATTACATCACAGACATTATAAGGGAGAGGAACAAGAACACTTGTAGAGAAAAATCATAACATTCAATATGGCAGCAAAGCTATTTGATTGGGGGCCTGCTCCCTCATTTATTTCTTTTTTTTGCAGTGGACTTTCTGTTTACCAGCTCTGGTTTCTTTCTTTTTTTTTTAGGTGCCCCCTATCCTGTTGGATAAACAGTTCTCCGATTTTACCCCTGACATAACGCCCATTATTTTGGCCGCACACACCAACAACTATGAGATCATCAAGATGCTGGTTCAGAAGGGGGTGTCCGTGCCCCAGCCCCACCAGGTGCGTTGCAACTGCATGGAATGCGTGTCCAGCTCAGACGTGGACAGCCTGCGACATTCCAGATCCCGTCTCAACATCTACCGGGCCCTGGCCAGTCCTTCGCTCATCGCCCTATCCAGCGAGGACCCCTTCCTGACGGCCTTTCAGCTTAGCTGGGAGCTCCAGGAGCTCAGCAAGGTGGAGAATGAATTCAAGTCAGAGTACGAAGAGCTTTCCCAGCAGTGCAAGCAGTTTGCCAAAGATATGCTCGACCAGACGCGCAGCTCCAGAGAGCTCGAGTTGATTCTGAACTACAAGGATGATATCAATTTCCTAGTGGAGGAAGGGAGTAATGATCTCGCCAGGCTTAAACTGGCTATCAAGTACCATCAGAAAGAGGTAAGATGTTTGCTCTCCAAATGTCAGCAATGGTTCTGTGACAACAAGAACTTTGAAAGCAATTCTCAAATGCTGCTAGATGATTAGCAGAAGCGCAAAACAATCACTCCAGATAGGAACAGCACTCAAGCATATTGCAAAGGTTCACAGGTGTTCAGCTGTTTGTTTCAGTAGTCTGGGATTATATTTGGATGGCTGCCCTGTTGATTTAGCAGTGTGGTGTATTTTACACAATGTGGATCATTTCAGGTGGTGGTGTGCGTAAATCTAATTAGCAAATTTGGGTCTTTATAGCTGAGGAAGAAAATGTTCACATCAAGATAATAGGTTGAGTTTTTATGGCCAACTCTGGTCCTCAAGATCTACTTCCCTGTAGAATTTGTCTGCAACCCTGATCAAACAGACTCACTCTAGTAATCCTGAATACCTTGATTAGCTTGTACAGGTGTGTTTGATTAGGACTGGAACTCTGGATGAATCCGAAATCGCCCCCCCCCCCATACCCTCAAATAGGGCATTATTTGAGGGGACAGCCATTTGTAGTGGTGTCCGAAACCATAGTGGACGTAATTGAGTGCACTCATTCTATCCCACATTGCACCGCAATAACGAGTGTACAGCCGATGTATGCTCAACAGCTGTCCGAATTCGCTCGCTTGTTTTCATTCACTTCTTCAAGTGAACTGTGTTAGTGGACTAAAGTAGGTAATAGTGGGCGATTTCTGATTCAGCCTCTGCTGGAAAGTAGATGTTAGGGCTAGAGTTGCCCACCCCAGAGGGATTTTGCAGGGTGGCTGCAACATTATGTGGATCTATGTTGCCCCCCTCTGTCCAGATGAAACATTACAAGCTCTTTCAGTTTAAAAGGTTGAAGGACATTTTTTTCTTATGCAGGAAAGGTTTCTATGTGGTGATATATATCATCTTGTAAGCTACTTTGTCATGCATGTGTACAGTACTGTATGTGTGTGCTTGCTTAAACATGACTGAAAATGGTGAAGTGATGCTTACAAGCTGCGGAAGATTTTGCCCTTTATTCACATGTAGCATCTGTAAGTAATTTAACAGAGGCACAGCAGAATATTACTTTCCTTTTGCTGTACCATTGAAATTCCTCAGGAAGATCTTCTACATCGCAAACAGTTGACAACAAGCTAGGCTTAACCATTCTGTTTCATTATTTGTCTTTCATGAATTACAGTCAAAACCAAAAAAGGGATATCATCAGGGATCTTTTTTTTTTTTTATAAAATATATAGGCTATATAGAATATATAAATAATCATGTTTTTAATTGAATTAATTAAATACATAATTAATATAAAAAAACAATTACCACATATTCTGCAGATTTGGGAAAAAGTAAGAGTTAAGTATCATTGACATCACAAAAAAGAAAATCACATATATCTATGTTTTATTCAAACATGAGTCAGTGTTTGGCTTGCTGCGTTCCATGTGTGGCCCAGATGGTTTTCAGAAAAGGTGCAGAAGAAATATAGGGATTTAAACCAGATATGATGAGAACCAGAGAGAGCAGCCTGAGAAAAAAAACAGTGTGTTACTGTAAGCCTTTTTGTGCCTTTTGTGTTAGCTCTTTTTCAAATGGCACTTGTTTCTCATTAGGACGTGGCTCCATTATTTGCGTTCTCCCGCAGAGAGCATTCCTTTTGCAACTGTAAAAAAACAAAACAAGATGATGACAGTCTCCATGCATGAAAGAAGTCAGAAAATGATTTTTGTTTCACTGCACATTACAGAAAATGCAAGCAAATCGTTAAATTACAGTTCAGGCAAAATCTCAGCAACTCTATATATTACTGTATACTGTTTGTCTTGATTTATTTGTGGTTAACAGTGACTCTTTTAAGAAAGTTCATTTATTTAACTAGTCAATTTCATCTCTTTTCATTACTCTGTGGTTAGTTTGTAGCACAGCCGAACTGTCAGCAGCTGCTCGCATCTCGCTGGTACGATGAGTTCCCAGGCTGGAGACGCCGCCACTGGGCCAGCAAGTCTGTCACCTGTATGTTCATCGGATTCCTCTTCCCCTTCTTTTCGGTGTTCTACTTGTTCGCCCCCAAGAGCCACTACGGCCTCTTCATCCGAAAACCCTTCATCAAGTTTATATGCCACACTGCTTCTTATCTGACCTTCCTCTTTCTCCTGCTGTTGGCCTCCCAACATGTGGATACCAACAGGAATGACACTAATGACACTACGCACCACTCTAAGCAGGCCTCAAAGCCCACCGTTACCCCTGTGGAATGGATGATTCTACCCTGGGTTTTAGGTAATGTGTTTTTAAAGCTGGATATTTTTTCTGATTTGACCAATTTGGATTTTGATCAGTTGTAGATTCATTTTCTTTCATATCTTTTGCTTTACAGGCTTTGTATGGGCTGAGATCAAACAAATGTGGGACGGTGGCTTTCAGGATTACATTCATGACTGGTGGAACCTTATGGATTTTGTCATGAATTCTCTGTATCTGGCCACTATCTCATTGAAGATTGTCGCTCACGTTAGGGTAACAAATTTCAATTATTTTCAAATGTTCTATTTTATTCCTATATAAAATAAACCCTATTGTGGCGGTTTCCCTGTGTGTGTGTGTGTGTGCAACACAGGCATGCTAGGAAGAGGCGCATTAGCAATCAATGCTAGAGACTAGCGTCCTTGTTAACGCACCTGCTTTCCATGCTGGAGACCCTGGTTCAAATCCTGCTCAGAGAGGGTAGAGTAGGAAACTTTGCGTTCACTCACAACATTTGTGTACGCAAAGTTTCTTTAGGGAATGCAAAAGATTTGTGAGAGAACGCAGAAGTATTGACAAATAATTTGTTCTGCCATCTCATATTTTTCTTCAACCATGCTCCTGGTCCTGGCACTGTCAGGGTTTAGCTCCAACCCTAATCAAACACACATAATTAATCAAGCTCTTCAGGATTGCCTGATAATCACAAGCTGAAACAGGTTGGATATAAACTGTGCAGGGCAGTGACCCTCCAGGAGCAGGGTTGACCTATGCTTTAGGCGCTTAGGTAGATACCACAGCTGATGTGTGCAGGTGTTCTTTGCTATTTGCTTTAAAAGAGTTATCTTAAGTTTTTTTGATTGCAGTCTTTTTTTCTGCTGTCATTGTTTTCCTTGCTTCTCAGTTCCATGTAATTTTAAGCTTTGTCAGACCTCTGTCATGCTATTTCAGATTAGCACAGTTTGTTTTAAATGAATCTGGTTTATTTTAGTTCATGACTCCATAGTACAGGTGTTATAATAATAATTCCTGGCTTAATTTAAACCCTGTCTAGGAAACTGCCCAATTAAGTATATTTGCTAAATAAATAATATAAATAAAATCGAAATTTTAATTCTTACAAAAATTCAATTTCAGTGAAAATCAAAATCATGGTCCACATAAATGTATATTAAACCTAAAAAAAATTTTTTTGATTAGCATTCAACACATTTCGCCTTTCATTGTGGATTACTTGTTGCTGGAAAACATTTTGGGTTGTGCATGGTTAGGACAAGATGTTAGTCTTATTTGGAAGCAAGAACAGATTATGACCAGATGTTGAATACGATGGCATTCTGTATTTTACAACATTTATCTTTCTGCAGGACTCTGGCAACCAGCCCCGGGACGATTGGGTGATGTGGCACCCTACCTTGGTGGGCGAGGCCTTGTTCGCCATTGCCAATATATTTAGCTCCCTACGACTGATTTCACTCTTCACAGCCAACTCCCACCTGGGCCCTCTTCAGATCTCCCTTGGCCGAATGCTTCTGGACATCCTCAAATTTCTCTTCATTTACTGTCTGGTGCTGCTCGCCTTTGCAAATGGACTCAATCAACTGTATTTCTATTATGATGATGTTCCAAAAACAAACGACACATGCAAGGGTATCCGCTGCAAAGATCAGAACAATGCATTCACCACGTGAGGAACTGTAGTTTTCTCAGATCTATAGATTTAACCTTCATTTTACTTGCTGTGCAATAAATAATGATATCATGTTGTTGTTGTTGTTGTTTTACAGTATGTTTGAGACACTGCAGTCATTGTTCTGGTCCATATTTGGTCTTGTTCAACTGCATGTGACCAATGTTGAACCCAAACACGAGTTCACAGAGTTTGTTGGAGCCACAATGTTTGGGACCTACAACATAATCTCTCTGGTGGTGCTTCTTAATATGCTTATTGCTATGATGAACAATTCCTACCAACATATTGCTGTAAGTATTATAAATGGTTGCTTTTGGGAACATCAAAATGTATGTATTTACTTATATATTTAACGTTTATTTATAGTAAATTTTGTAATCACTTTTTTGCTTTCATTTTGAAAAGGAAATATTCTTCTATACCTTTCAGTTTACTGTTTGATTGGCATGTCTTTGGTTGGTCCACAGGACCATGCTGATATTGAGTGGAAGTTTGCCAGAACTAAACTTTGGATGAGCTACTTCGAAGAGGGCGGAACGCTGCCTCCTCCCTTCAACATCATCCCGAGTCCAAAATCAACGTGGTACCTCATCAAATGGATCAAGAGCAACTGCTTCAAAGTTAATCACAGAAAAAGAACAGAGACGCTTGGATCACTTGGGGTAATGAGCTATGTGCTCTCTTTTACTATTAATAATTAATATGAAACATGGGTTAGTCCATATGTCCCTAATGTTGTTTAAATGTTTTTTTTTCCTCCATGGAACATAATTAGATTGTTCATTCTGCTCTATACCAGACAAAAAGTACATGGTGATTTAAATTGTCAAGATTTATAAAGGACCAAAAAGCACCATTAAAGGGTTACTCCACTTTTTTTGGAAATAGGCTCATTTTACAACTCCCCCAGAGTTAAACAGTTGAGTTTTACTGTTTTCGAATCCATTCAGCCGAACTCCGGGTCTGGCGGTACCACTTTTAGCATAGCTTAGCATAGATCATTGAATCGGACAAGACCATTAGCATCTCTCTCAAAAAAATGACCAAAGAGTTTCGATATTTTTCCTATTTAAAACTTGACTCTTCTGTAGTTACATCGTGGCGCTGCGTCATATCATTACGCCTGCTGGACTCATGGTATGGCAGCAAAGTTTCTTGATTATTACGCAGGAATGAGAGTATAGTTCCTAGCCATATCAGCTTAGAAAATCGCAACTTTTCATTTTCCGTCAGTCTTAGTACACGATGTAACTACAGAAGAGTCAAGTTTTAAATAGGAAAAATATCGAAACTCTTTGGTCATTTTTTTGAGAGAGATGCTAATGGTCTTGTCCGATTCAATGATCTATGCTAAGCTATGCTAAAAGTGGTACCGCCAGACCCAGAGATCAGCTGAATGGATTCGAAAACGGTAAAACTCAACTGTTTAACTCTGGGGGAGTTGTAAAATGAGCCTATTTCCAAAAAAAGTGGAGTATCCCTTTAAACTAGTCTATAGAACTTGCATAAGTCTTCTTAAGTCATACGATTGTGATGTATGAGGAATAAACAACAGTCAGTATTACAAATCAAATATATTGACGAAACAAAATGCTTCTGTGAACAAAATGATTGGAGCTGCTGAGATTTTCACTACCTTGTAGTATAGTAAAGTATAGGTAATATCAATACATTTGATTTATTCTCTTTTTTTCCAGATGCGAGCTGCTGAAAATGTCCGCACAAACCGCCAGTACCAGGTAATGGTGTCTCTTTCAAAGCAACTGATCATTAAATGGACCAGATGAAAGGTTACAGCCTGCCACCATTTCATTTTATTTCACACGGTGTCAATTAACTTCTGAATTAATTGAGAGATTAATCTCCCTATCAAATACACTTCCACTCCTCTGAAATACTTTAAGGACTGCTAGTTTGGCCTAATCTTTTCTGTTCATAAATGAAATAATCTCATTTTTTAGGAGGTACTTAGAAACCTGGTTAAGCGGTATGTGGCAGCAATGATCAGGGATGCCAAAAAAGAAGAGGGACTAACAGAAGAGAACTTCAAGGTAAATTGTGTATGGTTGTTTTTTAATGTTGTAATTAGTAAAGAACAATGATCAGCCAACCAATATCACAAAACAAACCATGATCAGGTTGTGTAACTGTACAATATTCCATTCCTTACCAGTATTATTTTAGTACTTACTTACTATTATAGTACTTAATAATATTTTGAATTCAATTTTATTTTTACATTTTATTTTTTGTTTAAGTTTTACTCATTTTGTTTTGTGCTTTTGTCATTTTTATTATTATTTTTATTTACTAATTTATTTGGGTTTTGGTTTTAGTAATTTTAGTTTTTAACTGAAACTTCTTTTATTTGTTTATAAACTTTGTTTATTACATAGCTACTGAGTAAATAAAAAGTAAATACATATGTAAATGGGTAAATAAATATTTATTTATACATTCAAATGGATATTTACTTTATTTATTATGAATACATATAATTTATAAAAAAAATAGAAAAAATAATGTCATTATATGAGATAAAAAAGAGACTATAGAGTCCTTTAATATGATACTTATAAATATTGGCAGTGTAGGAGATTTTCCAAAATTATACTACAAAAGTTTTTGACCACAGAATGCCACAACTGGCCAATCTCAATCAGTCATATTAAATAATATATATATTTTTTTGCATTTAAATAGATCCTGTTAATCTTTAGTGTGATATAACTGTACATCATGTTTCACTGAGCAATGTGTGAATAATATCATTAATAGGAACTTAAACAGGACATCTCAAGCTTCCGGTATGAGGTGATGGGAATGATGAAGATTGGCACGCCGACCTCAAAAGGGAGCGCAGGAGCCTCAAGCCTAGTGCATCATGATAACCCTTCGAAGTGCAATTCTGCTTCAGCTGGAAGTCAACTGAAGGGCAAAATGAGACTGAAGAGTGTCACCACCTCTATGATCCAGGAGGGCGCACCCAAAGCCAATGCCTGGAAGCCTGGCGGCTTTAGTGGCCTAGCGGGTGGTTCTGTCCCAAACAAGATTGTTAGCCATCAAATGAACTGCAAAGGGCCAAACAACCCGGGAGAGATTTACTCCGTGTCAGAGGAAGCTGGTGAATCCGAAGAACAGGACGATGTCGAACAGGGAGGAAACCTCAATTTCAAGGCAGCAAAGAAGCAAAACAAAGAAACAGAGAGAGACAGTGTAAATGAGACTGAGGAAGAGGACGAGGAAATGGTATACATGCGTAAAATGTGTGAGGAAGAAATGAATGAGGAAAACGGATATGAAGGAAGCAGATTATAACGGCATTCAAACTCGGCATTCTAAAGTGACGATCACATGCCGAATGCTGGAAATCAAAGAGAAAGATGCTGTTCTCCTGAACCATTCGCTCTATCTCAGGAGCAGCTGTGGTGACTGTCCAGTGCAGGGCGTTGCGTATGTATGATATGAACATCAAGTGTCATTCTGGGTCTCAGGGATGATTGTCTCTTTTAGGAGAAAACGGGGTCCAACGTTGTCATTCACAGTGATTTACACTCTGTCAAGTGTGTAAATGCTCCTGTAGTTTATCGCTGCTCTGCTCTCCTCTCTGCTGAATCATATATGAAGGAGCAATTACTGACCCTTTGCTATTCAGACCTTTCATTCTGCCTTACTCCGTTCGATTTAGCATTTTATGCTATCTGTGGTTCCACCGTAAGAGATGTCATTACCGTCATGCAACCTAATATCTTTAATAAAGTTAACTATGCAACTATTTACAACTTTTAAAACTTTTTAGTCACATTTTGCATTGCGCATGTATGAGAGAAGGAGCAAGATGAAGGGTGTCTTTTAATAAACGTGGATGAATTTGGTCATACCAACACTTGACAAGTCCAAAGTATATCATAAATGTACTGTAAAGTCTTGTTAGAGTAATCTTGTATGTTTCATCCTACTCTCAGTTGTATTCATAATGAAGAATGAAAAGGAGAACAAGGTATTATTACAGTTTGCACACCATCAGTTCATTCTTTTTTAAGCACCTGAACATCTTATTCCATCTATCCTCACTGTTTACTTAACAGGTTACTGCCTCGTATTACAGATCATGGATTAATGCACAAATATAAATAAATAAATAAATAAATGCTGTACTATGACTTGTGAATTATTGGGATATTGGTTCCCATCCAAGTTTATTTCAGAAATAAGAGATTGATAATGTAATTTGACCATTGCAAAGCTGCATGACTAACATTAACTGTGTAAAGGTGAGTGTTTAGAAATTGGGAAATTAGTATAGTGTAATGTATAATGTGGGCACAGATTAAGCACTAATACATTTGTTGACTAAATATGTAGGGTGTAGGCTGTAGGGTGAAACTGTACTAAGTGTATATACTCTGAATATATATGAGTGTAATATGTCATTCATATAGGTTACCATACTAAATTAAAATAAGGGTTTATATGCAGTTTGGAGACTGCAGACTATTTGACATTCTTCACTTAAAAATGCAATAAGTATTTGCATAAATTTCACAATATTTTCCCACTGGTCTCAGGTGATCGCAACAAAGATAACCATATAAATATGTAAAGTAAATATTTGGCGAACCGCTGTCGACTGCAAATCTATGCAGAACAAGCTAAATAAACTACTGAGATGACTTGTTTAACAGAAAGCATATTAGTGTTGAAATCATTATTCTATGGAAAATATTAGCAATAGGTAATTCCTCCTTGTTTCTATTTCTGTATTGTTGGTATTCTTTCTAAATCAAGAAAATTGATTGTTCTTGATTAAGAAGACCATGGATTGCATATTGCAATTTATGTGTATAATAAACTATATCCAGCACCTGAAGGAGAAACATCTCACACTACATTGCAGTTATATTAGATCTACTGTAAAGATCTACTGTAAAGAAATACATTTTATTTTGACCCAGTATGCCATATTTAAACCAGTAACAGGTTATCTACTGTCCTGAAATGGTGGATCAATAATGGTTTTAAATAGACTCCTGCAGTGCTGCACAGTGAGATTGGGTGTGATGGAGCATTAGGTTTTACTATCTAATTCATTTCACATCCTCCATCCTTCACCAGAGTACAAAGGCCAATCTATAATTTATTTGAATTAGCACCCTTAGAGAGTCCAGTGTGCAGGCCAAGGGCACTTGAATGAAGTTTAAAAGAGCAGCGAGTCATTTGCACCTCAGCAAGGGGAAATGCGCTGACATGCTCTGCTTCTTCATGCTAAAATCCAGAACTGTGGAGTGGACCTCACAGGGACGTAAGAGGTATATCAAAATGCTTAACATTTTACGTCTGCGCGTTCTAGACAGGCTGTCAGTCTGTGCATTAGTAGTGAGGATTATTTTCAGTAACACTTTCTGAAAGTTACACTCGTAGGTGGCGATACGTGACTTATGAGTGATTCATTGAATCATTCATTCAACCGATTCATTCAAAGACATTGACTGCATCTGAAATTGCATACTGTCAGGGTTACTTCTTTTGAATAAGTTATTACTTTGCGTTAAAAACTTATGTTCTGTATAATATGAATGTGTGTAGTATGAATATAATCCAGATGCACTACATCCGTCATGTTGTCATTGTCATGTGACTTTAAAGTGTCAGTTTCACTAACCCTCTCTCATGGCCTCATGGGAGAGCAAACTGTCCATCAGATGCACACTTTAGAATCTTGTAGGAAGTAATTCGTCTAATTCGTAATTAGTACTTTTCACCCACTGTTTTATGAATTCAGACATACTACTCGTTTCACATAGGCCTACTTTTTTCAGCTACTATATATAAGGTGTATTTCAGATGCAGCCATTGAGTTATCAGAACCTAAATAACCTTCTGTGAGTCACAGAATCATTCACTCATTCGATTCATTCAAAAACACAGATTCATTCAGGAACCATGACACGTAACATCTGATACTACTTTGACATCCTTTGGAACTATTTTCATTGGCGGAGCAAAAATAGATGTTATTTAAATATATCCAATCCAGGGATAAGTGCACTGTACATGTAGGGGAGACTGGGGCTAGTCGCCACACGGAGAACGAAGGGTTATATTTCAGTAACTAAAAGTACTATTAAACAAATATGAATTTTCTCTAAGTTGGTTGCAAACAACCTATGTAATTATTAATCAGAAATGTTATACTATATAGTTATTGCCATTGAATAGAACATTGTGATGGGAAAAAAGATGAGAGGAAAAATTATATTTCAATTATTTTGCAAGATCTCTCAAAACCTTTGCATTCTCTCTGAAAAGTTTCACACTCTTCAACTGATTATGGAAATATTATGAGATGGGAAGAAAAAATGGTTCATTGATTTTTGCGAGTGAATGCAAAAGTTTGCAAAAGTTTTGCGAGCAATATTATTTTATCTTCCCATCTCATATTTTTCCTCCATCACCATGTCCCTTAGAGGCTGAAAAGTTTCACTGATGCATGTTTTAACATTGTCCGACCCAAAATTGGCAATGATCCAAAGAATCTTCTCTATTAAATTTCAATAGCCCCATGTGCTGCAAGTCATGATGTCCATTATGCTTGTTTGTGTGGGTGTTGCACATTCTAAATTGCTATTCTGGTAAAGCAATTTTAACATAGACTAATTGTGACTGTAATAAATATAAAACATAATCTAAATGACAAGACCTTTGTTCAGCAATATGCAAAATTATCTTTGTTATCAGTGCATTTCTCAGAAATGTTGAAAAATCGAAAGTTGGCACACCACTATTCAGTGACCCTAGTGGACTTTTTATGGGACTTTGTTAATGTGCAGCAAAATACAGGCAGTCACGTCTTATAGACACACCGGTTTGGCTCTTAAACACAAAACCAGGAAACTAGTGTGGTAAGTGTTGTCGAACTGTCTTTCTCCATCTAAATGTACTGAAATGGCAGAAGCTAATATTTCTGTGAGCCGGGAACAGTTCAGCTGTCCAGTCTGTCTCGATCTACTGAACGATCCAGTGACCATCCCCTGTGGACACAGTTATTGTATGGACTGTATTAGACTCTATTGGGATGAAAATGCTCAATTGAGAGTTTACAGCTGTCCTCAGTGCAGAAAGACCTTCAATCTGAGACCAGTTTTAGCGAAGAATGTGGTGGTTGCTGAAATGGTGGAGAAACTAAGGAGGACAGGACCCCAGGCTGGACCCCAGGCTGCTCCCCAGGTTGCTCCCCAGGCTGCTCCCCAGGTTGCTCCCCAGGCTGCTCATGTTCCTCACTGTGATGCTAGACCTGGAGATGTGGAGTGTGATGTTTGTACTGGCAGAAAATACAAAGCCATCAAATCTTGTTTGGTGTGTCTGAACTCTTTGTGTCCAATTCACTTTCAACAACATGAGAAACTCTTTGAAGTTGAGAGACACTGTTTGATAGATGCTACTGAACAACTCCAGGAGATGATCTGTCCAATACACAATGAGCTTTTGGAGATTTTCTGTCACACTGACCAGATGAGTATTTGTATGCGGTGTACAATGGATATCCACAAAAACCATGACGTGTCACCAGGAGCAGAGAGGATGAATCAGGTATGAATTAGACCAGAAACATATTTAAAAATGCAAGTCTCTGAAAGCTTGGCCAGCGCAACACCTAAGAATCATTTTTGGCTCCCCAAAAGAACCCTTCAGTGAACAGTTCCACTGAACAGTGTGAAAGACATTTTAAGACTTTATATAAATCTTTTTACACTCTAAAGACACCTTTTGTGATGTTAAAGGTTTCTCATGAAATTATAGATGCCAATAAAGAACTTTTATTTTTAAGAGTGTAGTTCCTAATAACTGAATCCAAACCCTCTGGCCAAGCAAGTATATATATGGATAGCAGACAGTAGGATATATAAAAAAAACACTTTACAATAAGGTCTTTTTTGTTAACATTAGTAGTTAATGAATTTAACTATAACACAAACTAACATATACGCTGCCCAGCCCCAGAAAAATCGCATTGTTAACCTTTGTTAATGTTAGTTAATAAAATGTTCATATTCATGTTAGTTTACAGTACATTAACTATTACAGTTACAACTTTTGATTTTAAAAATTGATAAATGATAAACTTTTAAGATGAATAAATACGCAAGTATTGTTTATTTACATGTTAACTCATGTAGTTTATGTTATCAAATGAAACCTTGTTGTAATATGTTACCATGTTTACTTTGTTAATTCATTTAAAAATGCATATTAATACACAATTTACACAGGTGAGGTACAATTAATGTGCTTTTTTTCCCTTCAAGGATAAACAGTTTTTGCTTTAATTTTGTTGTCAATTTAAACAAACTAACAAACATGATTTTTTAGGTAAATTCTGTACGTCATACCAAGTTCAGTGATTGAAATACCGCACAACACTGTCAATGTGCTATTAGGTGGCTAAAGACATTATATTGTCATATGTTGAGTAAATCTAATTATTGTTTAGGTAAGTGTGGAAGTGATGAGGATGTTCATTATTATTTTTCTTTTTTTCATAGAGTTCTTCGTCTCTCTCTGTTTCTCGTGAACCTACTGACCTTTTCAGCTTTGATGTCAGTTCTCGTCCTTCTAATCTGAGAAAAACCTTCTCTAAAAGAATAAAGAAAAAAATGGACAATTTCCTAAATTCAGAGGTAGTGGTTGTGTCTGGTTTGGGTAAGTATAGCATTAATTCAGGAATGAATCATTTAAATAAAAACTTTGTGAATATGAAACAAATTTGTGATCTTACATGCATAAATATATGTTTGTTTTTTTTCCTTAGTAATGCGCTACAACAATCCTACAGATGCACCCAGGAACAGAAATGAGATCCTACAATGTATGTCACACACACACATACTTAAGACTTTTCATTGACTTCTACTGTTTTTATAGTGATCTTAAACTGTGTTTTATTTCCATCAGATTCACAAGAGCTCTCAATGGATTCAAACACAATGAATGAAATACTCCGACTGTCTGGGGGGAACAGAGTGGCTTCTAACACTGGCAAAGTCCAGCGATATCCCAATCATCCAGAGAGATTTGATTGTTGGCCTCAGGTGTTGTGTAGAGAGAGTGTGTGTGGACGTGCCTACTGGGAAGTTGAGTGGAGTGGGAGTGCTGGCGTGGGTATTTCGTTGTCGTATAGAAGCATCTGCAGAAAGGGAAGGGGTGATGAGTGTAAATTTGGAAGCAATGATCAGTCTACGAGTTTATACTGCTCTCCTTCCAAATACACATTCTGGGACAGTAACAAAAAGACTAAACTCAATGTAAACACTTCTAAATTAAAGTCTTCTAGATTAGGAGTGTATGTGGATTACAGTGCTGGAATTGTGAACTACTTCAGCATCTCTGACACAATGAAACTCATCTACATAGTCCAGGGCAAATTCACGCAGCCGATCTATCCTGGGTTTACCGTTTATTTTGGATCAGCAGTGAAACTGTGTGATCCATCAGTGACCTGTAGATGATTTAGGAATGTGAGATTCAGTGAGATGTTATTTCTTATTTTTCTGTCAATAAATACATACTCACTTCAGTACCATTAAAAAAAAGGTTATATGTATAACGCCACTGTGATATATCAAGAACAAGGAGTTGGCTGGAATTTTTTGAATGATATCAATCTACAATCTGACTTGTGCTGCAGACTGGAGTCATAAATAACACCATGCTCCTTCATTTGGCCAGAGGAGAAATATCCCCCTGACTGAGACTGGTCTCTCCAAAAACAAAAATCCATCTCTATCACCTGATGGAGTTTGGGTTCCTTGTCATTGTCGCCTTTGGCTTGCTTAGTTGGGCTTTAAAAGACACTTAATAGTCAGTAATATTATTGATTTAACTGCACTTACACTATTGGATGAGAACTACATTTGAACTGAATTGAGGTGGACTTCATTTCTCAATAGCATTGTGAGCCAAGTTGATCGTAGTCACTATTGGTGGAAATGGTACTACGATCTACTTAGGCTTACAATGCCTTTGGGAAACGCAGCCCTGGACGATGACACCAGCGTTTTCTGCAGAGCTGCTTTATAGCTGATTGGACTTTGTTTTATAATTGACGAATTTGCAACATCAGGACTTTACTGAATGAAATCAACTGACTCGAGCTGAATAACCACACTAATTGTCTTCTGTATAGCTGCCTAAAGCTGAGTTATTGAACTGACTGAATTGGTCTCATAGGCCTATGTGATGTTTGCACCATTCATTGTTATTTTCCTGGTTATTACTGTGAGGCTACTTTGAAACAATCTGTATTTTATAAAGCACTATATAAATAAAGGCCACGTGTATGTATTTTCCAAATCAGTAATAATGTTCCATTTCAGTTATTATGCTGGACTGGGGCAAGTTTAATCTAACTCAAAAAAGGAATAATTTGCATTACATTATAGAGTAATAAAACAAGTTCTGGTCATACCATTGTTCCATTTGTTTGTGTGTCTTTCTCATTTTAAATGTAGACTATCTGACCTAGAATAGCATGTAGCCTATAGAAAGTACTGTGGTATAAAATGACAAAATAGGTGTAAATAGTTAAGATAATATCAGTGTGCAAATAACCAAAGATACTCACAGCGAAATTCTTTTTTCGTTTTCGAAGTAACTAGAAGCTGGTCCTTATGAGTCACTGAATCATGAACTGATTCTTTTAGAAAAGATGATTCAGTAACGAAATATTAGGCTACTGTTACGTGTTGCTTGTTGCAATAGTTAATCCTGCTGTGGCGTCGTTTGGTCATTCCCAATCCCTTGGCCTAGATAGTTTCATGTTACGTGCAAAAATAAAAGCCTTAACAGTGCGTGCGTGTGTGTGTCATGGGACATTAAGACGGTGTCCATGTGGAATACCGACTTGATGGAAGCCTTTTCAACATCCGTCGGCTCCAGGCCTGCACAAAGACAAAGACCCGCCAAATCTGTGAGCTTTAGTATGCTGATGACTGTGCAGTCTTAGCCCACAGCCCGGACTCTATGCAGCACGGAAAATGTAAAGTTGCGATTTTCTAGGCTGGCTAGGAACTATACTCTCATTCCTGCGTAATAATCAAGAAACTTTGCTGCCGTACCATGAGTGCAGCAGGCGTAATGATATGACGGTCTTAGAACACGATGTAACTACAGAAGAGTCAAGGTTTAAATAGGAAAAATATCGAAACTCTTTGGTCATTTTTTTGAGAGAGATGCTAATGGTCATGTCCGATTCAATGATCTATGCTAAGCTATGCTAAAAGTGGTACCGCCAGACCCGGAGTTCGGCTGAATGGATTCGAAAACAGTAAAACTCAACTGTTTAACTCTGGGGGAGTTGTAAAATGAGCCTATTTCCAAAAAAAGTGGAGTATCCCTTTAAAACAGTGGACCAATTCACCTACCTTGGCTCCACTTTGTCCTCATGTTGCTCCCTTGACACAGAAATACACATCCGGATAAATAAAGCCTCATCATCTTTTGGACGCCTACGCAGCAGGGTTTTTGAAAACCGTAAACTGAAGGTCAGTATCAAGGTCGCTGTTTACAATGTGGTATGTCTCTCCACTCGGCTTTAAGGGGCAGAGTCATGGACCCCATACCGCCAGCACATCATCAACCTACAGAAGATCCTCAGCTTGTCCTGGAAAGATCGAATCCCCCATACAGTCATCCTCAGTAACACTGACTCAATCTGTGCGCAAGCAGCTGTGGCCAAAAAACACTTTTGTGGCCAAAAAAGATTTCTCTTAAGATCTGGGAGTTCGAACATTCCAACACACAAAATGAATCGCGCACGTGATTGGACAGAAAGTGAGGCTTCTTTTGTCATTGGTCACATGATTTCTACGTTACCAACAGAAGCCTGGCCACGCCCATTTATGCTCGACACAACTCGAGCACCAACGCCTCGGTTCAAATGTCACGTCACTAGCAACAAGCAATATACATTTCTAAAAATGTAAGTTACGCAACATTAAACTTCTTGTTTGTTAAACTGTCGTGTAAAAGCCTATGGGTGTGTGGCTACGGTCGAATCACAGCCGTGTTTATAGTAGGAACAACGCCGTCTTTCTCGTGTGATATTACATACGTTTTGCTCGTGACAGCGGTATATTTTAATTCAAGTAACAAATTTCATACAATAATTAAATGGCCTAATTAAGTGACGAGCCTTATGTTTGTCATTATAGAAAACTGTTCTTCGCTATCGCTATCCTCATCATTAGGCAAGGCAAGCCAAGTTAATTTATATAGTGCTAGCACATTTCATACACTATGGCAATTCAAAGTGCTTTACAGAGAGGAATTAAATTAATCACAAAAATAAAAGCAAGGAAAATTAAAACCGTTATAAAATAAATTAAAAGAGATACGGTACAGGTATGAAATGAATTAAAAGAGTAAAAAGATGATACATAGATAAACTTCTCATCTGGCAAAACACCGGTCTATCATATTTTTCACAACTCCCAGTTTTACTCTGAGATTTTCCCATGGTGATTACACTGTGTCTGTGGTGTTCATTACAGGACGCTGATTATTGTAATTCGTGTACTGCTATGATTCCACCACTAGAGGTAGATGGACACACAGGGTTAAAACAAAGACATACATTAATGACCATAGCTCTTAAACCTGTGTTTTCTGATACTTGTTCAAACCCCTTCCCACTATTATTCCCATACTCGGTTCACTTTTTCCCCCACACACCTTTCCATGCCAGACAGCATGAGATAAATGCAGATGGTTCTTGGGAGCTTTTAAAAAGTTCCCATCTGGCTTTGACTTGTCCAAAGGACCGCCTGAGGCCTGAACCAAGAGCTCCATCTTAAAACCGACAGATTTCAGATATGGACAATAGCCCGATGATAAAGAAACTGGCAGGAGATTGAACAGTTGCAGTATGATTAGACATTATCCTTTCATCTGATTCCCTCAGTAGCATTCTGCAGACAATGAACATCTTGTTTCTAAGGACAAACCTGCAGAGCACCTGAGTAAGCGATGGTGTAATGAATGATACAGCTTTTTCTGTCACTTATAAGATTAATATTAAGCTGTAGTGATAAAAAAAAGGTGTAATGCTTGCAGAATATGTGTTTTTAAAAGGAACAAAGCATGTCTAAAACATTTGGCATATAATGTAGATGTTTCATATGTAATGCACCTAAACATTTCCAGATGGTCATACCATTGTAAGACCTTCTGACTCTCTTCTTTCTGTCTCTGTAAATATGGAGGGTCCTTCTTAGGCGTGCAGGGTTCTCATGGAGGGGGCGGATCCATAGGAAGCAGGTTGATTCTCTCTGTATTAATCTCTGTCATTGTGTGTGTTTGAGACAGAAAGAGAAGGGGAGGGGTGATATAAAGGCTGGTTCCCTGTTGCTTGCTCCCATTCCTTCTGCAGGGGATTCTCCAGTATGATGTTCTTGTTTACAGCCACCTTGACCATCCTGGCACTCAGTTCCCTGGACCAGGTGGAGTCTTCAGCCTATGACAAGATAGTCACACACAGTCGCATCAGGGCTAAGAAAGAAGGGTAAGATTGTTTTAAAAGTTCACCTTTGCTGACTGGGACAGAGGGGGTTAATTTTGTTAATGTTGTTAATGTCTTCAAACATAGAAATTACATATAAGGCCACTTTAAAAATGCAATAACAACCAATGAGATGTAAGATACATGTACGTAAAATGATTTTGTACTGTTTCTTAATACTAATTAAATATCATAATTTTTTAATTGTAGCACGTTATAAACCTACCAAAAACCAATCTTTTTTGTTATCTTTTTTTCTCAAATTATGCTGCCAAAATATTTGTAATGGGACAAAAATGTATTGAATTATCAGGAAATACAAATTAAGCATTGTATCTAGGAGTCTCAGACCCCCACTGTATTTTTTTATTGTTATTTTTTGTTATACAGTATGAGCCTACAATGATTGAAATATTATCTTATGTATATGTAATTAAAACAAATATTGTGATATCCTAAAATATTACTTGTTACATTGATATATTTGTATAAATGTAACTATTTTTATGATATAATATTTGTCAAATTTTTTTTTTTTTGCTAAACTTATTCACTTTACAATTACAGAAATCTGTGTATCATTAACATGGCATTTAAAAAATGAGAATATTTCAATTTTTATTCATTAACCATAAATGTATTTCTAAAGCCTTTTTTGCTCAGTCAGCTCTTTAAAGCAATTTGTCAGGACTTCTATATAATCACCTGCCTAACTGAACACCCCGTGGCATGTAAATCTGTCATGTCTGCAGTTATCAACCATTCCAAGATGGGGTTTTTTTTTAACACACATGCTCCCTCCGCTCTTTTTTTTTCCAGGCCCAATGTGTGCGCTTTACAGCAGGTCATGGGGACGAAGAAAAAGTACTTCAGCACATGCAGGAACTGGTACAAGAAATCCATCTGTGGCAAGAAGGCGTAAGTCATCCATCGCTTTTCACTCTGACACTCTCTGCTTTAGCCAGGTTTCTGCCCGTGATCTCGTCAGAGGTCGCCGTGAAACGGCGCCTGTGGTTCTCAGGGTAAAGATGGGTCACAAAGGTGATGGATTACCGGTACATTGATTAGGCTTGTTCTGTGCTGTAGGGTGTGTTCAAGGATAGTGAATGAAACGGAAGCATTTGAAACTATTTTGTACACTTCATACAGATCAGTTTTTTTTTTTATTATTTTTTTTTTTTTTTTATTAGTAAGGATTCAAGACAGTTGGATTTTTGCCAAAACAAGCTGGGCCAAATACTTGATTGATTATTAAAAACATATTACACTTTGGAGCCTTTCTCTCAGCTCTCAGCAGGATAATAGAACAGTTGTCAGCCAAATGCATCTAACTGTACTTGTTTATGGCAGATGAACCGCAGCTCATGTGCGCTGACTCTGACTTGACATATTTATTGTTGCTCCAGTGGCTTCTCTCTCCGTTTTCTCCTCAATGCCACTCTAATTTACTGCATCTTCACTGAGAGGATGAGGTAAGCATGTTTCTGGGCTCTGTAAGACTGCGATGGAAGCCTTAGGGACGGGTGACTAGTAATTGGCTAAACTTTTCAGGCTCAACTCAGCCTTTCCACTGGCAGAGATCTGCAATATGTAACAGAACAGAGAAAAACATTTGGCCTCAGGAAAAGTCTGTGTTTGATTGTAGTTTTTTTTTTTTTCTGTTTTAGTTTTTTATGTCTCTGCATATATCATTGTTGATGGTCATTTGTGTTCATTGTTCATGTTA
Source organism: Rutilus rutilus (assembly GCF_951802725.1). Classification (NCBI taxonomy): domain Eukaryota; kingdom Metazoa; phylum Chordata; class Actinopteri; order Cypriniformes; family Leuciscidae; genus Rutilus; species Rutilus rutilus. The sequence continues at coordinate 14,781,564 of NC_140229.1, forward strand.
TTTGTTTTTATATTGCCATTTATGTATATATATATATATATATATATATATATATATATATATATATACACTGTACAAAAATTCTAACCTCTCCAAGTCAAAATTTTCTAGTGACTGGTCACATAAAAATTTTTCAATTTGTCTGATGTATTATTTCTCATTGAACCAATGTTAACAGACTATTGCAACAAGAATTGCACTTGGGCCAATTTAAATAGTCTTTGCAATAGTCTGTTAACATTGGCTCAATGAGAAATAATACATCAGACTAACTGAAAAATTTAGATGTGATCAGTCACTAGTATATATATATATATAATTTTTACAGTGTATATATATATATATATATAAATTATATGTATATAGACAAATCATAAATTGTATCTTTTTAACCATATATATATATATATATATATATATATATATATATAAATATATTTGTGTGTACAGTATGTGTGTGTGTGGCCTGGTAGACTCATTATAATGATAAAATGTCCCCAGAAAGATGGCAATTTCTGAAATCCTTGTCCTTGTGGGGACATTTTTGGTCCCATGAGGAAGACAGCTTATAAATCATACTAAGTGATGTCATATGAAAGTTTTCTGTGATGGGTAGGTTAGGTTTAGTAGTAGGGTTAGTGTAAGGGGATAGAATATTCAGTTTGTACAATATAAAATCATTATGTCAATGGAATGTCCCCATAAAACATGAAAATACAACGTGTGTGTGTGTGTGTGTGTGTGTTCGGCTGTGTTCAATCATGCAGCAGCATGTCCAGGAACCTAAATGACTGATTCTTCTTCATGCCTGTAGTCATCAGACAAACATTGATTTTGGTAGAGAGAAAGCAAATAAAATGTTCTCAGCTCCTTTTTTAAGATTTGAATTAAATAACCGTTGCCCCCAGTTCAATCTTCTCAAGAGAGACTTACAGAGAATTATAAAGAAAGAGTCTCCTGTGTATGTTAATTAATGTCCTGACTCCTGTGAGTTTTATGATACAGCTCAATTGTCATCCTTTTTCTCACCTGTAGTGTTGTGTTACTCTTGGATTTACAGTATGGCTGCAGCCTCTCTGGTCACAGTAGAAAACATATGAAAGCAATTTTAAATGTGTCTACTGGGAGGTAAATAATAAAAGCACAAAATAATCACCCCTGGTTGGCGTCTCCCCCCCAGTTCCCCCTGACTAAAATCTGGGCAGCAGTAGGTCCGGAGCTGCCCAGCTTGCTGTCTCTCCTCTGGGCGCCTAGGGGAAAGTTTGAGTCAGGCCTCTCTCAGGGATCCTGCTGGCTTCCTTTTTCCTTCCTTTATCAACACTGGGAACATTGTTCAGTGTCAGTGGATGAACTCCACCACAGCTGCAAAGTCTGCGCCTCTAGATGATAACAAAAGAAAAAAGAGCATTTTAATCTGTGCAGTGTCAGGTGTGTGTCTCTGACAAACAGCAGGGCTGAGAACTAAGAACTGCGGGTAACGACATTAGTCATGGGAGAATTATCTACACGCCATCTGCAGACAGCTGTTGGAAAGCCTTTTTTTTAATGCAAGGTTAGAACTTTTAGCTTTTAGGCAAGTGCTAAGATTCAAATTATTATTTACTCTTAAATGGATAGTTCACCCCAAAATGAAAATTCAGTCATCATTTACTCACCCTCAAGTTGTTTCAAACATGTATACATTTCTTTCATCTGCTGAACACAAAAGAAGATATTTTGAAGAATATGGGTAACCAAACAGTTGATGGACCCCATTGTATGGGGTAAATAAATAAGTATGACAGTATGACAAAATAAATAAAAAATATTATATATATATAAATAAAATATGTATATATATATATATATATATATATATATATATATATATATATATAGGAGACACATTTGGTACATTTAAAGCCTTTTCGTCATGAAAAAAAAAAAAAGTATAATATTTTATTTTTTCATGACGAAAAGGCTTTAAATGTACCAAATGTGTCTCCTCTTGAGTTTCAGAAGAGATCTCGTGCTCAGATTTGCCGAAATAAAAAGTTTGCATTAAAAGATTTAAATTTGAAATCAGGAATTTGTAAAAGAGTATCACATACATCCCAGTTAACAGGGAACGTTCTCAGAATGTTTTTCAATGTTACTGCTTGTTTCAGAACATTCAGAGAACTTTCAAAAGTAATGTTTGCAAAATGATACAATTGAATGTTTCCTTAAAGTTTGCATAATCAAAAAAAGGGATGTTTTTAACGTTCACAAATGATGTTTTTATAACTTAATGGGAACATTAGCAAAACATACCATAATTTTATATGTCTGCTACTGTCTAAATTTGCATCAAGTTTTAAATTCCCTTAGGAAGTTGATGAAAAGTATCTAAAACGTTACTGAGACCTGAGCCCCCCCTGAGCGACAAAATTCCCCCTGAGAGCACATATCAAGCTGTACGCTCTTGATGTGTTCAAGAAACCACTGGAATGCTTCACATGTTTCCCCACTGCATGTCAGATATACTATAGAGATACCAGTTGAAGTTATTTGTCAAAAATGAACATCAATCATTATTCTGTCAAAACAGCCCAAAGGCAAGTGACCTCACACATTTCAGGCAATATACTTCCTCTGCCAGGCCTGGCTCAGATTTGGGTCGTTGCCCTCTTATGTTGTCAAATATTTGAGGATTTGCAGATGAGGTAATACTGTGGAACCTACCGTCATAGAACATATATTCTTAGGAGAAGTTATATAGTTGTCTGTAATATAGAGATGTTTTTGTCTTTGAATAGAAAGGGTATTTTAGTGTCTTTTCATTGGTATTTTCTAAGTTTTGATATTTTTATAGTGGATGATGTAAATGTTCATCTTATTTGTAACCATGAATATTAAGTCCAGCAGTTTGTGACACATTTTGATTTATAAAAACTGCAAAAATGTAGAGAAAAAGGCTATGCTAAATTAAAAACAAATCCAGATAAAACTCCAGATGGTTGAACAAACATGTTTTATTTGAAAAAGACACATCTGTGTAGACATGTTAAAATAATTTATCATGAGTTTTCTGGACCGAATACGAACAAAATGTCAATTCTTCCATTTTGTAACAAAGGAACAAATTAGGTAGAGAATAAAAAAATATTTAATATGCCATACCAAAAACATGTCATATGTTCCATAAATTTGACTGTTTTTTTTTTTTTTTTACTCTTTTTTCCATGCAGGATGGTATTATATGAGTGCTGCCCAGGTTATATGAAGTTAGACGGGAAGCGTGGTTGCCCTGCAGGTCTGTATTCATTCATACTATCAGTAGGAATATTACATAGTGTTTAATTTTTTATTATGAGTTTGCTGTCTGTGTGGTTGTTAGAAAGTTGCAATAAGCACGATTTGAGTTGTCAATCATGTCTGTAGCGCAAATAACTTAACATTCACATGTCAAAAGTTAATACATATGGTTATTTTTATTGGTATATTGGATTGCGCCAACAATTATAATATATTTAACTTCAGTTTAAGGTCATGCTTAGATTAAATGTCAAGTTATTCATTGGCTATGAGTTCAGTGGAGGAGAACATTAGTTTTTGTTCTCTCAACAAACACCAGACCCAGCTGGCTGTATTTAAACATGATTAATGAGCCACAGCTTGTCTTGAACGTGGACTCGAGGTTCACATCATCTGACTTTGGATTATATGCTGTATTGTAACTCTATACTGAATCTATTTATTTGATAGAAACTGTGCATGCAACTCTTTGTGCTTATTTCCTGTAAATTTCACTCCACACCCAGTGGCCCCTATCGACAGTGTTTATGGCACCCTGGATCTGGTGAAAGCCAAGATCACGCAGCGATACGCTGACCAATCCAAACTGAGGGAAGAAATCGAGGGAGCAGGATCTTACACAATGTTTGCGCCCAGTGACGATGCCTGGGAAGAGTTAGATCCCGTGAGTCGCATTCCAGGCCATGTTCTGCTTCATTCGAGCCGCAGTATTTGCATGCTATGTTTAAATCGGTTAAATGCATGCATTATTAATAAGCACACTTGAACGGAACTTATTAAAAAGAAATAAATTGAGGAACATGTCATCATGCTGTCGTTTTCTTCTAACTTTTTTTTCCCAGAGCAAAGTTATTACATTTTAACGTCATTTCTGTATATTTGCAGGCATTGAAAGCTGCCATGGCCAGGGGAAACACTGAGCTTTACAATGCACTCCACTATCACATGGTCAACAAACGGCTTCTCACTAAGGACCTGAAGAATGATTTGACCCTGAAGTCCATGTATAACAAACAAGGCCTCTATATCAATCACTACTCGAATGGAGTATGTTTCTCTTTTCTTCAAATTTACTGTGTGTGTGAAACTGTGTACAGTATAGGCTTTTTTAGTATTATATACTATTATTCATATTTTGAATTAACTTTCATTTTGATATTAGTGTAACTTTGTTTTGTGTTTTTGTCAGTATTATAGTTTTTTAATTTTTTTATTTAGCTTAGCTAATTTATTTCCGGTTTAATTTTTGTGTAGTTTTATTTAAAAAAAATTTAAACATTTTTTCTTGTAAAATTTTATTTCTGCTTTATTTCAGTTAACAAAAAATATGTTTTAATTGTTTTTAGTTTTAGTTAAAGGGATAGTTCACCCAAAAATTTAAATTCTGTCATCACTTACTTACCTTCAAGTTGTTCCAAACCTGTATGAGTTTCATTCTTCTGTTGAACACAAAAGAAGATATTTTGAAGAATGTTGGTAACCAAACACTTGATGGTAGCCATTGACTTCCATAGTATTTTTTTCCACTATGGAAGTAATGGCTACCGTCAACTGTTTGGTTTCCAACATTCTTTCAAATATCTTACTTTGTGTTCAACAGAAGAAAGAAACTACTGTATTACGGGTTTGGAACAACTTGAGGGTGACATTTTTGGGTGAATTATCCCTTTAACAATTGCCAAACTGTTATGAAATGCTCTTTGAAGATCCTGCCATCATATAGTCATCCTCATGTCGTTTCAGACCTGCATTACCTTCTTTCTTCTGTGAAACAAAAGAAGATATTTTAAAGAAGACTTCAACCTTCAACCTTGATTGGACCCCATTGACTTTCATTAAGTCAAGTAAAAAAAAAAAAAAAAAAGATTAATGAAAGTCAATGGGGTCCAATCAAGGTTGTTTTGGACCCCATTGACTTGCATTGTATGCACACAAATTGTTGAAGTCTTCTTTAAAATATCTTCTTTTGTTTCACAGAATAAATAAAGTAATGCAGGTTTGTAAAGTCACTAAACTGATCTGTTTCAATGTTTTACAGGTTGTCACTGTGAACTGTGCCCGGATTATTCACGGCAACCAGGTTGCCACTAACGGAGTTGTGCATGTCATTGATCGGGTCATCAGCGCTATAAGCCAAACGATAAAGGATGTGATCGAAAACAATGATGATCTGAGTATACTGAACGTATGTGTTATTATGACTGTGCTATTGTAAATTAATATAACTAAAAATCCTTGGAGGCTTTCTGAACATTTGATAGGAAACATTACAGATGAAAAATTATTCCTCAGCAGGGGCATATGATTTCTGAGAGTCAAGTTTATACAAACATCTTGTTTGACGTCTTTTATAGACAGTTGCTGTGAATTCGGGTCTCCAGAACCAACTGGGAGAGCCCGGACACTATACACTTTTTGCTCCAACCGACGAGGCCTTTGATAAACTAGGCGGCGACGTCATGGAGAGACTTATGAGTGACCCAACTGTACTTCAAGGTAAACATATTACTTACTGTATATTGTAGTAGACCAGAACCACAGAACATTATTTATCTCTGTTTTCAAGTGTTTTCAGGGGGTTGCAGTCTTGATGCACTACAAAGCTAGAGGTAATACTGCTACTGTGGTTTTAAAGTCTTTATCACAAAGTGCACTTCCTTTTTAAAAGTTTGTGGTCAGTAAGATTTTCTTTTTGAAAGAATTTATTTTATTCAGCAAGGATGCATTAAATTTATCAAAAGTCACAGTAAACACTTTTTTTTTTTTAATCACGGTTTCCACAACAATTTTAAGCAGCACAACTGTTTAGATGATAATAATAAGAAATTATTCTTAAGCACCAAATCAGTAATGATGCTGAATCAATTACATTTTAAAATACATTAAAATAGAAAACACTTATTTTAAATTGTAATAATATTTCACAGTATTAGTGTTTTTACTGTATTTTGTGACAGGAATAAATTGCATTTTAAAACATTTTTACAATATTACAGTTTTTACTGTATTTGATCAAATAAATGCAGCCTTGGTGAGCAGAAAAGACTTCTTTCAAAAACATTTAAAAATCTTACCGACCCCCATCTTTTGAAAGGCAGTGTATGTGCACACAAAACGTGCACAGGATGAAATAATCACCCTCAAAGATTTGAAAGACTAGCAGCCTCATGTTTTAAGTAAACTCCACAAATGCAGTCCAATTCAAGCAGTGCCACATTCTCAGACGGCGGGCAAACAGCAGATCTGACCGCAGGGATCCAAAATCAAGTTTGGTCAAGAAGTCTAACAGGATGGGAAATGCTTAAATGTTGAATAATACTTCATCGGATTTTGGTGAAAAAGATTAGGTATTTTGTGGTCAGACCATTATAAGTGTTGTAACAGACAAAAGTATGTCTGTTTTCCCCACGACACAGTTTCACAAAGAAAAGGCCACAAATATTGGTTATGAAAAGAGTCTATTTACAACTAATCTAATCTGTGTGACCTTTTAGATTAGATTATCATTATAGGAAAAGTGTTAAAAGAAAATAACGTAGAGACATTTAGTCTAGCTTTGATGTTAACATGAATTTCTTCTGAGGCTAGTTTTCTCAAGAACCTATACTGATGTGGTACAAATGCAATGTGCAAATACATCAATCATTAAAGCAGATCAGACATCAGGGTTCTGGCCAATAGCATACAGGAAAAAAAATCCTAAAGCACTGGTTTCCTCAAGTTTCAAGTACTGAGCGTGATTCAGGGTTAACACATATTATGACCAGTACATTTACATGATTTTTCCAGTTGTTCATGATTATGGGATTTATAATTATTATTATTTACTCACAAAGAGCAATTTCTCCGCAATAAACATTTTAGAGCTTGAAATAACTAGAAAATGATATTTCCATTAAAGAAATCCCAATAGCTTTTTAAGATTTTATTAATTTCCTTGACTTTTTTGGTATAGAAATCACACTTTTAAGAAATCCCATGTATGGTTCCTAATAAAAATGACAGTTGTTGATGAAATCAATTAAAATATTATATAATGTACAATTAAATATAAAAAATAATGCCAGATAAGATCTTTATTTTAGCTAATTTACCTTATTTTAAAGTTTAAAAAATCATTTTAATCATCTTGCGGGACATTGAAAGTGTGCTGAGGCTGTCAAGTGGAATTGTAAACCACTGCTCTAAAGTTTCCCATTTTTTCCCTTTGTGGCCACCCTTGAGTACTGATGTTGACCCCACAGCAGACTGTTATCCAGTAGCCCATGTTACAAAGTGTAGATTCAGAGAAGGCTATCTTGAATATCTTGGTTTGGCGAAGCACTTAAACTTGTCAAAATGCACACGCATGTACTGCTTAAACAGATGCAGGAAATAAGCTCAGCTGCTGGGAAAGTCATATCACAGATCACAGTTGATGTAAGAGTCTCAAATCTCCACCAGATTGCCCCCGCAAAGGAAGAACTGGGTGTATGTCCCGGCGGTCAACATGAGCTTCTGTGTTTTTAATTGTCTTTGGAGGTCTGTAGACCAAAGCTTTCTGGACTATGAAGATTTAGGTCACCACACTGTTTATCTTTCAATCCTTTCTTTATCTCTCTCTTTCTGGTTATTTTTCCAAGCCCTTTTGCAGTACCACCTCCTGAACTCAGCGCAGTGCTCTGAGGCCATTATGGCAGGCTCCATCTACGGGACTCTTGAGGGCAGTAATATTGAGATCGGATGTGATGGCGAGAGCCTTACGGTCAATGGTATCAAGATGGTGCTGAAGAAGGACATTGTCACCAGCAATGGGGTCATTCATTTGATCGACCAGGTGCTCATGCCTGACTCGGGTGAGACTCTGTACATGCCCACTGTGTTCAGCCTGACATTATTTGATCTTAAAGGGTTAACTCTCCCAAAAAATCACACCCACATGTCATACATCAACAGATATTAAAATATACAACTTTATTGATGCTAATATAATATCTAAATCTCAATCTGAAGTCTAGTGTGGATCTTTTATGTGTCTTGCAGCCAAGCAGGTGATGGAGCTTGTGAGCAAATCTCAGAGCATCTTTGGTGACATGGTGTCCGAGCTCGGCCTCTCTGCAGCCATGCAGCCTGAGACTGAGTATACTCTTCTCGCCCCACTGAATGTAGCCTTCTCCGGTGAGCAAAATACAGGATGTTTCTGCAGAGATAGGAGTCTGTTTTTCCTTTCTTTTTCTAATAGAAAAGACCTGAATAAACTTTATTAATGTAAAATATGTAGAATGTGTCTGTATATATATAGATACATACATACATACATGATATGTATGTATGTATGATCTTCAGTTTGGGTTTAATATAGTTACACTTCTGAATTCCAGTCAGAATAACTTCAAATGTCTCCTCATCAACTGTCTTGCAGATGAGGTAATGTCCATGGATCAGCGTCTCCTGAAGATTATTCTGGAAAACCACATCCTGAGATTCAAGGTCTCTCTGAATGAACTCTACAACGGCCAGCTGCTCGAGACCCTTGGAGGAAAACTGCTCCGAGTCTTTATTTATCGCACGGTGAGAGACAAGGACTACTATTGTTTTTGTCTAAGAGAAAGAGACTTAGAGAAAGATTGAGGACCTGCAAACAATTATTGTGCAAACAACCACTTTTTATATGCTTTATTGCTCTGGTCTTTGGCAGTTAAGTTTTATACACTTGTATATTTGCTTCAGGTAAGTTTGTAGACCTGAAATTCCTCCTTGTCTGAATATATTGTTTCTCAATGCTCTGTAAAATGTCCAAAGCTCAACTATCATTTCATTCTCCTCCTCGTGTGTGTTTTTTAGGCTGTGTGTATTGAGAATGCATGTATGGTCAGAGGCAGCAGAGAAGGCAGTAATGGAGTCCTTCATCTCATGAGGTCCCTGATCCAGCCACCCGAGGCGACCATCTATGAGCTGCTCTTTAAAGATGGACGATTCAAGTGAGATTATCATTGTGATGTGAAATGATTACTATTTTATTAATCTATACACATTTTTTATAGTATAGAATTCTATTAAAAATATTTCTTAAGTCCATATGATTTATCAACTGGCTGATCTGTTCCAGAATCTTCTTGTCTCTGATGGAGAGTGCTGGATTGACAGACCTGCTGAAACAGGAGGGATCGTACACACTCTTTGCTCCTATCGATGCCTCCTTTGGCACCCTGACAGAGGAAGACATCACTCTTTTAAAAAGTAAAAAAAAATTCCCTCTAACATGCCCAACATTAGCTTGGTCTGCTTCCTCACAGGTTACCAGTGACTATTCTCTTATCCAGGTGACATCAACGCGCTCAGGGCAATCCTGCTCTACCATTTTAGCAATGGCGTCTTTATTAATGGAGGACTGGAGGGTGGAGTGACTAATCTTCTCAAGACCATACAGGGCAACAACCTTCAAGTGCAGTCTGTAAGTACATTGATAGCATCTCTACCAGTCGTGGTTTTTAGCGACTAACAAGCCAAGTCTATCTGATTAAACACCGTAATCAGTGAAAACACAGAGAATTCCTCAAATGGCAGCTTTTTCCCAACAGCGATCATGAGAAAAAAAAATCTATAATTAGCTTTTCCAGTTACATGATTAATGTTTAAAGGGCCTTTGCACACCCAATAATAAAACTGTTTGACTTGGAAAGAGTGACTTTTGAATTTGAGCCAATACCAATGTTTTTGTAGCACACGAGAGGGAAGGACCTGACATGCGATTATCGTCAGACAATGCAATTAGACGCAGGACACATTTCCTGTGTCTGTTCTCAGAAATTCCATGAACCAAATCCAGAACATTCACGTAAATCCTTTACAGGAAACCATACCAGCATGTTAACATTGAGTATAAAACTGACTTGATTATAAAAAATATATATATACATCATCTCATCCTAATTAGGACTATGAACTTTTTTATTTGTATGTTTGTGTAGAGCCGAGGGTCTATGGCATTGGGCCTTTTGTGTGTGAATTTAGAGCATTGCTAAGTGATAAGGTCATAACTTCCAGACAGTTTGTTGCCATCAATCAAAATCAACATAGCTCAAATCTCAGCCTCCAACGCCTCCATCCCTAACTCCCTCTAAAAGTTGGAACAATAGGTCTCCTAATGTCCAGACACTTCCTTTGCTGAAAACAGATATCAGCACTGTAAATGTAAATTTACTTTAGTCAAGAGATATCTCACAAAAAGAGCAAAAGCTAGGAAGTGACTTCTTAAAATATAATGTCCAGCTGTTGTATTTTTCTAAATGTGCTGAAGTGTTTCAAAGGGTTTTGTAAGATGATCCCACTTAGGCTCACATTATTATTATTATATATTTTTTTATTAATATTATTTTATGCATGATATATATATATATATATATATGTATGTATATATATATATATATATATATATATATATATATATATATAATGTGTGTGTGTGTATAATATTTTTATGAAATATTAATTGTATATATTTTTTTCCTCTCGTCTAATCAATGCTAATTTAAAAAAAGTAATTTAATTATTAACACCACCTTATACTCAGGTTAACAACTCCATCCATGTAAATTCAGTGGAGGTTCCAGATTTTGATCTTATGGCATCCAATGGAGTGGTCCATGTAGTGAAGACTATATTATATCCACAAGGTAAAGTATTAAAAGCAATGAATGTGCGTTTATATGCAAATATCTTTAAGATGTGATATTGTTTGGTGGGACTTTTACATGCATTAAGTCAAAATCAATTGCATAGATCGACTACATCTTCAATGAACCTGATTTCACAACTCTTATATAACTGTACAATTCCTGAAACATAAGACACAGTCCCTAGAGCTTAATAGAAGATTTTACTGAATTTCACAGATCTGCCAGTTGGCAGTGAAGACATATTGATTCTGCTGAAGAGACTCATCAAATACATGCAGCTGAAGGTACAGCAGAACACACATCATATCTGAACACTTACTCACATTATATAACCATCCATCACAGTCCAGCACACATCCTGTTTTATCAGTTGCTTTTATTTTATTTATTTATTTTTGGTTTGGTTTGTGTATAGTTTGAATCTGGATTCACCTACCGTGAGATTCCACTTACATTCATCAGTAAGTTCAGTTTCAACCCTCTCAGTGTCATTTCTCTTTAAGTTCCACATAACATCATCAAGGACATATGGGTTATATTTGACATGCTTTTTATTAATGAAAATTGTGCTTCTCATTGCAGGGAGGACTACAACTACACATTTCATTGAGACAGGTAGAACATTATTTCATCACTTTTTAATTTAATTTAATTTAATTTCACTAAATGGCAACTCTTTTTCCCATCCACTCACACCCTTTCTACATCCATAAGCATTCATTTATTTTATGTGATACTGAGCTCCTCAGGCAAGCCCTTCTCTGCCAGCCAATTATTCCCAGAAGCTCTTTTAGACATTTGTACAATTATGTATTTACTCAATTATTATTCAATACAACAACGAGCCTGAACTTCGCCTCAAATGCAGCTCCAAGTAAACCTGATTGATCATAGAGCCCCAGAGGAGAGCGAGAACATGTTGTTTTGTTGGATTGAACCAGCACTGGTATCTCCTGCGGCAGTCGCTGGACAGATACAGCAGATAAAGAGCCATTCGAGACAGAGAGAGAGAGGATTTCGCCTCAGACCATGGCAGGAGACCTTCCTGTTGAGTAGGAGTGAATGTCGAAGCTCAGAAAATTTTAAATGGAATTTATGTGAATTGAAGCTATTGGAAACTTGGCTTAAAATGTGTATTTGTGAAGGTAAAAACTGATTAAAGCTTAGGTACTGGCAGTGGTTGCGAGAATTACGACCTAGAGCAGAGCTACCTTTCTTCTTAAAAAAATAATAATAGTCCCACAATTTTGTAAAGCTAATGTGTGTCAAAACAGCCCGACATTGGCTGAACCAATGTATACACACTGACAGCATCTAAAATTCGGAAGCCTTTTATGTGTTACTTTACAATCACAAGTGTTGATGAATCCTCTGAGGGCTGGTCAGATCTAGAACAGTGTTTCTCAACTCCAGTCCTCGTGACCCACTGCTCTGCACATTTTGTATGTCTCCCTTATTTAACACACCTGAACCAGATCATCAGCTCATTAGGAGAGACTCCATGAACTGAACTGAGTGTGTCAGATAAGAGAGACATACAAAATGTGCAGAGCAGTGGGTCACGAGGACTGGAGTTGGACACCACTGATCTAGAACCTCAGATTCAACCCCAGATTCTCTGGAACCTTTGCGAGGGTACCGCTGTAAGAGACCCAATCCCATAGCGGGACCCTTACTTATTAGTAAATGATAGACAAACTTTTTCCATGAAAGATCTTTTAATGACAAAGCAAGTTATAAATTAAATACAGATGTGACTGATGAAAGTCAAGTCATTTGGAGACTTTGTACGGCTTAATTTAATAAGTCGATGTTACAGGGAAACATTCGCATATGTCATTCATTTATCGAATTGTGCATCTGTCATGGTTCCAATCAGTCTTTAAAACCACACAGAGGACAATGAAACCTTTATAACGACAAAGTAAATGGTTTAATCAATGAATTAAATGTTGAGTGTGACCAAACCATATCAGTAAGATTTTATTAAGCTTTTATTAAGCAAGGGCACAATGAATTGATCATGATAATTATAATAATAATGTTATAAAAGATTTCAATTTAAAATAAATGCTTTTTTACTCTGTTCATCAAGAATCCTAAAAAGGTGTATCATATTTTGTTCCCACAAAAAAAGTATTAAGCAGCACAACTGTTTTTAACATTGATAAAAAAATAAGACATGTTTCTTGAGCACTAAATCAGCATATTAGAATGATTTCTGAAGGATTATGCGACACTGAAGACTGTAATTATGCTGAAAATTCAGCATCGCATCACAGAAATACACTACACAATAATTCACAATAAAATATACTAAAATAGAAAATTCATATAAACACTTCTGGTCTGCTCACCAGTCAAGACTTCTTGATTACTGAAACATGAAACCGACCCTAAACGGTAGTGTGTGTGTGTGTGTGTGTGTATGTGTAATGTAGTTTTTTTTTTTCCTTATATACAGTCAGTGCACACTGTGTTTGAGTACCACCATAAATCACAAAGTACCATTTATGCTGAGCCTGCAATCAAAAAAAGTCAGGATCCAGATCCAGATCCACAGCCACATGTGCACAATGTCTTATCTCATCTTTGGCAGAATACCCTGATTTTTGTTTAATGAATCCAGCAGTAGCACGAAACGTGACCCCTGTTGCAGTGTCTATGAGAAAGGCAGACGTGGTGTTCATTAACAGCTCTGAAAGCTCCAGTGACTATTAATGACTGGCTTTGACTTCCATTCTCATCTTTGATAATTTACTTGTGATTTATTTCACTTTGGCACAATGCACGAATAGATTTCAGAACAAGTTCGCTGCAATTGGAAGCAAACCTGACTGTAGCAAGGTTAGTAATTCAGGGAAGAAGGAAGCCGGAACAGGCAAACGAGCAACATACTTTAATATCAAAATAAACGGTTTCACTTTATTTTGATGGTCCCTTTAACACATTCTGTTGACTATAAGTAGCGTTGCACCTACATGTCTACTAACTCTCATTAGAGTGTTAGTAGAGTATTAGTAGACTGGTAGGGTTAGGGTTAGAATAAGTTGACATGTAGTTGCAAAGTAGAATGTAGACAGTAGAATGTCTGTTGAGGGAACATCACAATAAAGAGTTAGTAGATATTAAGCAGACACTCTACTAATACTCTAATGAAAGTTAGTTGACATGTAGTTGCAAAGCTACTTATAGTCAACAGAATGTTCAAAAGGGACCATCAAAATAAAGTGTTACCAAATAAACAAACACAAAACGAAAGTAAAGCGGCAGTCCCTCACGAACGACTGCCGCACCTACATAAACAAAAAACAACTTAAAGGGATAGTTCGGCCAAAAATGATATTTAACCCATGATTTACTCACTCTCAACACATTTTCAGTTATTTTAGAAAATGTCTTAGATCTTTCAGTGGTTATAGTGTGAAGCTATGGGGTCCACCTCCTCCAAGTCCCAAAATGTGCATGCATCCTTCACAAAAGTAATCCATCCGGCTCCAGGGGGATAAACGAAGGCCTTCTGAGGGTAATCCGTGCGGTTTTGTCGTAAAAATATACATATTTAAAACTTTATAAACGAAAATAACTGGCTTCCGGTAGTGGTCGACGCGCGTTCACGGAGATGGATGCTGGCGTATGACGTAGGACGTAGCGTAGGAAGCGTCGTGACGTAGAACGAACGTAGAGTTTTGTTTTGCTCTGCTCTCTGGCTGCGCTGTCACGTTCGTTCTACGTCACGACGCTTCCTACGCTACGTCCTACGTCATACGCCAGCATCCATCTCCGTGAACGCGCGTCGACCACTACCGGAAGCCAGTTATTTTCGTTTATAAAGTTTTAAATATGTATATTTTTACGACAAAACCGCACGGATTACCCTCAGAAGGCCTTCTGGGACTTGAAGGAGGTGGACCCCATAGCTTCACATTATAACCACTGAAAGATCTAAGACATTTTCTAAAATAACTGAAAATGTGTTCGTCTGAAAAAAGATTGACATATACATCTCGAACGGCTTGAGGGTGAGTAAATCATGGGTTAAATATCATTTTTGGCCGAACTATCCCTTTAAAGTCCAGACTTGGTCCTCTCTCGTCCTTCACTGTCGTCACTCCTCCTTTTATGCATCTGGAGCTTCTCCGTGAGTCACTCAAGGATCCGTTCTCTCGGCTCTTCAGCCCTCCCTGCTTGCCACACTAACTTTAACTTAAACATATCTAAAAAGACAGTTGTACTTTATTCCAAGAAAGGAAAATGTCTCTGAATAATTTGTTTTTCACAACTACTGAGAACATTGTTGAAAATATCATGACCACTATTATGACCACTATTATTTGACATGACACCTGACAGGATTTGTACCTTTCCCACAGGTCCCGAGATCAAGGTCACCAGGGTCATTGAGCGTGAGCCAATCAAAGTTACAAGAGTGGTTGAAGGAGAACCAAGCATCACCAAAGTTACAAGAGTGGTTGGAGAGCCAAGAGTCACCAAAATTACCGGAGTACTTGAAGGAGAACCAAGTTTAACAAAAGTTACAAGAGTGGTTGAAGGAGAACCAAGCATCACCAAAGTTACAAGAGTTGTCAAAGGAGAACCAAGCATCACCAAAGTTACAAGAGTGGTTGGAGAGCCAAGAGTCACCAAAGTTACCAGAGTACTTGAAGGAGAACCAAGTTTAACGAAAGTTACAAGAGTGGTTGAAGGAGAACCAAGCATCACAAAAGTTACACGAGTGGTTCAAGGAAAGCCATCAAGGCTCAAAGACACAAGGCTCATTGAAAGTATGTCTGAACTTCAAATTAAGTATCAAGGTTAATTTTATAAAAAATACTCTGTTTTCTTGTAGCATTGATTTTGCATTCATTCTTTTTGCTCAGCTCACAGTGCCTCATCTGATGGTGAAATTGATTCTGAGGGAGAAATCAAGAGAATCATGGGTGAAGGTCATTAATTTGAACAGCTTTATTTGGTTGTATAGTTCAACATTCCTATTTGGCCAAGTTGTTAAGAGTTAAAATGTCCAGTTGGTTTTATTAAACATTTGAAAAAGGATTCTAGTGTAGTAAGAACTGGATTAGAAAGAGATACTCAGCATGTTCAAGTCTGTTCTCAAAACAAGTTCCTCGTACTTAAACAATTCAGTTTGGTTCAGAGTGGCTGTAAACAAAGTTGTTTGTCCTATTCTGTCTGATACAACATTGAAAGGATTCTTGTGGCACAGCCATGTCAAATATGATCTCTTTATATGTTGTAGATATAACCAAGCATCAGACGTTTCAGGATGGTGACGTACACATGCTCCAGGAGGAAGACATCAGACAAATCACTGATGCAATCACTCAGGGAGGTTGGTCTAAGAGAGTATTAATTGAGTTATGGATTATATATAAAAAAAAAAAAAAAAGCCCATATCATGGCCGCAATGTTGCTGAATGGTAAAAGCAACCCTTTATCTGATATTAACTGCATTATAGAACATGACATATTATTTATGTGCTATTAAAAGTATTTTTGATTAGCTTTTATTATATTTTTTCAGTTTTCATTAAAATTTTAGTTTTAGTATTTTATTTTATTTTAGATAGTTGCCAAGTCAACATTTACATTTTTTTAATCTAATATTAATAGTTCATTTTATTTCATCTTTATATCAATTAATGCAAATTATTTTTAATAGTTTTGATTTTAGTCAACAATAACACTGACCTTGGTACTTGTATTTAAAGGTTCATGTATTTTGAACAAATGAAACTTAAATCAGTGAGCCATTTACACTTGACCCAAGAGACAATCACAACAAATCACAATTTTTTTCAGATATCTTTCTCTGCTGCCAAACACCTTTTCCCTGTAATCCTTGGCTTATGTAATGATCAATGATTCTTTCGCATATTGTTTTTATTTTTTTATGCCATTGATACAAACATTAATTTGATTTATGATTTTGAAAGGCTTACGATCTGTAAGACTCTTTTGTAGCTTCCTAAAGAGCTTGACATTTTTATTGAGAACAGCTGTGAACTCGGTGATTCATTCTTGTGTAGTAATGTTTAATGTTTGTTTGTCTGTCTAATTTTATGCCCATGGATTACAATCCCTAGTTACGTAACAGAATAAAGCTCCGTTGGTTTTCCCATGGCTCACACATATGGCTCTACTCCAGATGCTTTTGGTTTAAGTTCCTACCTTATGGTTTTCATTCATTTTTGGCAAGATCACACTTATGATTTAGCTAAAAGAAAGAATGGTTTTACTCCAGAATCTTTA
Source organism: Rutilus rutilus (assembly GCF_951802725.1). Lineage (NCBI taxonomy): Eukaryota > Metazoa > Chordata > Actinopteri > Cypriniformes > Leuciscidae > Rutilus > Rutilus rutilus. Next base: position 14,798,768 of record NC_140229.1, read on the forward strand.
AGCAGTACAGTAAAAGTAAGATTAAGGCTTTCATTATTCACTATTACTCACTGATTTGGCTCAGGGTTAGTTTCACTTTTGCCCAGAAGTTTGTTCATCCATTGTTCTCATGTCTCCTTGTTCTCAAAGGTGGACCAGGCATCACCACTATAACTAGAGTAATCAAACCAGAGCCCCAGGTTGTTGAAAGTAAGACCTAATAAAGCAAATGATGATATGATATAGGGTTTGCCCAGATGTTTGTGTCATAGACTTCTCTTTTTGCTTGAAGGCGAACCAGAGATCACCACCTTTACCAGAGTAATCAAGAAAGAGTCTCAGATCACTGAAGGTGAGACGTAATACATAAATACATAGACATAATATGTGGTTTTAAAATTTGAACCAAATCAAATGTTCATCTTTTTGTGCTCAAAGGTGCACCAGGGGAAACCACTATTACCAGAGTAATTAAACCAGAACCGCAGATCATTGAAGGTAAGATATGATATTTACACTTCTGATATTAGAGATTTTTTTGTTGTAGTTTTTTTAATTAAATGGACAGTTGATATTTGATGTGTAATTATGCATACTAATTTCCCCTACTTTTACGATCTTTAAAAACACGAATTAATTAGTCTTACTTATCACAATCAGCCAGAATTTAACTATCAGTTTATTTCAAAAATTAGAAAAAAGGTAATATAGAACATTACAGTTCTTCACTCAATTTTAAAGAAGACTTTAAAGAGCCAAAAAGGTTCTGTATAAGGAGAAATGTCATGGCATAATACTTTCATGTTTAATGGGTTATTTAAAGATAAAGTATGTTTATGAGCTGTTTAATTCATAAAGTGTAATTAAAATAAAAAATCAACCAAAACTAAATTTATAAAATGAACCCATATTGGGAAGGTTCTATACATGAAGTGCCTGACAGAACCCTTTAGTAGATAATGATTGAGTGTAATAATATTACATATTTGAATATTTACTGAATTAAATTTTATGCCTCTTTTAGTGCCAGATTTCTCAAAGATTGTATCTTTGAAGGACAATCCAGAACTCTTTGAATCAGAAACTGAGAGAATCACCAGAATCATCAAGGGTTAGTGGCTTCATAGCTCGGTGCGAATGATATGAAGAAGGATCTGATGCCGAAAGTTTAATTGATTTGATTTCTTTTTTCCTTCAGAGGGGCGTTTTAAAAAACGAGCCGCCATCAGACAACCACAAGGTATGCATTTCAGTTCATTAACATCTGATGTGTTCTTAAAGTCATTGTGTTGCTCTTTTTATACCGATTAAGATTTAAAATACTTTCAAATAGTTTTTAGCACCTTTTTTTTTTTTTTAACCCAACTTTGTCATAATCCACAGACAAAGAGGAAAATGAACCATAGATGTGTAGATTAACTTTTATATATATGTGTGTGTGTGTTTGTTTGTGGACTAAAACACAGGATCAAGACGAAGAGTGAGACTGGTCAGGCATCACTCCAAACCAAAACAATGAGATGAATGGACGCTCACTGTACTTGGAGATCCAGCTTAAGTGAAAGACAGTGTTGTAGAACAGTGTGTTTGTCCTGAAAATACACTTTTGCTACAAACCGCATGGAATGTTTACACATTACAAACCAGCGCAGTAATATCTTGGATCTGTGTGGCAAACACCCCACTTCAACTCAGAAATGGTGGTGGTTACAAAGAGAGACTTTGCTCCTTTTTTTCCAGCTGTTTATATTGTTTCTTTGAATATATACTGTATGAGCCTTGTCATTGAGCTTGTCGTGCACATTATATTTTATGGTGCTTGCATTGCGACACTTGAATGCGTTTTTATATGATCAGGATCAGCAAAGCTTTGGCTTTTGTGTTTACTTTAAATTATGCAGCTTTTAACTGTCCATCATTCAGCTATAGTTCATTTTTATGAATTTATTCACTTAAAACTTTTTTTTAAACAGATAAGACTTTTCAATTGTACAAATTAAAATCATCACATTGAAATAAGCCTCAATGTAGCTAAAATAAATAAATAAAACAATTTCATTTTAAAAGAACTACTTGTGATTTTATTGAAAAAAGTCTATCCATTGCTATCCATCTTGAGTTTACTGTGAGCTAAACACGTTAATCCCTTTATGTCCTCATTTATAGATACATGGCACGTCAAAAATGACATGAAGTGAATGCAAAAACTAACACTGCAGAGTAAAAGAAGCACATGTTGACGTAAGGGCTTATGTAGCTGCATGTATATGCCTTTACACACGACATATGGATTACTTTATGTTTGAAAGAAGTAAAGCTTTGCTCCTAAACCTGAAACCCTATACTTTATTGAAAAAACATTGGGAGGATGAACATGTCTAGCAAGTTGTTTTAGATGTATATACACTCAAAATTCTCCATTGTTTGCACTGGTCTAAAGTGAAAGCTGCTAAATTCACACCTAATATCGATCCAAATGATCCATTACAATGAAAACCATAAAGAAACATTTTCATTAAAATTAAATCAAATATAAAAACCTTTCAGGCAGTTGCAAAAACAATCTGACTTCAATCTGCTTAATATGTAACATGCATTGTTTTTGCCATTGCTAGTGATTGCTATGTAACTTTAGATTGCCAGCTTTCAGCACATTTCTTTAACAGTTCTTTGTGCAAGTGTCATACTGACTAGTGATCTTACTTTGTCTTTAGCAAGCCAACAACAACTGACCTTAACTCAAGGACAATAGAAAAGGCCATTTCTTTCTCCACACAAATGCTACAGAGAAAGTGTGTATTGTGGCTGAACTTGCAGTTTCACATATGTGTTCTATTATTCTTCCATGTAGGCTATGTGAGCATTTGCATTGGGACATTTCTGCATAACGAACAGGATTTCTCATGTTTGGAGAGATGAGAGAAGCTTGGATAACTAAACACTACTAGAAGTTACAGCCCAGAATCAAATTTGATTTGAGGTCGGGAAGTTCGGTCTGGACTTGATCCGTTGTGGAGCAACAATGCTCGAACCAGAGCTGTTCGGACCAATCCAAATGTCAGGGCGGGCTTTATACTATGATGGACAGATGATCAACAGTAACGTAAACATCCACGTCACCAAAGAGCGCTTGGGTTGAATTCGTTTACAACAAAGAAGGCTGCCGCAGGAGAATTGAGATGTGTAGATTCCGCCATCGCGTCTGTTATAGAAGATATCGACAGCGCATTAATTTTAAAAGAGGAACAGAAAACCGCGATCAAGGCATTTGTCGATCGGAGGATGAACGAAGAACATAGGCCTACGTCACTTACTCCGTCGCTCTCATTGGTTGTAGGTCTATCTAATTGAGTGCATAGCAGGGGGTCAATTCAGCGCTCGAAAACCGTACCACCCCCGGGGGCGATATTTTTTTTCCCAGGATGGTAGTGGAAGACTCATGAATATTCATTAGGGAAGTCATCCCTGATTGGTCTGATGACCTACCCCTAACCCCACCCCTAAACCTAACCGTCACTAGGGGTCTGATGACCTACCCCTAACCCCGCCCATAAACCTACCCGTCACTGGGGTTAAGACCAATCAGGGATGACTTCCCTAATGAATATTCATGAGTCTTCCCTACCATCCTGGGAAAAAAAATATCGCCCCCGGGGGCCGCCATTGGCTAACAAGCCATCACCTGCTATTAGCATTCCATTGACTCCCATTCATTTTGGCGTCACTTTGACAGCGAATAACTTTACATCTGAGGCGTTTAAAGACTCCATTTGTTCATTGTTTATTTCTAAAGAAACACGAAAATGTATAAAAGGCTCCATTACCTTGTATCTTACGTTATGGCCCTGTAGAAGCAGTTTTTGTAAAAGTAGGCTAACGATTGCAATTACCGTATAGACAGTAGGAGAAGCTCACAGTCAATCGGGGGGACGTGGAGGCATAAAGTCCGATAAAGTCAAGAGAGAAGCACATGGAGAGTCATAAAGTTGCTCCTAGCTCATGGACAGTTCCTACTCATGCTCTCCGTCTCTGCAAGATTCGGAAGGGAATTATTCAGATTTCGCTTGGCACAGCTACTAGAAGACTTACAACTGTCAGACAGGCTGCTCATGTCACATCCACGTCGTCAAGCTCAGTTTAAGTTTGCGCAGTACGCTCAGCCATCAGGAAAAGTAGTGTGCTAATGTAGCAGCAATATAGCAAACCACAATGATCCAATCCAGTTTATGTAATGATCAGTAATGATCCACAAATGCCCTTAATTGAGTGCAATATCACTGATATTTAATTAGTAAGTTTGTGTCAAGATCAGCAGTGATTGGAATGATAGAGCTGAGAAGCACCTCCTGTTTAACAAGATGCTGTGACATAAGTGTGTTGGCATGCCTTTGACTCCAGTCATATATCTGACATAAAGTCGTCATGTCTGTAAGCATGTAGTTTTACAGTGATTTATACAGGGAGTGAGGTGATGAGGGGTGATATGCCTACAGGGTTCAAGAACTCCTTCATTAGGCTGCTTCAGTATTGAGAGATGGACTCCAACTAAGAAAGTCAAAACATCTGCCGATGTGCCATTGGCAAGAGAACTGAATAAACACTCTTTTAACTGCATTCATGTTGAAATATGGGAATTTAAGTGATAAAACCAGAGAGATGATCATTAAAGGGTTAGTTCACCCAAAAATGAAAATTCTGTCAGTAATTGCTCACCCTCATGTTGTTCCACCCCCGTAAGACTTTCGTCCATCTTCGGAACACAAATTAATATATTTGTGAGCCTCAGAATGTGAGCCTTTGTTCTGACGTTGCGCTGTATTCTCGTTGCTTGATAAACTTTTTAGCCACTGTAGTCACATGGACTATTTTAAACATTGTCTTTACTAACTTTCTGGGCCGGCGACTTTCAATAACATGGAAGCCTATGGAGGAGTGAGACAGCTCTCAGATTTCATCAAAAATATCTTAATTTGTGTTCCGAAGATGAACGAAAGTCTTACGGGGTTGGAACAACATGAGGATGAGTAATTACTTATCTATCTATCTATCTATCTATCTATCTATCTATCTATCTATCTATCTATCTATCTATCTATCTATCTATCTATCTATCTATCTATCTATCTATCTATCTATCTATCTATCTATCCATATGTCTGATGGTTTATCTACCTATCCATCCATCTGTCTGTCTGATGGTTTATCCATCCATCCATCCATTGGTTTAAAGTTTAAATTTTACATTTTTATTGTAAACACAGTGAACATTCTAGTAGATAAAACAAGATAATTTGTGTGAGTTTTGGACTTGTATCAGTTGTGGACTTGTGACAGATCCTCTATGGAAGATCAGACTGTGTGTGTCAAGTTGCAGAAAGGAGAAGGCTCTCTGGCGGTGCACAACAGTCTTTGCCCAAACATCCCTGCATGTGGGGATGATTGCTGTGATTAGGAGTTTTTACGAGAGCAAACGAGTCATAAAACATACTGTAGCAGCTGTGGTCCGTTTCATCATGGGGCTTCAGACCTTTCAAACCAAGTAAATAACTGTACTTCTGCTTCTTGCTGTCACTGAAAGTTATTATGGTCTCTAACTTTTTTCTGACTTGCAAAAAATCACTTAGCAGTTAGCACATAGTTTAAAGGTGAATAAGGGTGATTTTATGGCTACTTTTAAGTCTAAGGTGGTAAACATTACAGCTTTGTTTTTTCATAAAAATATGTTTTTAGTTGCCATGAGATTGTTGAAACACCCAAACATGTAAGCATGCCTTATTTCTCTCTAGCAGAGCACAGCAGGACGTTTAATGAATAGAATATAGAGCAAATCAATGGCAGTAAGGTCAATAACACAAATCTGTAAGACTAATGGCTTTGGAGAGTCTTACACAAAGCTCTCAAAATGACAGATAGCATGCAGCTTGCTGGCAAAATGGTGACTTTGCTGTTTGTATGCAACACTGGAGGCCAAAAAGCCCAAATTCAGAGTAAAATATGTTCTCTTGTGACTTTCATGTGAAGAATCGTTCTCGTTGATTTGACAGCCAAGGAACACTCTTGATGGACACTGGCTTCCAGTGAAGAACTGACACAGAGCTTCCAGTGAAGTCTGGCTCCAAGTTAGACTTCACTGGAAGCTCTGTGTCAGTTCTTAGAGATCGAATTTAACAATAAACGAGCTGTGAAGAGGGACTTGTTGCACACAACAGTATATCCATGACTTTCCATGGTCACTCTGATAGCCAAGTAAGACATGTTTCTGGATCAACATATTTTGTTGATCCTGAAACAACATTCCTGTCCAAAAATGTTGTCCTAACCTTATCCCTACCCGTCAAACCTAACCCTACCCATAAGTTATCCCTAAAATCTGAGGGAAATGATAGGTGAATATCACTGATGTAGAAGCATGTAACCCTGGTTGTAAGCCTAAACTGACTTTAACTGTAAACTTGTCTCTCAAATTTGATTGGTCGATTAGAATTTTGTTCCAGGATCAACACAAATGTGGATCCAGGAACATGTTGCACTTGGTGAAATGACGTTCACTGACTTTCCATGTTGCTGGAGCCCTATGCAACACTTGGTGGAGCAGGGTCCTGTCTATTACACATTTTAGAGTGCATTCACGATTTAAAGGAGTACATTCACAAAAATAATGATAAAATCTTGTCATTTCAATACTGTGTATCCACACTCTCTGGAAGATGGTTATGGAAATATTTTCACTAATCCAATATGTCAATGCTGCACCCTCTAGGCAAAGCTAGTTCTCGCAAATTAAAGTGCTAGGGTTGCCAACCGTTCCGTATAATACGGAATCGTCCCGTATTTGACACATAAAAGTCTTCTTCCGTATTGAACTGATACGGAACGCACTTTGTTCCGTATTTTTGAGAATAAATTCAGTGCAAATCCATGACAGACACATAGCTTCTAATATGTCAGACTATGAACGAAGACAAGAAAAAAAAACGACGGCGCGGTATACTAATTTCTCCCCCTGTTTGTCTATGATCAGCATAGCGTTTTTAACATCTTGGAACATCATCAGAGAATGCCCTTTTAATTGGTCGTTTCAGTCATTGTGAGTCACGTATCATAGCAACGATGACCACAAGTGACAACAACAGGGGGAAATGGGAAAATGACTACCCGTGGCTAGAATGCGTGAGGGACAATGAATACTGTTGTGTTTATTTTTCTTCAAATGCAGTTTAAGCCGATGAGTTTTGAATGTTATATGTTGTATTTGTTTAAGTTAAAAATAAAACGTATTATAAAGTAAACAAATTCATGGTTCATTGTTGGCAAAATGATCATGATAGCCTTTATATTTCACATCTATGTGGTTCAGTCTTGTATATTGATTAGGCCTACTTTGCTATTTCAGAAAGTTGGCAACCATAGTATTTTCTTCCCTATGGTGTGTAGGCCTATCTGAGCGGAATGGCGTCTCGAACAAGAAAAAATGAAAGGCAGGACTTGATTTTGTCCATCATGAATTGATTGGATCATTGTGGTTTGCTGTATTGCTGCTACATTAGCGTTTTTGTGAAGTTATTTTGCCTTACTGAAGGTGGCAACCCTATGTCTGTGTGCAATTTCTTCCGCTCCGGTTTCTGTCTCGAATATGGTGTAGTAGAGCACGTTCACAAGTGCCACGCGTAAACAAACAGTCGTCAAATTCAAATTTTGTTACCGTTATTAACGACTTCAATCTTCGTCTGTTTTTCACACAATGCTATCGTATGACTTCTGAAGATGACACGAACCATATGGATAGCCTGTTACAATCACCAACCTATCTTGAGGTGAGGATTTTCAAAAAATATTCCTTTCAAATTACTTCTAACATAAAGAAGTATCAGTTTCATACATATTTATATTGCAAAAGCTAATTTGTCATCAAAATGTAGCTATTTCTATCACATAAAGTTTATAAGGAAAATTAAGTCGTCATTAACAGAAGAGCCAAAACTGAAAGAACATTTTTCTTTAGAATTTCAGTTTTGTTATTCATTTAAATAAACAAATAAGCAATCAAGCAAGCTATAGCTAAAAGGAATCCATCAATTTAATATTTTTGCCTCTGCAGTTTTCAATACAAACTCTATATAACTGCTAATATGGTAATATTCCTGTTTTTTCCCTGTCAGTCAGGCACACTTTTGCTATCATATGGGTTTAGTTTTCATTTTGTTGTGCTTTTAGGCTTTTATGGCTTCTATGACTGAGAACATTATGTTCATCAGTAATTTTAGCGTGTAGCTCCTGTGGGTTTGTGTTTTATTTGGAATTTTCTATTAAGCTCTTTAAGAGACACTTTAGATGAAGCAGACATATTCCAATGGAGTGGACATAAAGTTCAACTTCACGGCTCTTAGCTCATTATTTTACAGGTCATATCTGAAATTCCTCAGCTGTGCACCATACTGAGAGAATAAATGAACTGATTTGAACTTCATTTATGACATTTCATCATATTGAAACATTTTTGTTTGGCATTCGCTCTGAGTTCTGTGTAATTCCAATCATATTGGCCAATAATTCATTGTTTTATCTGATAAACGAAACAATGTTTGTGTCTATAAGAGGCTGCAGTTATTTTATTTTTGCTCTGAGTGAATGGATGATTTGCATTTTTCATTTCTGAAATGGATGAAATGTAAATGTAGGCTTATTTAACAAATGATAGTGTTTTGTAAGCTGAATGTGTCTGTGGTAGATAACAAGCAGAAGACATGCATTCATTTGTCATCTGTCATACCTGGCTCTAGGGAAAATATGATGAAATATGATATGTGAGAGATGAGACCATTTTATTTTACTCATAAGTACAGGAGTGACCAATTGGTTTTGGAGCTGCGGTAGAACTCAGGCCTACAGCTGTGTAAACTTTTTTCAGGAACAGAGAGGGGGGGGGGGGGGGGGGGAAAGTGAAAGAAGCTTTAGGCTACATTAGTCCCAGTGTCATCTGGAACGTTTCTCTAATTTTTTTTTAATGAAAAATTACAATTATTTACTCGTTCTATGTTGTTTCAAGTGACTTTCTTTCTTATGTGGAATACAAGAGAAGATATTTAAACATATATATATATTTCAGTGCTTTTTTTTTCCATTGTCAGCCAGTCCAGTGTTGATCTGAATCCCACTGACTTTAATCACACAGAAACATTCTTCAAAATATCTTATTTTGTGTTCCAAGACAGTTTAAACCGACATGAGAGTGAGTAGCCTAAATGATGACATCATTTCTCATTTTTTGAGCAAACTATCCCTTTAAAATGGCTCACAACACAGTTGTAACTGAGTGCCAAAATGATCTCATTCCTTTTCATGACATTTGGAGAGAAGAATCATTTGTTATATTGCCTTGATCTCTTTTACCTCAAATCACTTCAGCACAGTTCAGCACAGTTCTTCTGAACTCCGGATCCCAAAACTCCTAAAATTGCAAGCCTTCTAAAATGGAGCCATAAAGAATTGAGATCCTAAAATATAATGTCTAGGTTTGCAAACCTTCTAAAATGGAGCCATAAAGAATTGAGATCCTAAAATATAATGTCTAGGTTTGTCATTATTACCACTGGTTATGTTCTGAAAGGCTGTATTAAGCAACAAAGAGTTTATGGAAAGCTTGCAGGGTTTCAACCTAAGTTTCAACCTGGCATGTTAAAAAATTCGTTGTATAAACATGTTTCAAGTCATACATCCATGCGCAGTCACACAAGCATGTGTGACCTTGTCACGGCTAGTTACAAAGAAAAAAAGACCCGATGACATGCATGTACATTAGAACATTCTATTCTATGTATCTTCAGGCTGCTTTTTCAAAAGATGCAGGACACACATGATAGACGAGAACATCACACCCAGCAAATCAATCTTTTATGTAAGGACACGCTTTGATGTGCAAAATTAGTTACAGCCCAGTGTGTTTTTGATGCTTGCATCCTTCATAAGGTTATAGAATCCAACATAACAAAAAAATACATCTGCATGTTTATAGATGTGACATCTATAAACATGTACAGACGTATTTATTGCCTATTAACCACAGAATGCTTTGGTTTCAGTGTTGTTGTGCATTTAATTGTGTGAGGATAATTGATGGTATAAAAGTAGTCCTTGTTTAAAATGCGTTGTGCATTATGTAGTACTTTTTGGGGATGAAACAGAATCCAAACTGCACTCAGTTAGTGTTTCTGAACAATCACAACACAAACTGTGATGTAAACACATATGGATCTGTAATTTACCCTTGGCACAGTCCACATTTTGGCGACCATTTGGCGGCAAACCATGTGTATTTAAGTTTAATTCACTAAAACTTCTGGGTACGAGTGCCGCTCATAATTAGGCTACATGAAACAAAGGGCCAAAAATCAACCTTAGGACTTAGGATATGGCAGAAAACATGACTGTTTCCTCCACAAATGAAACAGCAGGAGACAGTGCACTTAGCTAACAAGTTAACACTGCCAAAAGGGTCAATTTCAATAAATGGACATGAATAGCAAGTCCTGGAAGTCTGACTAGATTATTATGTCTAAAGAAGAGTTCGCCAAACCTCTGGGTATAGCACAATTTAAAGTGAATTGGAGAACAGATGCTTTTCACGGATATAAAATAAGCCTTTATTCGTTATTTGTCTTGCCTGCATGCAGCCCGACGTTTCAATGATTACTGTATAGGCCTAAATATCACGGTCTGTTCTGTTTGGTTTCGTTTACCCTGTCACTATTTGAGTTCTTGGTCATTGTTTGTTGTTATGGTTTCTAATTAGTTACACACCTGGTCCTTTTTCCGTTGATTATCATTCCATGCGTATTTAAGTCCTCGGTTTTCTTAGTTCTTTAATCTGTGTTGTATTATGTTTGATGTGTAGTGCACTTAGTGATTCTTTGTGTTCATTAAAGTCCCATTAGTCTACAAGCTCAGTTAAATCTTGTGTTTGCGTGCTTTGTCTGTCTTGGAACATCATCATCTTGCAAGGGTCAGCTTTTAATGTCCCCTACTGTGGAACCATCTTTTCCCCATTAAGGATAAAATGTGCTCCCTTGACAACTGCTTACATAAAGACCGTCTCAAATTGTGATCATCAAAATGGTGCTATGTCATTAAGTCACATTTTGCCAAGATTATCTACACTGGCAACAGACAACATTGCTTGTTTTGACCTTATTCTCCAGAGAAACAATTGCTCTGCCATCTTTTGAATTTTGTCTTGGAACTTCCATCTTTGCTGTAGCTCTGTATATCTCTATGGCATCGCTGTCAAAGTGTAATTAGCTGGTGAAGAGGATTTACTTGTAGAGGTAATGAAAGCTATCAAAAGCGCGTTAGCAAGTCAACGAAAGCGGCAAGATTTTAAAACAAGCGGTTCATTTACAAATACGTAAGATCTTCATGCTGTGGAAATACAAACTGGAAGACAGAACACAACGAGCACAGCAAGTTCATTTTATGAAGTATACTTTAGTAAAGTTCAAGTATATTTTAAGTATACTTTATGTATTAAGCATACTAATATTGATGTACTAGTAAACATTTAAGTGTACTATTTCAATAATGCTTGGGACAAAAGTGGCCCACTTTTTAGTATATAAATACTATAAGTGTAACAGTAGTAAACTTTAAGTTCACAACTAGTTCACAACTAAAGTTCTACGTATAGTTAACTATTTATATATTCATTTTACAGTTTAAGTACTATACTACTATGTAAAGGTATGAAATATACCTTTAAATGTGCTGTAACTCTTTGCATTTTAAAAACATTTTATTTTAGCTTCATGCCCCCTTTTTTCAACACTTGAATCTGGGTAAGTTTGATTTTAAAAAGCAACATTTTAAACAAAAAGCTGAGAAAATCGCATTTTTGTCAAAGACTTCGCTGGGATCGGATTCAGAACGATGATCAAAACATAGATGGAGTAGATCGAATTTATCAACACACAAAGCTTCAGTCTACACCTTCCTGGTCGACATTTCATTTGGTAGCGTTAGGTTAGGTAGTTTATATGCTGTTTAATGTTTGATAATCATGTTGTTTTACATTTACATAAGCAATCTTCTATCACTTGTTTCTGATTCTTCACCTGTGTTTTGATCCGGAGATTCTGAATGTGTGATGAATGATGTGTAATAGCGCCCCCTACCATATAACGGTGAAAACATGGATAGATAAAAAATTCAGTCAAAGGTGGGGAAAGAGTAAAGTAGATTTGAAGAAAATTCCTATACCTTACACAACAATTCAGGTACTCTGAATTAGGAACATATCTGTTTTATTTGTTTGAAAATATTGATTTATAATGTAAGTTTATAAGGCTGTATGTAAAACTATGTGAAAATAAGTATTTATAGGCTACTCAATCAAAAGAGAAAACACAACTACAAGCCAAGTATACTTTGAATACTTAATTACACAGTAAAGTATACTTTGATCAAAAGACTGAGTACAAGTAGGCCAAATATACTTAGACCTTTCTGTCAAGTCAAGTATTCTTGAGTGCAATTTTAAGTAGATATTTCTAAGAAGTACATAAAATATTTCTGAAAAGTACATAAAAAGTAAACTGAAAGTATACTTTCTTATTTTTTAGTTGAAAAGCAGTATACTAATAGCACACTTGAATAAACTTATTTTTCTTAAAGGGGTCATATAATGGTACATGTACTTTTACAAGTTGATTGTACTGAAATGTACAGTGTATGTTATATGTTTTCCCCTCTCTCAAATCAAGCCGTTCGATTTTGTGATGTCACAAAATCGACGCCCCTCCCACGATTGTTGATTGACAGCAGCGTTTCAACACAGACCCGCCCTCGCTCATGAGCGAGCTGTCAATCATAGTCCGCGCGGACCGGCGCGGTCATTGTTGATACGCTGGAGCACTGTCTATGAGCAGAATGCCGTCTAAGCGATTGTGGTGTTCTGTTCTTGGGTGTAATAAGGAACACAGCAGTCATTTTGATGTTCCTAAATCCGAACCGCTGAAGACGCAGTGGCTGAGTTTGTTTTCGAAGGGAATATTCCCCACGATCAACGTCAATGCTTTCATGTTTGCGCGAATCATTTCACACACCAGACTGCTTTACAAACGAGGTCAGTAAAGCTGGTTTTGCTAAGAAGCTGCCCCTGAAAAAAGGATCAGTACCAACTATTCGTGTTCCTGCTGAACCTCCAGAAGAAGAAGTGAGTGTAACGTTTTATTAACCTTTATATTAATATTTATATTAATCTTTGCAAAACGCTTGCTGCACGCTTCACGATGAATGCGGCTGTTTACACTCAGGGTACATTACGGCATGTTTTCTATGTACGACGTTCTCAATATAATTCATAATCCCACGTTTATAATGAACAACGCGTTATGATTATTGTGTTATTATTAAAAACGGTGTACACACAGAACAGAGGGGTGGGGTGAGCAAAGCTCATTATCATTTAAAGACACATGCACTTAAACGGCGTATTGAAAACAGAGCTGTTTTTGACCAGGTAAAATGAGTGTTTTCTTACAATACTAATGAGAATTTTTAATTAAAGTATATTACAAACTTTTAATTTAGACCCTAAAGAATCATATTAGCTTGTACAAAAATGGCATTATATGACCCCTTGGGGTGGTATTCACATAATAAGTTGTTGTCTATAAAGATCATTTAAAATAAGTGAAAAAGTACACAATAGGATTTATTGTTGTTATTTTAAAGTTCATGCCATCAAATTCTGTTCTTCACGGATAAACAAATACTTCACAGTCACCAAAATATGAAGATAAAAACAACACAGATGGGGTGATGTTAACATTTGTTCTGTTATGTTTGGACCATATCTTGTCATCAGCCTCCGAAACAATATGAAAATTGTGCTTCAGATGTGGTGTGGAAATCACTGTTGCTTTGGTCTGAATGTTTCTTACAATTAGCGTAAATGCACCTGATATAATCAATCCTTCCTTTTTTGTTCTTGACTTGATATTGATTTTGTAGTGGCTCTAAGTGGAGTCATCAGGAACTTGATGATGGCACCACAGGGTCCCGTTCACCTAAACTCACAGACAGAGAATATTCTCAGCCCCACCTCAGTCCACAGTGAGTCACCATCTGACAGCTGGCCCAAAGTGACTCAGGCCAGGGTCATCACACAAATGTTTACCTTGCCCACAGTGTTGCGTAACACCCTTGAGATATTGCAGGACTTATTTACTTGAGATGAAATGGAGAGTTAAGTAGACTTTTTGATGTTTGAAGACACAGTATACGTGCCACAGAAGAACTACACTCCAAACTGTTTAAGCGCACGTGCATGATGATTTCTTGATTTATGAACTAAATACAAAGTTCAAAGAGTGCGTTCTTTATGACTGTTACTCTAAAGTGTCAAGATTAATGACTAAATTTCTGCATCTGGTCGCCTAAAGACATTTCTAAAGAACATTTAAAAAACGATTTGAATGTGACCAAAGTTCATTGGCTAATCAGATGGGATGCTCCGAGGCTTGGAACGTGTTTTATGCAGCTCTTTTAACTGAAGCTATTGAGGTTACAGTATCTATTAAATTGGATTGGCTAATCTGGATGGGACTCAAATTGGATCCTTGTTTCTGGCATTTACACATTTTGCTTTCTCAAGAAAGATCATCATCTAAAAGTGAAAAAGTGCATGTGTGTTTGTACTGTACATGCTTAGCTGTGGTTTAGAGACTAAATTGTCCCCAAAAGAGAGCTAAATATGACAAAGTCTCTCTTTGGGGACATCTGAAATTTCGAAAACATGAAGTTCAAAACAGGAACTTACGAATGGAACTGTTTCTTTAGAAGGAAATGGAATATGTGACTATCTAAAAACTCCATGTCCATAACACCACATTACAGGCAAATACAATGGAAGTGGCCAGATAAGGTGTTAAAGGGTTTCATGTGGCTTTTGGGACTCTCCATTTTCTAATTTCTGTGGTCATCGTGGATCAGCACCTGAGCACCATACATTTTTTTCCATGCTGTGACAGCTTTTATGGAAGTGGCTGTTGAGAGTTATTAGTTTGATGTTCTTGATGTACAAAATGGGAATACCTACAGACCTGCTTTTTCTGTTGTGCACTTCATGAGAACCAGTCCGACTGGCCCGTGACTTTAGATTAATTCTAAGAATAAATGAGTCTCTCCTCACTGTTTCATCACTGTTTAGCACTTCACTGACCTTCTGGTGTTGCGTCCGTCTTAACTTCACCACTCCTGAGGAAAGCCGGTTAAGGGATTGCGAAGTGTAACATTCCTTGTAACTGTCTAGTCAGGGTGTAAAATAAATCAGTCCCTTCTTAAACTTTCGTTCTAGACACTGATGTATCCTGTGGATGAAGTGATGATTAATGTGAGTCTCATGTAGAAAAAAAATGAGGGTATAGGTTAGAGAGGTTAAAACAGCAACATGTCTTCATAAATCATACTGGGAACACCATCGGCTCTATGAATCTGAGGAGTCCAAAAATAAACACCTTAACAATAACATCCTTTTGGCCAGTGGAGTCTTTCATATAAATTAATGTTATGTCATATTGAGTTGTAAGCAGGACTTTGTTGTTTGTTTGTTGATCAGTTGCCATAACTCTCTTTCATTAGCTGGAAAAGAACATCACAGAACATCTGTACTGCACCAGAAAATTCATTTCAGTTACCACAGGTTTGGAAGATTTTTTGAAAATGTGAATCACACTTGTATTGCTTGGTATTTCCAGAGCCCGTCTACGGAGAGCCTGCCCACTCCCTATTAAGTCCTATTGTACCGAATTTTGGTTGTAGTTCCACCAGAGTTGCACTGGGGGCGATCGCCATGAGTGCAAAATGAATGGGAGTCTATGGGGCTAGACGGCTAAATGTGTCTCTTTCACCCGATTGCCGTTGAGAAATCTCAGATTTGAGTGTAGGTTTTGCAAGTTCAACATGGGTTATAGGTCGAAAGTTGAATGAACGAGTACTTATGTCCTTTCGATTTCTTACAGGTTGAGTTGTTGTTGCCCATAACACGCTAGCATTCTGCTAATGAACGCTGATTGGTCAGTGAAGGACTGATTACGACCAGAGATACCGCTTGATGGCATCGTGGCATTCGAAGCGGGACCAGAAATAAACAAAACAAAAACTCGTGTAGCACGTGTGTTTACCTGTGTCGGCTGTGTTGTCGATGCCTCGAGTGAAAACAAAGTGCAGAGCGCGAAAGCACCAGAGTGACTGAAGGATTGCCGTAAAGCAGTATCTCTGGTCGTACGATGTGTATGACGTCATTGACACTTTAAAACACCCAGCAATGTGTAATTTCTTTGCATCTCCTTTCGAATACAACATTCAAATTACTAGACAAAAAATTATATCCTGAGAAAAGTGGATTTTGGTTGGTATAGCGCCATAGACCTCCATTCATTCTGCACTCGTCCTGTGAGCGCCCTCATATGGAACTGCAACCAGTTCAGAAGTGAGAGTGAAACTTCTCGCCTTATTAGACATTCTCTGGTATTTCTGTGTTCGCACCAAGGAAACTTTTTCTGATTTATCACACAATTTGTGTGACCATGGCATACATTGATGTTATACACAGTTTTTTTTTTTTTTTTTTTATTAACATATTATGTTTTCTCTAAGTTTTCTATATTTTGTATGTTAATGGGGGAATTTGATAACTGAAAATATTGAATATTGTATGAAGTTTCATAGAAATGTATAATTGCGTGAAAACATACATTTTAAAGGCAATTACAACTGAAGCATGATGGTATGGCCTCAGAGCGAAATTATTATTATTATTATTTTCAGAGATATATAACTCACATATTAAAAAAAAAAACTTCTAAGATGTCCAGGTCATAAATCTTTTAGTGAATATGTTTCTATATTTTCTTTCTTATGGATGATGAATACATCACATCTTCAAAGTGGGCCTCATTTCAGCTCAAACTTGTTGAGGCGTCTCATGTTGGACAGTGACATGAGAAGCTCAAGATGATTCTTCCATAGAGCGTGATGCCTAGGCATGTTTGAATACTAGTAGCCTACATGTGTTCCATAGTGACTCAAAGTTTCCATTTCCCAAATGTTGTGAGAGCTGGTTAAAAATGGCCACAGAATTGTCAGGAAACATGATATTTATTTAGGACATGAGCAAAGGCTAAAATGTTTCATAGTATGATTTTTGTTATGAACCCACACATAGAAGCTGGGCAGCACAGGCTATCTTTCATCTTTTGTAACACCTGAATTTATAATAGCAAACTGGCAAGGCAGCTGTGTGCTCAATTTTTCTTTCTCTTTTTATTCCAAAGTTAATCTTGTCAAGTATTGTGTTATTTGACATTACTCTTAAAGCGGACAGCGACTCTCTTATAACTCAAAAACTGCAAAGCACAATAAAAAAAATAGCTCGGAGCGATCTCCTTTGTACCTCTCTGAACGGACTCCAGCACCATCCATCAAATAATCTCCCACAAATCTGTCTGCACACATCAGTCAATAAAATACAACACACCCTTCACTGTAAAAAAAATACAAATAAATTAGTTGTCAGCTAACCTTAAATGTGTTCTACTCAGAGTAGAACATCATGTGTTGCCATCCCGAAATTGCGGTATAGCGGTATAGTGTGAACACAGTATAAGTAATGCAATGCTTGTTACAGGTCACATGCCACTAACCACATGGTTGATGTATTATGTCCAGATTGCATTCATACTACGCACATTCAGAAATATAACATACTTTTTGGTCAGAAAGCAAAAGAAATACCTACTCAAAGAGTATGCCAAGAGTGCTGCAGGTATGACGTCACTTATAGGCCAACCGACAGTTAGCATCACGCTGGTTCCCTTAAGAAAAACCCAATAGCATTTTCCCATAGGCTTTTGGATTATCACTAAAAACAAGCTCTGTGATCAACAAAAGTTTATGATACTTGCACATTTTATTCATCAATATAATTATCATGAACACAACTTTTATGAATTTTGAAGCCTGAATGCAGCCGCCAGAAGTAAAAAACTAAAGGTAGGCTATAAACGGACTACACCACGGTCCAACGAATTCAACAGCTTCCGACAACTCTTTCAGTTTTTACCTAAAAACTTGAGTTCGACTAGTTTATCACAATTATATAGCTGCGAGCAGCGATGACGGGCCCAAGACGGTGGCACCGCCACCCCGGTGCCTTTGCATAATGATGCTGTAATAGCGGACCGAGCTAACCTGTTCAGTGTGATGACGTTTACTCTCCTCGACAGCCTCTGTGGTCCCATTTAGCCACTTGTTAGCAACCACCTTTTTCAAGACACGTAACAGCTTCAAAAAATCATGAGTGCTGTAATATTGATGTATTTTATGTCATCAATATTACAATGTACAAATATGTTACAATATCATTTAATTATACATTAAAATGGGGATAATAGGTCACCTTTAACTAATGTTAACTAATAAAACTTATTGTAAAGTGTTTCCAAAACCACAAATACAACACCCTTCAGTCTCACTATGATAGTCATTTTTTGCTGCATCATGAATCAGGAATCAGTTTTTAAGTAAAATAAGTGTGAATAAGTACATTTACTAAGCATTTATAACATGTGAGTTAGAAAAGGCTCACTATTTGGCAGGTATTGCGTTAAAGCTGCCCTTTTTATTCATGCAGTTATACTTATAACTGCACTTATTTATAATGCACTTGTAAATGACTAATTAGTCATTAACAAACACTTTTTTTAAACCCTTCACAAAGGGAACCTTAATGTAAAGTGTTACCAACATTTCGTATTCTTATCATAGTTGTGCTGCTTACTATTTTTGTAAAAAAGAAAACGTGGTACACTTTTTTTTTTATTAATAGAATAATGCATTCTGCAGTTTTATTTGTATTAGCCTAAATTTGTTTAATGTTTGAATGCAGATATTTATGGTGATTATGTGAAATTTTCTGAATATTTTAAGAGCTACAACAATATGTTACCAGCTTTATTTGTGACCCTTATACAGGTATTTGAATGATCATTAGTGGATCAATGTCCTTTCTAGAGTCCGAATTTATGTTCATGATACAGATTCACACCACAGGGAACTAGTACGTTAAAGGATATATTATAATGTCCTCAGGAGACTTTATGAGATTAAAACCTAGGTTTTAACTATACCTTTACACCAAGAGGAAGCAAGACAAACCAGGAGCTGTGTCAGCTTTCCATCTAAATGTTCTCTATTGTGCGCTCTGTTGTGAGATGTATTATATCTGATCTATAAAGATTCCTCTTGAGCACACAAAAGGCCTGTGAGCACCTTCTTCCATTCTGTAATTCTCCTTTTTGAGCCATCTGCGCACTCGCTGTGCACTGTGAGGCTGCCATTGCCAAACCTGTAATGACTCGATTTGACCTTAAAATAATATATATTTTCTAATGCAGCTGTTTGAGGGAGCAACGGTTGGCAGCTCAATTTACAGAGGAAAGCTTTTACGTGAGTAAGACTAACACTTAGTTAATCCTCCTGTCACAGGTAGACCCCATTACTCCATGGAAAAGAAATAGGATAAGGTAATATGACTGTCTTAACTGCACCAAATGACAAAAGGGAATCTACTCAACACCACCAAAAAGCCCATGAGCTTAAGCTTCATTAGAGAGTGAAACATGTGCTTTCATACAGACATATTTACAAATATTTGTACAATTGTTAAGTCACCTTAGTGTTCAGTAATAAAAACAGGCCGAAAATAAAGGATTAAGAAAACAGACTCTGTCCCAGACTGTAAAATGCATGAAACATGACTTAATAAGAGAGCGTCTTGCCAGGTTTAGGAGATGTGGGCTGCGTGGATGGACGAGGCTTGGATCCCAGGCTGGGCTTTCACAACAGTAAATAACATATGTCAGTCAAATTACTTCCACTTCCAGAAAAATCCATTGTTAGAGGCACTCAGAGAGTGTCAGATCTGTTGTTCCCCGCTCTAGATTCACTGAAGCCCATAATTACTTAATATGCTCACACCTGCCATAGAAAAAAGATTTCTATATAATATGTATATGTAGCACTATAAGACAGGAGTGACAATCATGTTCAACTGCTCTGTGAATGCACTCAGACGATTCATTCCCCTCTGTCCTTGTTATGTGTGTCGAGCTCCAGATGGTCCCCTGAAACCATTTTGAAAATATTCAACATGATCATACGGGGAATCGACGTGTTGTTTCTGAATGCTGTTGAAGTGGAAGTATCTAATCTGTATGTCTGACAAACGCCACCTTGCGGTAAATGTTCATACCTTGCAAATCGCTCACATTGTGCATTTGACACCACATGGAGATAGGCCTAATATATTTGCACACATGTAGCCTAAGTGAAATAAAAATCTCTGTGCTGTTTAGGGTTTGGTTTATGAATATATTAAATCATTTGCATAGTGCATCCTGTTAAGTGAATGTACTGTAGTAGCAGTATGAGCTTCAGAAATTTTAGAATTTTAGTTGCCAAACACAAAGAATCGTTCCCCTCCCATCACAAATGTTTCATGCAATTAAGTCTGGATTTTTGATGGACAGACTTAGATGCAGAACTGAAATACTTGTAAGTGACACATGGGAAATAAGTCATTTATCAGTTATAATTTTTTCAAGGCTTGTAAATGCCCAGTTTCCTAATGGGAAATGATGCAATGGTGGTGAAAACATACATAGTGTCCAGTACATGCCTGATGCATAAATAAGCTCATATTTTATCTCGGCTAAAAACAATGTGGGTTTAGTTCTTCATCACTACATATATAAATGTCAAATTTGTATTTGTGCATCACAACATGTGGCATAAAAGTAACACATACAATACAATGCAGGCCTATAATTAATCAGCCTTGAAAGCTTCATTTTCAGTCAGATCTCTCATTTATATTACAATAAAGCTATAAACATTTCGATCAAGAAAAAATTTACATATTTATTTGTAGTCATCCTTTATGACAAATGATTTCCTCTCATCAGATGCTGAGCAATAGGAAACCTCAGTTCAAACAGTACTGCGAACAAAGATGATTGCTGCAAGACTCATTTAAATTCTTCCTGTTGGCTGGCCATTTTTACAAACACAAGGTTGAAGGCGCTCCAGAGCACACATGTAAAGGTAAATAGACTGTTGCTGTGAACACTTCTTGGTGAGCTCATTACAATTCCCTTTGGTGCTTTGTTCTTTTCAGCAATTGTTTGTTTGCATTTCCTGAAACCAATTAGTGGATTTTCTTGGTATTTAAAAGGTCTGTGTTTTGTCAAAATTAGATTTTTAAATCAGCAAACATGATCAGTATGAGTATTTGTATCTAATTGACCCTTAAAAGGATGTGCAAACTGAAATTGTAATGTGTGAATCATCCAGTGTGACAAAAAAAGCTCAGCTCTAAAAATGCATTTTCATTGAGGTAAAATCAAGCCGCTACATTCTCAAGTCCAACAAGTAATTATCCTCAATCATTATGGAGCTTTGTTTGAATAAATACTGGTTTTAAATTCGTTTATAGCGCCTGTGGTTTAAATGGCAATGATTTACAGTTTTATTGCGGCACTTCTGTAATTGAGGTTTAAGTGTTTAACACACTCTGACCCACAGAGAAACATGGTCAGTAAAACAGCTGATCGTATGCACAAAAACCCAA
The DNA here is from genome assembly GCF_951802725.1 of Rutilus rutilus. Taxonomy (NCBI): domain Eukaryota; kingdom Metazoa; phylum Chordata; class Actinopteri; order Cypriniformes; family Leuciscidae; genus Rutilus; species Rutilus rutilus. Next base: position 14,820,429 of record NC_140229.1, read on the forward strand.
ATAGGTTCGAAAGCTGGTCGTGTTCATGGTCTGTCAACATTTTGATTCATTGGTATGAATTTAAAACCCTTGTAAATTTTCATAAAACCACATCACACAACCACAAAGTAATTTGTAAAAGTTTCCAACAATAATACAGTATGAAGCGCTGGTCTATATTTGTTACTGAATTACGATTCCCTCAACATTCCTTTCTGATCCAGTGATCTTTAACTTTCAGTCAAGTCTAGAGTATTATATATATATATACCTTACATTGTTGGACAATGAAACAGTGGCCAATTTGTTGGAGGTTTCACGCCTATGTGCGGCCTGGTGGCCAATCTTCACTGATTTAACATTCCATCAGTAAGAGCACAGTGTGAAGGTTGAATTGGCAGAGCAATAGCACAGCTGTACATAAAATATTGCATTCCACACAACATAATGGGACATATTGGAGTTCAAAAGAGGACAAATTGTTGGTGTGCGTCTCGCTGGCTAATCTGTGACCAGGACAGCAAGTCTTTGTGGTGTTTGGAGAGCTATGATATCCAGGGTAATGTCTGCATACCTCCATGAAGGATGAACCGCATCCAACAGGAGGAACTGTCAATATAAGAGGAAGCTGTCTGAAAGGTTCTAACTTCTAACCCAGATTGTATTAAAAAAAAACATAAAACCACAGCTGCCCAACTCACTGCGGAAGTAATGCAAACCTCGACTCTCCTGTTTGCACCAAAACTGTTCATCGGGAGCTCTACAGAGTAAATATTCATGGTTTGGCTGCTAGCCAAAACTTTGGTCACTTGTGCCAATGCCAAATGGTACCAACAGTGCAAAACTTGGGCTGTGGACAATGTTAAACAAATTGTTCTCTGATGAGTAGTCACTGTCTTTCCTACATTCGTGGGAGTTACAGTGTGGAGAAGCCCCAAAGAGGCCTAACACCCGGACTGTTGTGTGCCCATAGTAAAACACGGATCAGTGATTGTTTGGGCTGCAATATAGCATTACTGTGCTTGATGGGCGCATCACTGCCAAGAACTACCGAACCATTCTGGAGGACCATGTTTACCCAATTGTTCAAACATTGTACCCTTAAGTGGGTGCCATGTATCGGCATGATAATGCACCAATACTCACAGCAAGATTTGTGACAGAATGGTTTGATGAACATGCAAGTGAAGTCGAACATCTCCCATGGCCTGTACGGTCACCAGATCTAACTATTTTTGAGGCACTTTGGAGAATTTTGGAGGAACAAGTCAGAATTTTTTTTTTCTCGACCAGCATCACATATTGACCTGGCCACTGTTCTGGCCACTGCGAAGGACTTTCATTCCCAAGATGAACTGGTGCTGTATTGGCCTGAGTCTGATTACGTCCAGCTGGGATTTATTAGTTTTTTTACATGCCATGACTACAGAAAAAAAATATATATGTTTTTTCTAGTCATGGCATGTAAAAAAAACTAATAGACCACAGCTGGATATAATCAGTCACAACTGTGCTGAACAGGGTTTCTGCACACTTTTTAAAGTCAAATTTAAGGCTTTTTAAGACCTTTTTAAGACCTGAAGAAATCACAATTAATACCATGCATTAGGGGTGTGCAATATTGACAAAATATGTCTCGATATTTGTAAGTTTTGTTGATAATAATTTTAGCCATGGCTGGTTTAGGCCTGTTGTTGACAGGTGACTGACGAAGATATTCATATATTTTTTTAAAATCTAATTTAAGACTTTTTAAGGATCACCCTGGCTGAAGGTTCACTCTAACCATGCGTATGAGGTGTACTTTGCATTGTTATGCCTATTAGCGAGTCTCTCGGTATAAAGTGAGCATGTTAGCACATGTGGCAGATTAAATGACCTTCTGTGGTGACCTCCACGAGCTCAGATTGCTCAAAACAGCAGTGAGCATGCTAACAATGACACATCTCTCATCCTTCAATCAACATGAGTTTGAAAAAGCACTCTAAACTCAACCAGGACTGTAGATAGCCTCAAACAGCAAACATTAGCCACGGGCAGTGTTTTTCAAGTATGCCATTCTTTTTATGCATCATGATTGACTCAAACTCTTTATGCAATAGTATACCATGTAGCTTATAATGAAGCATTTAATTTATTATTTTAGGGATGGAAACCTAAAATTGGTTCTTATTCGAGCCAGTCCAATTCCAATTCCCAATTCCAGTCTTCTGAGATACCTTCATCTGATACATTTTGAAGGCCGCATAGATATACTGTATCCTTCGCTGTTTATGATATCCCACTGTCCTAACTAAGATGCAGAGGAGTCATTTCACAGGGAGTCAGATTTTGATTCTACACTGTGAAAGTTTAGCTAAAAATGTCGTCTGAAAGTTGCGTTTGGTTCTTATGTGTAAATGTACATTTTTGACATTGAAATTAGTTTTGTAGTTTGTCTAATGAGCCGGTTATTTTTAGTTAACCCAAACAAATGGAGCAACCAGTGTAGTCTGACTTCTGAACAAATGACTCAGTTGGTTCTTTTTAGTGAATCAAACACATACAACATGCAATAATGAAACATGGATCACAGTTGTAACTGACTGGTTGGTCAAATGACAACTTCCCTGCTGAAAAATCCAGCATTTCTGGTCACCAGCAAAAGAAGATATACCTACGTTTTTATGCTGTGACAAGCATGGGATCCTGGTTGCTTGTGGACCAGTTATACCAGCTCATTTCTTTTCTTGAGAACAGCACGACTATGCTGGTCCACCAGCTCTAACTGCAGCATGAACCAGTCTGGACCAACATGGAATTCATCCTGGATCTTTCAGCAAGGTTGTAGTTAAAGATACACATTATGAGGTTTGTCAGTAGTCTTCTATAAATATAAATTAAATATGCATTTGCCACCTGTAAAAACTTTTGCAACATATTTAAAAATGTATTTGTCATGATATAATGGTAAATCCTTTAATGTAATCCTTTTTTTGTGCAAATCTTAGTATAAAAATCATCTAGATAGCATCAATCATTTTTCATTTTTCGTTTACAGCATGTTTTACAACACACATATCTGATTATTGCAACTACAGAAAGCACAATCACAGCAACGACAGCGAAAAGAACCAAAAACACATCTACAGAATGGTACGAGTACCATGGCATCTTGTAGAACTCGGAGCGTAGGTGAGTTGCACCTTTATTTCTGATCACATACTCGATCCAGAAGATGGCTGAGTCCAAAGGCCTCATCGGCTGGTCCCTGTGGAGACCTGAGAGTCTCTGCATGTTTCTCCTGTAGGAGGCGTCACCGAGCAATTCCCGCAGGGCTTGTCCGAAAGTATGGCCTCTGAGCTCTGACAACTTAAGTATCTTACCTGCTCCTTTCTCCTGAACACGTAATAAGTTGTCTAACTGGTCAAAGAACAAAGGAATACCCAGGACCGGTACCCCATGGTATATGGCTTCCTGCACTCCATTGGTTCCTCCGTGGGCTACGAAGGCTTTGATCTTGGAATGTCCCAGGAGGTCATTCTGCGGCAACCAGTCCACAATTAGAGTATTGTTGCCCACTGTAGATGGGCGATCTCCAAGATGTCTCCAGATGACTTTCTGAGGTAGACTAGAAAAAGCTGCCGCGATATCGTTCGCCATGTCGGCAGGGAGACTTTTAACAAGTGTTCCCAAAGACATAATAATAAAACCGTGGTCTCCTGAGCTCTCCACAAACGCTTCCAGATCTGCAGGAAGAGGCTTGGAAGGTTTGCATTGAAATCCACCCATGTAAACAACATTTGGCATGGTTGGTCTCGGAAACTCGAAGACAAAATCAACCCTCATGAGCCAGATATCAGCAGCTTGAATGAGGCTAACAATGTCCGTTTTGTAATCAAAATACTTCTCTATTAGGGCATCATAATGTGGACCCACCACAAATCTGTCCTGGAAGAAAATAAAGCTTTGAAACAAAACATTTTTAACCCTTTGAGTGAAGCTCATTTTATCTGTATGACCAGTGCCTGGTAAAGGTACATAAGACATCGGAGATGGTGCTATAGCAAAATGTCCTTCACCACTGGTGATCCATCGTACATTGAGAACAAGAGGGAGTTTTAGATAATGAGCTAAAAACACCCCGCCTGCTATGGCAGGATCGGTGAGCACCAGGTCGTATCGTTCATTCTGAAGTCTTTTCACTAATTCCTTATCTTCTAAAATGGCTGAGACCATTTTACATGAAATATAATGTGCTTTTGACAGCATTGTGAAAAAATCAACCTGAAGCTGCAAGAATGACAATCCAGAAGCATCGCCTCTCTCTATCTCCATCACTTTCACTAAATACTCCTCAAAAAAGTTCTCAAATGTATCTGTTTCATCTGGGATTGTGATGGAAGTGTAGAGAGGGGACTTTTCCGTGATGTACCAGCTGGATTTGGGTCGGATCACTGTGATGTTGTGGCCCCTGGAGTGCATCTCTTCTATCAGGACTTTCATATTGACCCAGTGGCTTCCATCGACAGGATACAGAAGAACTTTACCTCCGCTGCAGCTCAGGGTGATAACAGACAAGGCCAAAAATAATCCAATTATGAAATGCGACTGGTTTGAAAGGGACTTCATTGTACCTGACAACATTTTTTAAATGAAACAGAACAAATATTAATATCTCATTTCTAATTTGCGCTCACAAAAAGTTTTTGAACACTGAAATTATTCATGTGCAAAACTAACACAACTAAATTGATACTAACCGACAAGATTCTTACCTTAATCGTTCATGCATGAGTGAAAGACAAACACTTGCTCATTCCAGCTCCATTCATCTGAGCCACTAAGTTCAAATCCTGCCCTTTACTAAGATTTTACAAAGTCCACTTAGGCTAAATTATTAACATTCAGATCAATAATTAACATGCAGAAACTGCATATGGTTTAAGGTGCACTCGGACATATATTTTTTTGGACTGTTGCAGTGACAGAGTTCAAAAGTTTGGAGTGTATACCCGCATACTCAAGTGTCACCTAATGTCAATCATCTTTATGTAACCACAAGTTATTGGAAAATGCATGCAGACAAACACTTACACATCATTTCACACACATTACCAGCATACTAAATGCTTACTTTAAGAGAAAGCTGTACAAGTGGAGACAGGACTGATGGAAATATCTGCTGGCCCTCAGGATAAAGTTGAAAGAATAAAAGGATGAAAAGGTGGTGACACAATGAATGATAGTAAAAAATAACACTAGCTTGTTAGAAAAGGGGCCGAGCAGTTGCACGTGCTCAGGCATGCTGCTCATGTGGTGGTGGAAGTTCAAGGCTAGCTCTAATAATTTAGGGTCATCCTCTCTATACTGTCTCTGTCATCAAAAATGCCAAAAGAAAGCAATATACATATCACATTGGGGCAAGTTGTCACATGTTTTAAACTTTGTTTTAAAAGTTATTCTAAAAACAATGTGCCTTTTTTTGCTGTGAAATCTTTCCTGATTTTACTCTTGATCATAAAACTAAACATTTAAATATCTTACTGGGACATTATTATATAGAAGATGATGATATTTATATGCATTTTATAGTTGCTATACTCTTATAAAGATCTCAATGATTTATATTACGAGCTATCAGAATGTCATCTTACTTTTTTGCCATATTAGTGTCAGCAAGTGCAACAAAGTATTAGCTCCATATTCTCCTATATCATACTATTTTTAATATTTTGCCTTAAGGTTCAATAAACTGCTCTATTTTAAAGAAAATCCGATTTTTTCTGAATACTATTTCATATGTCAGGCTTTACAGGGTTAAACTTTAGTAAACTATTCCTTTTGGTCTAGACTATTTTATGAAGGTCATGAACTCTGTTTCTGAAGGATAGGTAAACACAGACCCCCCCAAACCCAAGAAAATAAAAGAAATCCCTCACAAACGAACAGCTGAATCTAAGAATTGGTTACAGATGAGAATCGTTTCACAAAGAAGGGATGCAGACTACTTCAAGGCTGTTTTAGCAGCCTCTTCACATCCTGGAAATTCTGTTTGCACCCATTCCCCAAGCTGTCAGCACAATTAGACATTTGGGGTTATTTTATATAAACCGAATCAAGGAAGTGCAACAAGATAGCAAGCGTACTCAGATATGTCATGGCAACATAAAGATTCATAAGCAGTGTTTTGTCCTTCAACGGTTGTATCCACTCACATTGAGTGCATTTTGGTTTTACATCCCCTGTTTTTCTCATTTATTGTCAACTTTAAAACGTTTGGAGCAAAACACAATGCCAAGAGTGTGATGCCAAGAGTTTTGATTTAAATTGCACAGTCTTACACAATATCTCTGTGTTCTTCGGTCACTTAGACATGCAAAATAAACCATATAAAGCTGGACACTCCCTGGATATCACTTTTCCTTCTTCCTACATTAAGACAATGGCAGTGAGCAATCCAAGCAGCCAGAGGCAGGAATCTGTTTAGCTGCATGATTTCACTCTTTGATTGAAGCCATTCGTTTTAGAGGACCATGCATGACCATCCAAATGAATGTCATAAATACTGTTTATCAACATTAAAAGGGCATTTAAATACTTAAATGAAAGAAATGGGATTGTAATCTTCTCATTATTTACCTGCTTATCAAACAGACACTGAGATTAATGTGAAAAGTTTAAATGTTTGACAATTCACATAAATAAACCATTTGGACAAAAACTTGAAAAAATTTGTCTTTAACAAAATGATGCCCTCTGTTGGAGTTACAGTAGTTTTGTGGATGAGCACATACAGTTGCACTGAACCTGTGTTAGGCTTAGGTTTGGGGTCAGTAATAATTTGTAAAAAAAATATTACTTTTATTCAGCAAAGATGCATTCATTTCAAGTGTCAGTAAAGCCTTTTATAATGTAACAAGATTTCTATTTCAAATACATGCTGTTCTTTTGAACTTTCTTTTCATCAAAGAATCCTGAAAAAATAGTAGCACGATTTTTCGCAAAATATTAAGTTGCAAAACTTTTTTCAACATTGATTACAATAAGAAATGTTTCTTGAGCAGCAAATCAGCATATTAGACTTATTTCTGAAGGATCACGTGACTCTGAAGAATGGAGTAATGATGCTGAAAATTCAGCTTTGCCAGCACAGGAATAAATTACATTTAAAAATATATTACAATAGAAAACAGTTGTTTAAATTGTAATAATATTTAACAATATTACAGTTTGTACTGAATTTTTGATCAAATAGGCCTAAATGCAGCCTTGGTGAGCAAAAGAGGCTTCTTTCAAAAACACAAAGAAAAACTTCCCAACCCTAAACTTTTGAATGGTCGTGTTCTTTCCTTTGTTTTATTTCTGATGTGAATTTCAATAAGCAAAGGACTTTGGTGAAACATTTTTAGCACAAGGTGGTCAGGGAAGGCCTCTAAACAGACGTAATGCTTTGTCATGAACACATTCAAAGCTTTTGAAGCTTTTTTTTATTTATTTGAAAGGATCTTCATAGAAACTCAGCTGTTTCCGATTACAAGACCTCTAGCAAGTTTTAAGTGAATGCAGTTGCTCACAAAAGAGGGGCTGAATCATTAGTTTTACCCAAACTGTCAAGGGTGGTGGGTGAATATTATGCAGCCTCCATTTGGAATAATAATGAGCAGCATTTAAACCCAAAGGATTTGATAAACCAGTGTAGTCAAACAATCTTTTTTTTCCATGGTTATTATAATAATAATAACAATAGGAACACAGAGTTTACGTAAGCGAGTACTCAAAACGGTTACTACACAATATTAAAGCCGAAAATAATTAAATGTATTAATATGTTACTTTTATTAAAGTTAATAAAATGGTTACTCCATAAAATATTCATTTTAATATTTATTTTATTCATAAAATAAACACCAGCAACAAAAAATATAACGTTATAACACATTTATTCATCCGCCAAGCAATGTAGTTCCAAAGAGGTTTCTAAGCAACACATGCAGCAACAAAGAATCACAAACGGCAGTTGCGCAGTAATACTAATGTAATGCGGTCACAGCTGTATGTTTGTTGAGTAATTTGCAACGGCTTCGAACGCGGCTCAACCAATCAGAATCAGGGACTTTAATTCCATTTTTCCACAGAAAAAATAGTCCCTGACAGAGAGTAAACGGCAAGAGAATGTAATGCCTGAATGTCATCTGATGGAGCTCAAGTAAAACAGAGACTAGGAAGTGTTATGCGCTGGGTTTTTTTTTTTTTTTACACAATATGTATTTCATCACACATATGCAGATATGCTTATCTCTTCTTTTTTTTTTTACACAATATGTATTTCATCCACTGATCTATATAATGTCATTCTATATAGATCAGTGATTTCATCACACATATGCAGATATGCTTATCTGTCAGCAAGATAAAAAAAAATCCAGTCTTCCAGACCTGTTCGCGGCACAGCACCTTATTAAACCGTAGGCTACAACTCGAGCGTTATTAAACAGTAGGCCTATCTTCTCGATTAACATGTAACAAACCGAAAACTGAAAACTTTTAATAATAAATAGCCTACCTGAAACAGAAAACTTTTAATAATAATTCCTCTGCACTTCGTGAACTGGTATTCCACACGCACATCAACGTAATTTCCGCATGAGAAAACTTTTTTACACCTGTCACCTGGGAATTATTATTTTTTTAACCTGGAAAGGGTGTGGCATCAAAATTAAAAGTGAAAAACCTCCTCACCCTGTGTTCCTCCTCACCCTGTGGCTTAGTTCAATTTAAGGTTCTTCATAGGCTTCATTTCACTAACTCCAAACTGATTTACCTGAATGTTAGCTCTGCATGATGTAGCCTAATAGGTGATAAATCAGTTTTTTAAACAGTTGCAGTTTTGTACAATAAATATATGTTTAATAAAAGTTTGTTGCATTGCAAATTGTTCAGTTCTTCCTGTCTGACACTGAAATATGGAGAGATTGAATAGCATCTGTAACACCTGCACACTGAATCTATGTAGGCCTATGTTCTACACATAAGCAAACAAAACTCAATAACAGTTATTTGATAAATATGACTAAATTATTACAACTTGGTGCAACCGTCATCAACCCATCAGCCATGACAGAATATCATGTGCTAGTTAGACACACTGACTAATGCTATCACACTAAGACACACACACACACACACGCTAATAACCATGTCACTTAGAAGTAAAAAAAATATATATATAATTCAAACAAAGGAAGTTTTGATTAATTCATACAAAAGGTCAGGTCAGGACATTATGACAAAAATACAGCTCATGCAATAATTTACTTTCATACCTCCAAAACAAGTTTTGTTCAATAAATGCAGCAGCAGATGTTGAATATGTCTTCTGTCTTCTTGGTGGGGGTCTAACTTAACTGTGCATGTGCAGTATGAGTGTCATCACCAGTCTATGGTCATCACTCTAGCATGTTTCTGATTGGAGGAATAAGACTTGTTGCAACTGTCCATGCAACTGTCCCCAGTCTATGGATCAAATGGTGTTGCGCAGTAATACGTGTCCTTGATGGATGCTGATTGGTCAATCGGCTATGTGTTCATATTTTATTGCTGATCATATAGGGTAATTTAAGATCATTTTATTCTTTAATAGTTTATAAGAATTAGCAGTGTCTACATTTAGCATTAAATCTACATCAGTAGATCTCATCCAGTGAATTTAACGCGCACCGGGTACTAACACAATAATTAGCAGTGTCTACATTTACCATGGCATGCCAAAATAATTTCAGTGTTTGGTTTTAAAGCCATTTTTGTATAATTATGTTTATATTAATTAAATGTTAAACATTACGTGTAGCCTACATCTATAAAAATATATTCATATTATAAAATCAATCGGTGCAAAATGAATACAATTTTCCATGCGTGCTTTCAGCGTCATCTAGTGGTCGTTCTTCGCAACAGCAGTTTTTCAATCCCATCCTGCACCGCGAGTACCGCGCCGACTCCGAGTCCGAGCTGTCTGCTGCCAGGGGCGGACATGTTGGGGCGGCCTGCTGGAGGACAGTACCACACATATTTCTGATTTTACCGGAGAAAGTGACTGCAAAGCAGAGACGGGACACCATGGATGCCGTCAACGCTTTTAATCATGAGGTGTGTTTGAGTTCAATAAGATGAAACGGCAGTAAAATGGCGGTTTGTTGAGGACAAGCGTTCAATGTGTTGCAACGGCCCAAGCCAGATGAAGGCCTCAGTGTTTAAAATGCGCAGTTGCATGCTTCCAGGTTGGATCTAGCATATCATACGAAACCGTCCTTTCGTCAATGTTAGTGTAAATGCTTTGATATGTCTATTACGATACTTTGAACGCCATAATAACAGTCCAAATAATCATAATAGACAGCGTGATCTGCAACTGGCCACCTTGCATGTTAGTTTATGCTATTGTACGCCGGATCTAACATGTATGAATGCACATCTTTGCTAATGTTATGAGATGTCACTCAAACTAGTGCTCGTGTTGTTTACAGTCTGCGCACAGTGTCTGTGTACTTCCTTTGCCTTGAGTTCATTTAGGGAAGACCCATAACCTGTCACAGTTAAGTCTTTTTATAACTTTGCATTGCTCGTGATAGTCGAGATAAACAATTGTGGGCGGAAATGGTTAAATTATGCAAAATATTGTCCCACCAAAGACAGACCTATTGTGAATGGACACTTAGCAGCATTTTCTTAATGCCCATGACGTTGTGAAAATATGGTTGTAAATGACAATTTCCTATCTTTTCTTATCTTTGAAAAGAAATGTTCGTTACTGTACCTTTAAGAAGTCAGACCTCCGCCAACTGTAGTTCAACAAGGTTGTTAATGTAAATATGGACATTTATTCGGTGTAACGTTTTAAAGTTAAAAGTGTTTATTATTTTTTATTTTTTGGTGAAGTTTGTGATTTTTCCACCAAACACATCAAACTGAACTACAAAAACAATGATTGTGTTCAAGCTTGTTTTCCCTCACACTCTCTCGTGGGTTATTGGTCAGCCAAATCGTTAGTCCCGCCCCAAAGCTCACGCTATTGGTTGAACCAGTGTTGGTCAGGATGCTTAAATAGAATGCAATAGTGCCGCCCACCTTTTTAGCAACCTTGGTTCTGGAAGTATTTCCCATAATGCTTTTGCAATGTGAAATTAGTGGCTGGAAATGTAATGCAGTCTTTCACCAGGAATTCTGTAGTTCAAAACCTAAACAATAAGTTGAAATAATGCAGGCTGATGGCATAAACAAAAACATATATCATTGATTAACAATCTTTTAGCTTACAGTAGGTATGTATTTTAACGCTTATAAGCTATCTTTAAATATCAGTTCCTCTAAAGAGAAAATGAATGGGATTTTTACTTCTGGAACCAACCTCCATAAACAACATTGTGAAAGCGACATCAAGCCACAGTGTTACGTTTTCCAGGGAAATCATCAGCGTACAAATGATTTACAGTCATTATTTTAGAGTCATAATTACAGTTGTCTCTGAATAGTAAGCTGGAATACGGTGAAGTATTTTAACTTTGATAAAAGTACAAGCTTTAAAACACCTTCCTCCTTTCCACAAGAAATTCAGTACAGCAAGTCTGAATGTGACAATAACTTACGCTCAACCATGCGATAGTGCTGTGTTTGTAAGAAGTGTCATAAATTATGGAAAGGCCTTCTGTTCTGTTAATTTATAAATAAGCTGTTCATTTTAAGAAGTGAAACTTGTTTTATAATTTTGCAACATATCCCTTACAAAAACATAGATTGGATCAGTTTGTAATAGCATGTCTTTGATATATACTGCTGTACTGAATCATTACCATATTCATGGTAATTTCAAGGCACTCTGTCATGGTATAACTACTATGCTTTATGTCCGGTAAACCATGGCATAAAAAACAACAACAATATCATGGTACTTTACTTTTCATGTTTAGTGAAAAAATTATAGTATAGTGCATCATCTTATAGTACAGGTTGCTTCCACTAATTGACTGCAATGTTAAGCTTTCAGTGTTATATTATCCAGTAATCAAGTTTCCATGCTCCATACTTTACTTCAGCCCTTATTAGCATCATATGCATTATTATTGTATGGCTTCATTGCAGCTGTTCTCCTTGATGGACACCAAGCCTCCCATCTCAAGGGCCAAGATGATCTCTATCACCAAATCTGCCATAAAAGCCATTAAAGTAAGTTTGACAGACACCCATCACACCCGGTACCCAATGCCTGTTGGGTTTTAATATAATGACGTGTATGTTTGTGCAGGTATCTCAGAGATGTCTCATCCTAGTTAAAGATACTTTAACATGTATTTGAAAACCTTCCCTTTAATCCTTTCTCAATTGTTTGTGTCTTCCAGTTATACAAGCATGTTGTTCAAATTGTCGAAAAATTCATAAAGAAGGTAGGTGCCCATCTGAACTGATTTCGAATTGGATGATTGTTGGTTGTATTCATTTACTCAATGCTATTATGTGCACAGTGCAAACCTGAGTACAAAGTTCCCGGGCTCTACGTGGTGGACTCCATCGTGAGACAGTCACGGCATCAGTTTGGTGCAGAAAAAGATGTATTTGGACCCAGGTTCACAAAAAACATTGCAGGGACTTTTGAGAATCTTTGCTTGTGTCCCACAGAAGATCGGGTAAGAATATTTTCCTTGTTCAGTACCCTCGTTGTGTGGTTTAAATGATTTGAATCAAATGCTCACTTTATGATATTTCTCTTCCTCCTCCAGAGTAAGATAGTGAGAGTGCTGAACCTATGGCAGAAGAATGGAGTGTTTAAAATTGAAGTAATCCAGCCTCTCTTGGACATGGCTGCTGGATCCAGCAGCTCAACAGGCTTTGACAGCGGCCCTGATGCGGGTGAATATGAATATTGCTGTGATTTTTTTTAGTGCTGCTTGTTTGGTATGACATTTGTTTTGCTCTACAACCTTGCCTCGCAGCTCACAAGTATGAGAGTGTTAACACACACTACTGTACTAACATATAATAACTTCATTATTGATGTGTTTCTGCAGCATCCCCACAGTCTCCAGTGAGGGATCAAGAGGCTCATCCTGTGTCGACGGCAAACTCGGCCGCAGCAGCTGCTCCTCAGCTTCAGAACTCAGATGCCTTTGCAGCTGTTGCTCAACTAATTCAGTCTTCTCAAGGACAGCAGGTTAGTTGAATGAATGCATTGGATTCCCTGCATGTCAGTTGTTTGCTCATGAACACCTTCGAAAACCTTGTGTTTTCAGCATAAAAAATGAGAAACGAAATCATGAAATCTTTTCAATCCTGTCGGGATATTCATATGTTGGCTGTTTTGTGAAGCTTCAGCAGATTCTGCAGAACTTTCAGCCGCCGGGGAAACCTCAGTCTCCAGCTGTGGACAATAACAGGAGTCACCTCCACCTACAGGCCCAGGCTGTGACTGCCACCTCTTCCACCCTCACACATCAGCACACCCATCCTGCACCACAGCCTGTGGAAAAGAAAGCCACTTTTGACACGGTGAAATAACAGAGATCAGTTGTTTTTGAGCTTGCTCATGGGTGTTTAAAAACAGACAGTAACATATCTGAAAACACAGTGAAAGGAATGGGTTATAATAAGGCATTAGGGATGCTCATTTCGATTAATTTTCCCGACCGACAACCGCCGCTCGTTAATCGATTATTAACCGTTAACTGATAAGATTATAATATTGAATTGGCATTAAATACAAATAAAATTGACGCGTATCTGTGACCCTTTTAAAAAATACAAACAATTTTTTTTTTTTATCAAAGGGTTTATTTTAACGTGCAAAGTGCAAACAGCAGCATACAGAACAGATCAACAACAGAACCTGGATTCATTTTAAATTTCCACGCACCTGCAGCATTTCTGACAGTGAGAGAAAATTTGAATAAAATATTACAAATAAAAACTAAATAGGCCTACACTAAATATATATTTTTAAACTGAAATAATTAACAAATTAAGATGACAAAAAGAAAACACTGAATCCGTTTGAACGAAGCTTTCAAAAACCGGCCATTTTTTTTCCGTTAGACTAAGATTTTTCGTTAAATAAAAATAGCAGCCCTACCTCATAACCTTGTCTAATTTTTATTTAAAAAAAGCAACATATCAACGTGATGTGGGGTCAGTCTGGAGCGCAGCCTGTTGACAGTTAGACCCGCGGCAGAAAACACCCTCTCCGATGGGACAGATGTACCGGGAATACACAGGTAACGTCTCGCTAGAGTGGCCAGCTTCGGGAAGCGCCTTTCATTTGCTTTCCACCAGTCAAGAGGATTAATATCCAGAGAAGGAGGATCGTCTCTCATGTAGATGTCAACCTCTGCTTCTGGATAATCAGTGGCTTGACGAGGGGTGCTGTAGTCACCTCCCAGGAGCATCATCATGGCGTTGCTTTGGCTGCGGTCTTCATCTCCAGCTAGGGTAGCAGACACCGCTTTCTCATCTCCTTCCGCATTGGCCATTTCCAAAGCAGCACACATTTCAATAAGTTTTGCTTTTGCGGCTTCTTTCTCCGTTTGTGCAAAAAAAGGGAGATGTTTATGGCGAGGGTCCAGGACAGAGGCGATCAGCGCAGGTTTGGCCACCAGATCATCCTTGTCAACCTGTGACGAACATATAACCTCCTTATTAATGCAAAACAACGACAATAATAAATAATAATAATAATAATAATAATAAATAATAATAGGCTAATAATAATAACTACCTCCATGCGGCCACTTAAGGACTGCCGAACCTTTGCCTTGAACTCCGTCACTCTGTGGCCGTCATCCTCGGCTCTAATCAGGTGTGTATTCAGCAGGCTAAAGGTGATGGGGTAAATGTTGGAAATTGAAACGTTCTTTTCTGATGACATTATGGTGGTTGCACATTTTAAAGTTTCCAACACGGGCGCAATCTCCTCCATTATTTGCCAGTGTTCGTCTCGTATCTCCAGGGTTCTGGCATCTTGCAGCCTTGTAACTGTTCGGTCAGACAGAACAGCTGTAACAGCCCACCTTTGTTCGAGAAGTCTTCCGAACATGTCACACACCGAGTTCCATCTTGTTTTACAAGACTGAATGAGCTGGTGTTTCGGAAGTTTCATTTGTGATTGTTTATCTTCCAGTGCCTTGCATGCAGGGGTGCTGTGGTTAAAATGCCTAACCAGGCGCCCAGCTGCAACGATGACCCGATGCACGAACACATTAAATCCATCATTTACAGCGAGCTGTAGTGTATGAGCAAAACAGGGAACCGAGTCCCAGTTCACCCGTTCTGGAGAGTTTGCAGCCACGATGTTGCGTGCATTGTCATGAACACATGCAGACACTTTCCCATCAAGTCCCCATGTCTCCACCGCATCAATTAGTTTAGCTGCGAGGTTCTCAGCTGTGTGTCTGCTTGGCATACTCTGTGTTAGAAGGACAGCTGTATTAACTTGCCAGTCCTCGTCGATGTAGTGGCACGTTATTGTTATATAGCTCTCCGTTGTGAGTGCCGTCCAGCAGTCAGTCGTAAGGGCCACAAACTTTGTGCTTTCGAGTTGTGATTTAAGCGATTTTTTTCGCTCCTCAAAACGGGCCTCAATTCTACGGGTAATAGTGCATCTTGATGGGATTTCGTAATTGGGCTCAATATAGCCCAGTAGCTCTTGAAAACCTTCACCACAGACGACACTTATGGGCAAAGTGTCTTTTACTACCATTGAACAGATTCTCTGCGTTATCTCCTCAGATCGCCGTGCATCGCATCTTCTCCCTGATAACATGGAGGGCAAAGTTTGTTGCCCTTCATCACTCGATGCTTGTGGGTGTTTGCTTCGTAAATGGTACTGCATCGTACTTGTGCTACTGCTGTATTTTAATATGGCGCCGCATAATTTACAGGTAACTTCGTCGCCCTTTCTGTTAAAATGATCCCACACAGTGCTTCTTTTCGCTCGCTTCATTTTGCTTGCCTTGTTCGGAAAAAAAATTCTGCAGGCATGTGTCACGTGTGTGGTTGCGCGTGCCGACGCGCTCCATGAGTTAATAAATATAAGCTATATAATATTTTATTTTTAAACCATGCAGCAAACTAAAAAAAAAAAAGAAGCTTAAAAAAAACGTTTTAAACCGTTTAACTGATAGTATTAATCGGTCAAAATTTTTACTTTCGGTTAACGGTTAAACGGTCAATATGAGCATCCCTATAAGGCATGTCATCCAACAACCAACTAATCATGCATATCTCTCTAAATATATCTAGACCATTGAAAAAGTTTATTTTTTTATGGAAATTGTTTTATTCAGCACTAAATTGTTAAAAAGTGACATTAAATACATTTATATGTACATTTTTTTTTTCCAATTAAATGCTGATCTTTTTACATATTCCTTAAAGAATCCTGAGAAGAAGAAGAAAAAAAGTATCACAATTTCCACAAAAATATTATGCAGCACAACTTAAAGATTGATAATAATGTTTCTCACCAAATCAGCATTTCAAAATGATTTTTGAAAGATCGTGTGACAATGAATTCAGCTTTGTCAGTTCAGGAAGGCATTTTATTTTAAAGGAACACGCCAACTTTTTGGGACTTTAGCTTGTTCCCCATATCCCCCAGGGTTAGATAAGTCCATACATACCCTTCTCAACTCCGTGCGTGCCGTAACTCTGTCTGACGCACCCACCGCTAGCCTAGCTTAGCACAAATACTGGAGGTAAACGGCTCCAGCTAGGATACTGCTCCCAATTAGCTATACGGTGAATAAGCTAAAGTCCCAAAAAGTTGGCGTGTTCCTTTTAATATATTTTAAAATGTGAAATGGTTATTTTAAATTGTAATATTTCACAATATTACTGTTTTTGTTGTATTTTTGATCAAATAAATGTGAGCATAAGAGACTTCTTCCAAAAAATAAAAAATTCTCACCAAACTTATGAACGATAGTGTATATTATATAAAAGTTTGTTTTCTTTTAAATTATCTATCTTATTATTATTCTTTTTTAAAGTTTATTTCTATAATACTTTTGTGTGGCAGTGCTTTAATTACAATGTGCCCAAGAAATGTGTCTGAACAGAGTCAGGTGACCCCAAAACCAACCTAATTTACTTTTGAAATATGTTGTTCTGTGCATCCCTGGTGGGTGTAAAGATGTTGACGTTCTCTTTCTACCTCTTTTCTTCAGACACTTCTGGACCGCTTTGACTATGATGATGAGCCAGAAGCCGGTGAGGAAGCCAAGAAGGATGAAACGCCATCTGTCCAACCTACTATGTGAGTAGCATCTCCTTTACGATATGTTGAACTGTGATATACAGTATATCATCTGCTCAGTTTTGTGCAGATTGTTCAGTTTCTTTCTTTCTTTTGTCGGCCTTTCTTTTCGTAGGGGATTTCCTGAGCAGACCGTCCCAGGATTTCCTCCAGCCAATCAGATGCAGCACTTTCAACAACATATGATGACTGTATCACAGCATCAACAGGTAAGATTACCACAGCCTTCTTATAAGGCATAATTTTGGGCTGAAATCTCATTTTGATGACATTCATTTAATAAATCCAAAATTTTGGTTTGTATTTGTTGTTTGCTCAGGTTGTTCTACCTTCAAATGGACAGGTCCAAGGCTTTGGTCTCATGACCTCTCAGCCCTACCCAGGCATGATGCCTCTGATGGGACAGCCACACACAGCGTTCCCTTCTCAGAACGACACCTTCAATCAGCTCATGGCTGGGCATCAGGTAAAATGATTTAGAAAATTATTTCTCAACCGTTAAGCTGCTGTTGAATTTAAAACTAATCCTTGATAACTTGTGGCACAGGAAATGATGAATTCAGATGCATCCGCCAGGCCTCTGCCCGATGGGAAAAGATCAAGGTCACGCTCAGGGTCGAGGTGTGTACAACAAATCACTAAACTAATAAAAAATTCTAACATTGTGCTTCTATGAAAAACTTTCTTTCTTTTTTTTTGTCAACATTAAAGTCGGCATGAAGCAGAGGTTGTGATAGTTTTTTCTTCTCTAATGTGACGTATATCTGAGTGAAAAGGCTTCTTGATCGAGAAAAAATGTAGGGCAGGACTTTTGTTCCCTGGGGAATTGATTGGATGGTTGTGGTTTGCTATTGCTGTGATGTCATGTGAGTGACAGGATGTTGTCCCGCCCTCGTGCCAGCAAACACATCATAAGATGCCGCTGCAAGAGGGGAGAGAAAGTTATTTTGATTGAAGATTATGAGGCCACAAAAAAATGAAAATGTGCAATGATTAATCATTTATAATATTGCATTATTCCATAAAATAAAAATATTAAAAGAATGTTAAATTTTGATTTATGGTGACTTTAAATGTTGTTGTTTTGTTTCAGGTCTCCTAAAAGAAGAAGGTCTCGATCCAATTCCCGCACCAGACGAATGCGGCATCGGCGATCTCGCTCCCGTTCTCGAGAAAGGCGACGTCAGTCACCTCGCTCACGGTCTCAGGAAAGGAGAGACAGAGAAAAGGAACGAGAACGACGACAGAAAGGCCTTCCTCTTATAAAGAATAACACTCTCAGTGGTAAGCAAGGCCACTTTCAATGCTATAGCCTCCAGTCCAGTCCCGATTATGCGTATTTGCCTACTATAAAGTATGCAAAACAGTACTGAACCTTCAATAGCTACAATAAAGATGTTGTTTCTCTCTTTCAGTGTGCAGTACAACTCTATGGGTGGGTCAGCTGGATAAGAGGACGCAGCAGCAGGACGTGGCCTGTTTACTAGAGGAGTTTGGGCAGATAGATTCAATTAATGTATGTTTTTTAGAATTCGAGTTTTATATTTAGCATATTTAAGTTCTCCTTGACATAAAAAGTTGATTTCTGTGCTAGTCTCATTTTGTCTTGTCTGATTTTGATAGATGATTCCTCCTCGTGGTTGTGCCTACATTGTCATGATCCACCGTCAGGATGCCTACCGAGCCCTGCAGAAACTAAGCAGAGGTCCATACAAAGTCAACCAGAAAGCCATTAAGGTATCAGATGATTATTTTATTACAGATTATTTTTATTTTTTTATTAAACTTTATTTAAACAAATGATCAAAATGCATAAATATGTAAAAACATATAAAGTAAAAATATTTATGTATGCATGTATATCGATAATATTTTTTCTTATGTTTTGTTTAAGATTTTTTAGTGTTTTTAAAAGACGACACTTATGGGCACCAAGGCTGCATTTATTTGATCGAAAATACAGTAAAAACAGTAATATTGCGATACAATATAATGTATTGGAGGAATGGTCTCTGATCTCTTGTCAGGTGTTCTCCAAACTCATCAGGCGTTATAGAAGAAGACTCAGAGCTGTTATCTTGGCAAAAGGAGGTTGCAAAAAGTATTTAATAAAAGGGTGCCATTAATTGTGGCAAATGTGTATTAGAGAAAAACATTTATTTCATAATTAGATTTTTCCCCCAATTTCCAATTGTTTTACTTCGATGAAAGGTTAGATTTTTGTGTTTAAAAAAATATTAATTAATTTATTTATTATTATTATTATTTTTAATAAAAGGTCAAAAGGATTAACTGCGGATTTATTTTCACAGGCTTCTTTGTTCATATTTACCAAGAGTGCCAATAAATCTGACCAGGACTGTATTCTCCATTTTAGGAGAGTGAAAGAAAGTGATTGAAAGATAATTATAATTTGCATTGTTTTGGTTAAAATTGTCAATGTCAAAGTAGAACTTTATATAGTTAAAGGGTAAGTTCGGTATTTTACACTTAAAACCCTGTTTACAGATCTTTTCTGATGAAATAGAACGGTTAAGATTAAAATTTGGACACATGCTGCTGGCCCGAGAATTTTAGGTTTATTTCGCTCCCCCCCCCCCCCCCCCACCTACACAATGGCAGCCTATGGGCACTGGAACAATCCTTCCTAAAATGCATTAAACTTTCGTTTACAAAGATGTGAAACTCACCGAGTGGTCAGGGGTGTTCACTGATATGCTCACACAAAAATCGCTGCAAAAGATGCTTTCCAACAGGTTTTATCGTAGTTTTTGTCCAACTCCATTGACTTGTATTGAATGTGCTGTGAGGTACAGTATTACTCCGCCGCTTCTTCTTCTGCTTCTTCTGTGTATTCAATGAAATGCCAGCGGTTTGCTTGCAATTGGCAAAGGTGCATTATCGCCACCAACTGGACGGAAGAATCTACGGGTGTGAGACGTTTGGAAAAATAGATCCACAGTTTTACAACGAATGGTAAAACACCTGTTGGAAAGCATATTTTGCAGCGATTTTTGTGTTAAATTTGTGTTTTTGTGTAAAAACCTAAAATTCTCGGGACAGCAGCATGTGTCCAAATTTTAATCTTAACCGTTCTATTTCATCAGAAACGATCTGTAAACAGGGCTTTAAGTGTAAAATACCGAACTTACCCTTTAATCATTTAGAGAGATATTCTAGAGCTTCTGAAGCATTGTCTTTCTAGTAAGTGAATATTTTTAAGGTATAGTTCACCACAAAATGTACAATAACATTCAAAAGTTTGGGGTCAGTATGGATTTTTAAAACGAAGTTTCTTACGCTCACCAAGTTTGACAAAATACTGTAAAAACTGTGATGTATTACTCTTTATTTAAAAATGTAATAATTTTCAGTTTTCAGTAGTTATGTTTCCATCCATAATTGCACATTTAAATTGTAATATTGCATAAAACATTTGCGAATAAAGAACAGTTTTTGTCCAGTGAGCCGAAGAGAACAAAATCATCACTTCCTGATAAACTGCCGCCAAATATCACTAAGAAAAATGGAAGTTGCTGCGGTAGGAGAAGCCACTGTGTATAATAATTTCGTATATATGAATACATTTATTTGTGCCTCAGAGCACGTAGACGAAACGCAATTAAGTTATCTTGCCTTTTGGAGGCAGATCCCGGCTGTTTGGGAACACAGTAGAGGTACAAACAGTTCTGGTAGGTAATTATACTGAAATGCTTTGACAGACTTTGCTCAGGCATTTCAGAACAACCAAAACCGCATTTCAGATGCTGTGCAATGAGAACTGTCCGCTGGTTAGTCTCGTCTTTTTTTATGCGCATCGAGGAAATAATTCGTTAAATGTGTTTTTATCGGAGTTTATGCGCATGTTTTCTTATTGGATAACTTTTACTGTCATACAGTTTTAATTTCTTTAAATAAAATCTGAAGGTTATGATACACAGGGCAACTTTTTGAGCAGTGTTGCTGGGCAGTCTTGCCGAGCGATTGTTGCTTGGGCACTTTCCCATTGAAAATGGGCAATACATTTCTATCTGGATAATTTAGATCGGTCGTGGGCCCTGTGTCTCATCTGAATGCCCGTTGACGGCAACATTGCCCAGCAACATTGCTCAGCAACATTGCTCAAAAAGTTGCCCTGTGTATCATCACCTTTACTGACCCCAAACTTTGTAATGGTAGTATGTATGAAAATGTATTACTATAAATATTACTATTTTCAAACTCATTGCATCACTATATTTCTCCAGATTGCCTGGGCTCTGAATAAGGGCATTAAGGCTGAGTTCAAGCAGTATTGGGATGTGGAATTGGGTGTAACCTACGTACCATGGTCCAAGGCAAAGATGGAGGACCTGGATGTGTTCAGAGAAGGAGGGATGCTGGACCCTGATACTCTTGCACCAGGTAAATATTGGAACTAATTGGTAATGTAATTCCTCTAGACATTAAGGACACATCATAACATATGGTTTGCCCATTTACAGAGTGGAGGGGCTCTCAGATTGAGCTAGAGAAAGCTGAAGAGTCACAGAATGGCAGACCTGAGGTGGGAAAAGTAGAGGAGACCCCAACTGTAGTACCTATGCAGGTAATTCCTAATGCCCTTGTTCCTTTTCCTAAAGGTTTGAGTTTGGTCCTTTTTTATTCCTTTTTCCTTTTTCTCAGGTTCCTCCTGTCCAGCCAATGGGAGCAGTTGGTGTCCCACCTCCAGGATTCTCAGGACCCATGAACATCCCACCCCCCTCATTCCCACCTGGGGTTCCCCCACCCCCGGGTCCCTTCATTCGGCCAGGCTTTAACCCCATGCAGATGCCACCAGGTACAACAGAACTAGTGCTGATGTTGATCAAAGTTTAGTTTAAATATGTAGTAAGGATAAGTGTTTTGTTTTTGGAGAAGTATTGTGCCGAGTTTCTAACACGCATTCTTTGCTTCAGGATTTCTCCCCCCGGGTGCCATGCCTCCTCTGGGTGCCACTGGGCCTCCTCCACCTACAGCAGGGATCGGCATGCCTCCAGGTTGGCCGGTCTTTGTTATACACCCTATCTAATTTTATAGTCTTGACCAGCAAACCTGTTTAGTTTCTTTGAATTTCCCATCTTGACAGTAACACTGAGTTGATTTTTTTTCTCTTTAATTCCTTTAGTTGGCAGCTCAGTTGAAGACCTTTCGAACGATCCAGCAGGTATGGTCCCAAGAATCAACAGTGATGGAACAGATGGGTTCAACTCAGGTGGGTTTTAGCATCTATGTGTAACACACGGTGATACATAAACAGTGATACATTTTCTTCCAGGATTCTTTGATGAATAGAAAGTTTAAAAGATAAATGTCTTTATTGCTCTTTTGAGCAATTTAGTTTATTCTTGCTGAAGAATTCATTCATTTATGTGAAAATTACTAATCCCAAATATTTGCTCCTCAGGAAACCAAGTGCCTCCTGGAGGTCCACCAGGGATGGGCATGCAGTCTCCACCGGGTCTTCTAGGTTCAAGGCCGGGTATGATGCCTCTCCAGCGGCCCCCAGGGATGCCGCCCCCACACATGCAGCGCTTCCCCATTCCACCTCCTCGCCCTGGTATGCCACCCATCCCCCCACAGATGATGCCACCCAGGGGTCCACCTCAGATGATGCACCGCGAGCCACCACCTGGGGCCTTCGGCATGCCGCCCCCTCCTCATGGTATGCGGGGCCCATTCCACCCTCCTGGACCTCCCTTTATGAGGCCGAGCGGACCCAGACCAGACGGGCCGAATGATCACGAGGCGAGGCCGTTCAGAGGCGAGCGTCCCGGGTTAGGAAGGGGCAGAGATCGAGAACCGGACTGGTACGGAGGGCGGCGCCCTTTCGGCGAGGGTCGTGGCGGGGAGAGGCCAGACAGCCGTGAAAGATTTGGAGGCTGGCACGAGGAGCCGGAAAAACAAGGCGGGTGGGACAGAGAGAGGGAACGCAGGGACTGGAGGAGAAGTCCGGACGGAGAGAGGGATCGAGATAAAGGACGGGACGGTGAAGAACGGACCAGGCGGTCCGCAGGGAGCAGAGAGAGAAGCACACGATGGGACCGAGACGATAGACTAGATCGACTGGCTCTCACCAACGAGGAACCCAATGAGAGACTTGCAGCGAATACCAACGAGCCCAGTGCAAACTCTACTAAAGAACCTGAAGCCAAGCCAGATGTTCCAGCACCTTCCACTGCTGCCATAGCAGACTCAAAAGCCTCAGAACCTTTAGCAGAAAACAAATCTGCCGAACAAACACATAAAGAAGAGTCATAGAGGCCTCTTTTTAAACAAGACCATATGAGCTTCTCCCATGTCAGTGCTAATCTTGAATACTGCTGGCAAGAAAGCAAAGTCCAACTGTTGTGGGATGCATATGCATAGGATGCTTGGTTCTTCATCACAAACCGAGTTTTTCAGACTTTATAAAGCGTCATTTGGCGAACGTGGAGCGTTGCCTTGTGAATTTATTGTACCACCTCAATGAAGCTTGAATGTTGTATTAAAACTGAAGATAAGGAAAAGAATCAATTAATGGTTTTGCTGTAAATATGCTAACATTACTCAAATAATATTTGTAGATTTTGACTGGCCGTTTTTTTTTTTTGTGTGTGTTTTGTTTTCATTACAATGATATCCCTGTTGAGTTTCAATTATGGAAACATTGACTAAAAGAAGATATTAAGACCCTTTTGCTGTAATGTTTTTAACTTAATGTTTAAATCAAAAAACACAAGATGTTTTTATAATTTTTAAGTTTTTGGAGATAAGAACTCCAAATATTTCAGCGATAGGGAGGTGGTTTTAATAAAATATTTTCATACCAAATGAATGAACTGACTTGTATGCAACTTGTTTCAGTCTATTTTAACATTTACCCTAGTGATTTATAAATACGTCTGCCAACTAGTAGTAAGGTTATCAAGTTTAAAACAAATCACGAATAAACGGATCACTGTTTGCTGTGCTTTTTGCCCTATTCAACCAGATTTCCTCTGAACTGTGA
Organism: Rutilus rutilus; assembly: GCF_951802725.1. Classification (NCBI taxonomy): domain Eukaryota; kingdom Metazoa; phylum Chordata; class Actinopteri; order Cypriniformes; family Leuciscidae; genus Rutilus; species Rutilus rutilus. Next base: position 14,844,695 of record NC_140229.1, read on the forward strand.
ATTTATCATGTGACACTATTCCTGAACCATTTGTCAAGGGTTGAATAGGACAACTATATCTATATGAATGGGTCATGACTCATGACTGAAATTAGAGGACAGCTTGTGACCATATGTCAAGGTCAGTGTGACAGCCATGTGATTTGTCTATTGCAATATCTTCCATATGATAGGATATAGGATTTTTTAAGTTGGTATATGGTATAATTTACAAACAGTCACCATAAATATTTTTATGTAGGCTACTTTGTATGTAGCACATGTGATGCATTAGAATACATCTACAAGACATTTTTCTCAATTTTTTTATATTTTTTTATTATTAGATTAATGCTAAAAAATATACAGACTAACAAATAACGATGGAATAAAATAAAGCCGAAAATGAAAACGTTAAAAGCAATATAAAATGAAAGTAATGACGTTTTTAGAATTACAATATGTCACTAAATCAGGAAATGAATTGCAAACACAATGTTTGAAAGCTTATTTTTTCTCAGACGATTTAATTGAAATGAGGTATTGCTTAATTCCTCTCATTAAAAAAGAGTTCCATACTATTGTTGTGTACAGGAGACATTACGTCACTTTGACAGCGTGACACGCCAGACTTTGACCGAATCAGCGGCCACCAATCCGTTCAGCCTTCTGATTGGTCAGATCGACCCACGCACCTCCTCTTATCAAACACTGTCGGTTTATTTCACTCTCACAACTTCACAGTTTGTATAATCCAAAGGCAACATGGCGGTTAAAAAGGCTGTTTGTGTGCTAAAAGGCACCGGGGAAGTAACCGGAACCGTTTATTTCGAGCAAGAGGTAACAATTTTTTTGTGTGTGTGTTTTTGCACGGCGTTTGTTATGAAGAGCAGCGCTCACAGCGAGTTAGCACGGATCCACGCACACTGCATTTCATAAACTCTACAAGTGAGATTTAAGAGTTAACCGTGCATTACTGTGAGATTAGCGTAACATGGGCGTGATATGCGGTTGCACGGGATTCGCTTTGCTGTTTCCATGCACATTTTGATGGCCAAACCTGATAATGAACTACAATGGCCTGTTACACGTGATTCACGATTCTATAAATTCACTGCAACCTTTAAATGCAGCTCACTAATGACCTTTGATACGGCTCTGTGCATACTAATAATTTGTCTTCATAAACGCATACATGCAAATGAAATGATAACCTTTTTGCACCTGAAATTGGGACTTTGGGACGCACAGGGGCGTTTAGTGGCCTTCAGTTGTGTCATTGAAAAAGTCTCGTGAAATAACTAGAAGGGAAAGGGGTTGCTGAGTCATGCTCCTCTATCTCTGTTTGCTGTCAATTTTGCCAAATAGGACCAAGTTCATCACAGCACACATCAAATGCTGGCACAACTTGAAACTGTACTGATGTAGTGGTTGAAAAGCTCATATTTATTATAATATGACTTGCACTGTGAAATTTACATTATAAAGTTTCATCTGCATTTGATTTGTATGTAGCATTGTCAAATATTTACATTTTAGGCTTTGTTTATCTTTCATTGCATTTCAGGTATACATGTGACCATTTTCTGTATCAAACCCATTACCTTGGAGTTGCTAGCACCAAAATCTTCATCATGTCAAGCAGTAAACGTTTGTTTTATGAAGTGATATGAAACTATCATTGACCAGACGAGTGATCTGTGTGTTTTAGAGTGACGCTACTCCAGTGAAGCTCTCAGGTGAAATCACTGGCCTTACTGCTGGAAAGCATGGTTTCCATGTCCATGCTTTTGGAGACAACACAAACGGTAAGCACCATTACTCCTTCCACTGACCTTTATGTATGGGTTAATCCTATTAGGACTGAAGTGGTTGGTTGATATTGATATTGATTTTAATTTTTTTTATGGCCGATGCATTGCGCTCAATTATTCATCAAATCATGCTTTTGACACACTGGCCAAACAAAAACTTATTGACTGATAATAATAAATTTTGATCTAGATGTCTTTATTTTCTTATTAACTGGGGTTTAGCAACCAGAACATGTACACATGAACACAGACTAAGATTTTGTTTCCTCTGTGAATCACAGGCTGCATCAGTGCAGGTCCGCACTTCAACCCTCACAAACAAAATCACGGTGGACCAACTGATAGTGCCAGGTGAGTTTATCAATGTGATTTATGGCTCGACCGATTCTATCGTGTTGTTACAGTACAAACTCTGTCTGCCTGAAGTTGTCAGATTTGCATAAATCCCTCAAATGACTTGCTTCCTGGTATGTAATAAAGTAATCTGTCCGTTAGCATTCTTATTCATCTCAATGGTGGTTGCTCAGTTTTTGAACCAATCGCCTGAGCTATAAATATGGCTGATCATTCTTGATCCACATTAAATTACATTATGAAGATGCTGATTTCCTGATGGCCAACCCTTCATTAGTGACTGTCCAAAAAAAAAAAAAAAAAGTCCTCCTTTTAAGAGCATTATATTTTACTGTGCAGTAGTGTTTTTACAGGATATATATATTACTATAAATACTAGGTTTAAGCTGTTTTTAAAGAATATATCCAAGTGTGAACATCCATATTTTTCTTGTTTTTCCCAAATCTTTCAGCGCTTGAGGATGGTTCACAGTCACACACACAAAAAAGTGACACCCATCTGTGGGTTGCAGGTCTTTGTTTTCTGTAGGCTCTCTTCAGAGTAAAAATGGCATTTTTCAGCTTTTTAAAATAAATTTTCTGTGCAGATTCACTCCCCTTCAAAATCACCCCACTCGTTCTAGAATGAAGTCATATGTTTAAGATTTTTGTAGTATTATTATTATTATTATTTTTTTTTATATCACAATATATATTGCATGAAAACAAAATCACATTGCCAGTTATTTTCAGGTGTTTTGCAGCCAGAATTGAAACGCAAGATTCTGCATGCAGTATCTTTTCTGTATAATTTCAAGCAGCCTTGTGCTAGTAGATGTCTTATTACTGTAATATTTTGTGTCTCATAGGCATGTCGGAGACCTTGGTAATGTGATAGCTGGTGACAGTGGGGTTGCAAAAATTGACATTGTGGACAAAATGCTGACCCTGTCAGGGGAACACTCCATCATTGGGAGGACCATGGTGGTAAGAAAACAACTCTGTTGTTTTATAATCAGCGGCACATCTATTGGCAATAACTGTCTGTTCAACATTAGATTTTGTGTATTTTCTGTGTAGATCCATGAGAAGGAGGATGACTTGGGTAAGGGAAACAATGACGAAAGTCTTAAAACTGGCAACGCTGGAGGTCGTCTGGCCTGTGGTGTTATAGGCATCACTGAGTAGAGTCCAGTTCTAATCGAAGAGCCAGCTTGAAAATATTAGTGACCAATGTGGACCCCCCCCTCCGTAAGCACTTAAGCACAGTAAACTGATGAATACATATCTATTTTTAGCAAGTTAACTCTTAAAGAATTGTACTTTAGTCTCACACAAAGCTGTTTTTCCTGTACCATGTGGGACCCTTCTGCATTCTTTCAACTACAAAGTTATGTACATTTCCTCTGATTTCTGCTTTATTCAATAAACGTTGATCAGGCTGGCTATGTGTGTGTGTCTTTATGAACTAAACTTATGGGCTGTATGATGGTAAAAATGAATAGCGTGGGTATATTATTAAACCTGATTCTGGTCCATGTTTTGTATTACCATTTTTGGTAACTGAAATAAAGCTGAAAAAAATGAAAATTTAAATTGAAGTTCTGTGTACAATTACTAAAGCTAAAATTTAAATTAAAGCTAAATCGAAGTATAAAATCCTAATAAAAATGACAAGCACATTAATCTACAAACTTAAAATTAAAATATCTAAAAGTATAAAAATAAGAATTCAAAATAATAAATAGTATATCAAAATAATAAAAATCCTAATAATTACAATAGGTTTTCAGCATTTCGTGCTTGAACCCCTAATAAAGTAACACTTCTGTTTTTGTGATGAAATGTTAACTTATTTTTGTCTCAGAAATCCTAAAATGTTTTTTAGCTTTAAAAAGAAGCTGCTTACATTGTTGGAAGGATATTCTCTTTTGGTATTATGGTATTTTGGAAGCCGTGGTTAACATGGGAAATGTTTATTAGGGAAGTGTAACTGGTTTAACTGTTGTGGAGCCAAGAAAGGTCATTGCTTGGAAAACACCACTAGATGGCAGACTTTTCTTGCGCTTGTGTTCGACCCAAAAGCGTCTTCAAGAAAGTAATTTCGGAAAGTTTGTAATGTTCTTTTTTTATTTATTTATGAGTTGTGTACTTATGAAATTGCTTACTTGTATTGAATTTGTAGTCAACTTCATAGTCATATCTTATGCTTTGAGAATTTTGAGGTTTTAAAGGGCACTTTTACGATGGCCATGCAGGCTCTGTGAATGTGTGAACAGCAGCTTGGCCAGGCTGGAAGACCAGCCAACCTTAGGATTTTAAGATATTTTTTCATCAGGAATATATTAGTATAACCCCTCGGATTTGGGAGGCACTTGAGATTGAAGTCATTGTTGTTCTATGAATATGGTTTTAAAATGAGTGGTCGCGCCTTTTACATCTGACTCTATTTTGATACTGCTATTAAACAGCTGCGCCCGGTGCAGGCCAGCATTCACAGATGGCCAGTGGGCTGCTGCTGAAATTACATGCTCCAAAACCTCTTTCTCTTTTAATGGGGCAGCCTCCCATGTGAAGAAACTTGGCATTTCCAGTTTCCTCTCTCCAGACGAAAAGAGATTCCCCAGAGAACGAAGACCTGCAACCCACAGATGAGTTTCACAGTTCAAATGCCAAATTTGCACATAGAATACTCATGTTTTTGATAAAAAATGTAACATTTGAGCTTTTTCCCATCTTTATAATGCTTATTTTACTGTCTACACAATGTATATTTCATACTCTGTGTGTTTAATGGTTAGGCTACATGTTTTTATGCCTACTACTCTGATGCATTCTACCCATATAGGAATAAAACTAGGGGAATTACTGTGATAAATTATTTCTGATGCTGGTGATGAGTTTTTCTGCCCTCTTATTACAGATGCAGCAGCACAGAGACCTAAAAATGTATTGAGGAAGTACAATCATGGTCCTCACATGGACAAATTTCCAGAAGCGGAATCACTGGAGCGTGATGAGTCAAAACGCTGGTATAAATAGCATCAGCAAGGCGAATCATGAATAATGAAGGAGCCGCCCGTCCCACTGGAGCAAGAAGGCACAAGTCATAGGCCTCACATGATGTCAACAAACACTAACAAGGTCCTGTGTCTTATACAAAGCATCCACACTGTAAATGAATGTTTCAAACCCTTTCATCATCTGTGTGGCTGGTCAGACTTTACAGTGTCACCTACAAAGACTGACTTTGCATGTGAGATTGTGTAGATGAATAGGCTACTGTGATTTTACAGTCTTATATAATTAGCACATATGGCAAGCATTCGTAAAAAAAAACCCCATATATTTGCATGGTGTCGTTTTGCCTTGCTCATGCATGTGCTTGACGATAATTATTGTTTTCGTTCTATAAAAGCTTAGCTTGAGGCTTTAATGGTAGAAATTTTGAATGGTAGAAAGCAAAAAGTTCCCACTTTTTAAATCTTAAAGCACACTTGCTTCAAGAATAATACATAAGCAAACAGTTTTAGGCTCATATATAAATATATATATACACTACCATTCAAAAGTTTAAAGGTAGGGTGGGCAATTTGTTTCATAAACACTTTTTTGTTATACAATGTATGTACTTATATTGTATGTGGAAGTCACAGAACCAAAAAACATGTTTGTCCAATCATCGCATTCGTTCCGAATGCAACGATATGATGTCCTACCTGCCTGTCATCATATGTATTTTCATACCTCCGCGCACCCTGCTCGCTCAGACATCACATGTCATCAGAGCGTTCTGTAAGACTATGCAGAGTTGTAGACAGTCACCGAGCGCCACAAAGAAACAGCAGCCGCTTCTTACAGTTCCTCATGAACCAAAACAACCATCTTATGCTGCGTTTACGCCATGTCGTAACCGTAATTACGAGATAGCAACTCGTGACATTCTACACGGAGCTGTTCACGTCCTCAGGCTCGGATTTATGTGATTTTATCTATCAACACTGACACTATCAATGGTGAAATTAATCTGCAGCAGTCAAGTGGTTCAACTAGAGCTCTGTAATTGTTTACATTCATTATTATTGTAATGTTAAGTGCTTTGAGACATGAGGTAATTTAACAACGCCTCTTGTCTCGTGACGCTTTGCAGATGCAAATGCACGTTCATGTGTTTTGAAGGAGGCGTGGCTTTGTAGAGCGCTCTGAAGGGAGGTGGTATCTTATGCTTTTAAAGCTAGCCTGCTATTGCTAGCCTGTTTGAAATTACCTACTCTACCTTTAAGGTCGGTAAGATTTTTTTAATGTATTTTAAATTAGGCTGCATTTATAGAATCTGTGTGTTTTAAAGTTTACCTGATGCTGTTTGGTCTTGTAATTATTTTAAAACTGATTATGTCCACCTGAGAGTTTTTTCGGACCCCTGTTTCCTAGCAACACGTCTAGATGTCCTGGATCACCGTGGGAGGCGAGTGCGAATCTGAGGGGTTGTTTCGGTTCGATGCTGACGTTACATAAGGGCCCCTGCGCTTCAAAGAACCTACGGTGATTTTATTGACTTTATAGCCCTTGTTTTCAGGTTTTGGCTTTACGTTTTTAACACTTTTGATCAAAGCCCATCTCTTTGTTACTTCTCAGTTTGTAACAGCTGAAATGGAATGCTTTTGTTTGATTACACCTGACTCTAATCCTAGTTTTTTATTCCAGATCTTGTATAAAGAAAAAGATTTTGAGGTTCTTGATTTACACATTGAAGTTCCTTGAGTGTCAATAGGATATCTGAGGTACCTTCAAAATGTTGCCCAGGAGTTCTCCAGTTCAACCAAATGTGTTTGCTGATTTTTACAGTTTATTGGCTATTTTTCAGTCTGGGGATATTTTTAGACCAATGCTAGATGTCTAAGCCATAGGTCAGATGCCATACATGGCCTCTATACTATGGGCCAGGGGTCATTTAATGCTCACTTTTGACTGTAGAATCCTCCTGACCAGACCTTTGCCCCCCAGGTATGTGTGTTATTCAGCCAGAACCTCTAAATAACCTGTGCCTGTGATGGAGGATCACTGTGTGGTCCACTTTCACTGGAGTTCTGTCACTTTTTACTGCCTGAGAAATGTTCCTCTCTGCTCGGCTCTCGGGATATGGCAGGAGTAAAGTGAAGGACACATAAAACAGGCTTCACCTCTGGGCTTTTATTGCACCCCTTTGAAGTTACTTTTCCTGCGACAGTGAGTTGCCTCAAATATCATTCATTCCATCCCACTTATGATATTCTTTCTTTTTAACTATTAAGTGTTTCTGAGCATCTGGGCATGAGAGAATTTGAGTCAACATGCCGTAAGCCATTAAGTGTGTGTTTGACTTATTTGCTCCACAGATCAAGTGGACTGACTAACATCTGCTGTTATATGACCTTGTTAGATCAATGTGCTTGAAGAACAGGAAAATATGAAATGTGATACAAAAAGAGGAAAGTTAAACTTATACACGGACAAATTAAATGGAAATAACATTTAAATAAATGTTATGTGGTCCAAATTTCAAAGAATTCTAAATTTGATTGAAATGTTGTTATATAAAATTAAAAAGAAATGTCTGTGTGTAAATACATGTACATTATATTTGCAGATGAGCCAAAACATTATGACCACCTGCTTAATATGCTGTTGGTCCTCCTTGTGCTGTCAAAAAAGCACCGACCCGTTGGGGCATGGACTCTACAAGAACCCTGAAGGTGTCCTGTGGTATCAGGCACCAATACATTTGGTTAAGTCCTGTAGGTTGTGAGGTGGAGTCACCGTGGAGCGAACTTATTGGTCCAGCACATCCCACAGATGCTTAATTTGGATTGAAATCAAGGGAATTTGGAGGCCAGGGCAACACCTTGTACTCTATCATGTTCCTCAAACCATCGGCAAGGTGCATTATCCTGCTGAAAGAGGCCACTTCCACCAGTGAACACCATTGTGTAACTGGTCGGCAACAATGTTTAGGGAGGTGGCACGTGTCAAATTTACGTCTTCATGAATGGCCGGACCCAGGGTTTCCCAGCAGTGCTGCTCCCTCCACCGACTTGTCGGTGCACATGTACATGACCGATCCGCTTGATGTAAAAGAAAACATGACTCATCAGACCAGGCTTTCGACAGTGCAGCAAAGTGCGATGCACTGTGTATTGTGACACATTCCTCCCATAACCATCATTCAAATTCGCATTACTTGTGCCACAGTAGACCTTCTGTTGGCTCGGACCAGACGGGATAGCCTTCGTTGCCGTCGTGCATTGATGAGCCTTGATGAGCCCTCAACACCTTTCGCTGGTTTGTGGTTTGTTTCTTGGACCACTGTTGGTAAATTCTCACCACTGCTGACCAGGAACAACCCACAAGCCTCACCATTTCAGAGATACTCTGACGCAGTCGCCTTGCCCTAACAATTTGGCATCCAACACATTGATTATGAGAACTGATTGTTTGCTTACCATCTAATCGACCCAGACCTTGTTAGGAGATTATCAACTATATTCGCTTCACTTCTGACTGGTCATAAATAATGTTTTGGCTCATCAGTGTTTAAATATAGTATGTTTATGTACTGTATGTTTATGTTTCTATATATAGAGCCCTATTTAAAGGCAGGCAAATGTAATAAAAAAGTAGGCCTATATAAACTGACATTAACTGACTGACATTAACTGACTTGCAAAATTATAAATTATAAAAATGTGCAATGCATCCATAATAATGTTTGTCAATTTAAATGGCATTCAACTACTTTTCTGACATCAAAACTTTAGTATGTTAAACTTTGCACCCCATCAAGGGAATATGCTAGTTATGTAGTTACTAATTTTCTTATCGAAGTCTTGGCCAGTTCTCTCAGCGGAAACTACAAAGCTTGACCTTTGATCCTGTAGTCATGGGACAGAAACTGATCGCTGGTGTAAACTGACCTTAGCCAATCAATCAATCAATCAATACAATAGCCAAGCCAATCAATTCAGGCCTAGATTTATATGTTAAAGACCCATCCAGGGTCTCAAACAACAGTGGGGAACTGAGAATCAGACTAAACTAATATAATCAACTTGTTTCCCCTCTCTGATAAAAAAAAAAAAAAAACAGTCCAGCCTGCTCAGTCGTAAACCCCAGCCACAGTTCCACATGCCAGATGAGTGCAACTGAAAGACTGACTTTGTGAGACATTCCCACCATAGTGTAAACAGGAAGTGGAATAAAAAGGCCACTCAGAGCTATTACTCGAGATAATAATAAGTTCAGAGTGCACTTGGCCAAGTCCTCAGTGTTCCTACACAAGTCACTTTTACATTTGCTTTATTAGTATCCTGTGGGGTTTGAGGATTTACTCCTTTAAATAGCAGTTATTTAAATGTCTAATTCAAATGCTAACGCACATGCAAATGACCGTTATAGGTGTGGCTGCACAGGGGATCAGACTGAGGAAGAAAGAAACATCTTTACACCTGGAAATGTGCTGAGGTGAGTTGAACTCTTCCCTTTTTTATTATTCATGTAGTATGCACTTTAAAACAACATCAGTTAAAGTGGACAGATATAGAAAAACATGATTTATTTGGCCTGATTCATTTTATATGTTGAATTGAGATGTGATATCCTTTGCAGAAGTCTGTAGTGTGGTACATGTGTTTTGTTTTACCACTGTGTTGTTGTGCAAACTTGGTTTATATTGTACATATATGTAATCTCAGGTATTTAAAATAAATGAATGCTGAAAAAATAAATCAAATATAATTATATATTTCATTTATCTTATCTTTTCAGCATTAATACAAAATAAAATTATATATATATTGGTAACACTTTACAATACAGTTTCATTAGTTACATTAGTTAATTAGTTTATTTATGAATGTTAACTTAAGTGAACAGTACTGAATTTTTATTTACTAACATGAACAAAGATTAATAAGTACTGTATATAGCAAATGTATTGCTCATTGCTAGTTCATGTTAGTTAATAGTAATATATTAGCTAATGTTAACAAATGAGACCTTATTGTAAAGTGTTACCATATATATATTCCAATTTGCATAAATGAAATGCAGTAAAAAAACAAAACACTACAATGATATATAAATACTTTAAAAAAGTATATTTAGCATTACAAGGGCAGTGTGCTTAACTGTCATTAAAATAATGTCACAACAAAAAAATCTTAACAGGAAATGGAGACTAAAAATAGAATTTTTCTTTATAAAAAGTAAGTATTTAGTCTTGTGACTTTATGGCCTGGGCATGTTCTCGATAACCTGAGTGTTTTCTGCGACATTATCATTGCTTTAGGGTTGCATGTTTTTTATTACCAGGTTGGTGTTGTAAAGCACACAGTTGGATACCAGAGGCAGTTTTCATTCCTGACCTCTGCTTTTTGGTTAAGGTTATTTCAGAGCTGGTAAAAACAGTCTTCTCCCTTTTTGTCTGACTTCATTAGACAAGGGATGCAATTAGAGTCATTAAATGGAATGGGGGGCGTACTGAGAAAGAAATGAACACCTGGAGGCAAACGGGAGAGTGGGTGAGATCACAGGGGTGATTGGACAAAGCCGTGTGTGTGTGGATGTCTGCATCACTGATAACTCTCAGCATCCTTATGAAGCATTCAGAATCAGCTGTGTTTAACTGCATAATACCACTGGCAGACTTTCTTTTTTGTTTTGTACTCATTTGCCCTTACAAATTTGTCTGTGGATTCTGTGTAGATGTGCATTCTGTGCGTGAAATGTGTAATCTTCTGACCAATTTTGAATTATTTTTCAATATATTCAGGTCAGATCTCTAGGGGCAGAGGTTATTTCACAGGATTTGTGCCAACTGCATCACTAGCCATTTATTTGAAGCTATTCATGTCTCTTAAGTGTCCTCAGCTGACCTTTCAGCCATGTCTGATGTTTGAGAATGGGAATTACTTCTTTTATAGCTCTCTATGTGTGGGGGTCAGGCTTTGCTATCTTAATAGAGATCAAATGTCCCCACAAGGATAGTAAAACCTGAAATCATCAGAGCTAAGGCATAGAGGATAGTTGAGTCTGGCCTGGGGCATTTCCCTGATATATAACAAATACATAAAAAAAAAAAAATATATATATATATATATATATATATATATATATATATATATAAATAAAATAAAATAATGCACATAAAATAAATAATAAAATAAGATAGAACATTTAAAATACAATATTTAAAATCAAACAAAATAGAGAAATAATCTGGCATGGATGTAAAACATTATTAATAGCTCAATTTAAAAAAATAGACGTCAAAGGAAAGATCCCGCCATAATATGAAAATAAACGTGTTGGTAAATTCAGATCTCAGAATTGTGGTGTGGTCAATCTGGCTTTATTTATTGAAGTCTGGGCTTAGATCAGCACCTTTAGGTATATATTTAGGACAAACAAGCTGGTAAGAGTATACATTTGCTTACTCAGCTACTGTGTGTGTGCGTGTGTGTGTGTGTGTGTGTGGCACTCTGTGGGTGGTAAAGTGCAGGCTGTCCATTTAAGGGAAGGATTATTCTTTTTTTTCCCTTTGGGACAGGACATCAGTCTGGGTGGAATTTTTACCTTCTGATGTTTTAATCCCCCCGTTTCTCTCCATCTCTCCCTTCTTATGTCCTTTTTCTGCTATCCTCATCAAAATGATGGTTAAGCATCTCTTCAGCACTAAGAAGTTTTGATGGGATTTCAGCCGTCCTGTATTATGTGGGTTTTGGTGCCTGTGAGAGTGTTTATCTGTGTTTGTTATTATTACAGATGTTCATAACTCAATTTACAGCTCCTGCATACAGTATTTAATGAGAATGTATCTTGTGCTTGAATAAAAGTGTACAATTCAGAATATATATATAAATGACAATTTCATATTTTATTATTATGATGTAATTTATACCTACAAAATTCCGCATTTGAATTCTGCTCACATCTTGTTTGCTAACTCGTTTCAAAATTAGTTCAAATTTTGAATTTAATTTAAAAGGCATTCATAATTTAAATATGTGCCAGAGTGAGAATTTCATCCAGTTAGCTGATGTAACTAGACAAGCAGAACTATAAGAGAGGACTATTAGAGACAGATCACATCCTTTCTGCCTGACCTGGAAAGAAGAGATTCACATTATGGAATGAAAGAGAGAGAGTGAGGACAGTTGAGGAAAAAGGAAGTGAGAGAGATGCCAGGGGCGAATGCTCCAGCGCTGCCGCATCACTTTTGATTTGCATGCTCTATATCTCTGAGCACTTGTATATGTGTTTGGTGTTGTACGGGCATGAAACTAGAGCAGAGCTATTGTTCCAGTAACAGTGATGAAAGACGATGAGAAAGATGCTTGGATAAATGTACAATCTTGGCTAGACTCTCAGATAGATTCTACTTAAAGGGATAGTTCATCCAAAAATGAAATTTGTTTTATCATTTACTCACCCTCATGTTGTTCCAAACCTGTATGAATTTCTTTCTTCTGCTGAACACAAAAGAAGATATTTTGAAGAACGTCGGTAACCAAACAGCTGATTGGTCCCCATTGACTTCCATAGTATGGGAAAAAGAAATACTATGGAAAGTCAATGAGGTCCATCAACTGTTTGGTTACCGACGTTCTTCAAAATATTTTCGTTTGTGTTCAGCAGAAGAAAGAAATTCATACAGGTTTGGAACAATTGAGGATGAGTAAATTATAAAACAATTTTCATTTTCAGGTGAACTATCCATTTAAAGGAGAACTCCGGTCAATTTTAACATTGAGCTCATTTTTTTGTACATTTGGAGTGCTGTCAATACAGAGAACAACGACAAAAATCGGTGTTGCCTACACCGAGTTATTCTATTTTTAAAATTTGCACCCTTTTGACTTCAATGGGGCAAGTAGTAAGCCTGCTTTTTAGCCTCTTAACATCCTTTAAGTGTCATTACAAGTGCACAGAAAATGTGAGTGATTCCTTCCGAGTGAACACGAGTGGATCTGACTGCAGTAGATGTTAGAGATATTAATAAAAATGAAGTTAATTCAGCCAGCGCTCATACCTTTGTTTACATCCTGTTTTCGGTGGAAGGCCATAGTAATCGATTGTCGAGTTCACGCGCGTGATCATAGGTACTAAACCTATGCGCGTGAACTCGACAATCGATTACCTTCATTTAACTTCATTTTTATTAATATCTCTAACATCTACTGCAGTCAGATCCACCCGTGTTCACTCGGAAGGAATCACTCACATTTTCTGTGCACTTGTAATGACACTTAAAGGATGTTAAGAGGCTAAAAAGCAGGCTTACTACTTGCCCCATTGAAGTCAATAGGGTGCAAATTTTAAAAATAGAATAACTCGGTGTAGGCAACACCGATTTTTGTCGTTGTTCTCTGTATTGACAGCACTCCAAATGTACAAAAAAATGAGCTCAATGTTAAAATTGACCGGAGTTCTCCTTTAAGTTCCAAGTCCTCTATTTGAACACCAGGCTGATTTCAAAGAGAAATCGGATAAACCTGCAAGAGAAAAACATACAAAAGGATCTGTACAGACCCTTTCCAAAAAATTCGAATATCATGGAAAAGTTTATTTATTTCCATAATTCCATTCAAAACGTTAAACTTCCATAGATTATAGATTCAGGGTCCACAACTTAAACGATTTCAGTGTGGGCAGGTGCAAATCCTGGTGGAAAATGAAGTCAGCATCTCCATAAAGCTTGTCTGCTGAAGGAAGCATGAAGTGCTCTGAAAATGTCCTGGTAGACGGCTGCGTTGAGTGGACAGCACAGTGGACCAACACCAGCCGATGACCAACACAGACTGTGGAAACTTCACACTGGACTTCAAGCATCTTGGATTGTGTGCCTCTCCATTCTTCCTCCAGACTCTGGGACCTTGGTTTCCAAATGAGATGCAAAATTTGCTCTCATCAGAAAAGAGGACTTTGGTCCACTGTGCTTTATTAAATCCAGAGTCAACGCAGCCGTCTACCAGGACATTTTCAGAGCACTTCATGCTTCCTTCATTTTCCAGCAGGATTTGCACCTGCCCACACTGCCAAAAGAACCAAAACCTGGTTCAATGACCATGGTATCACTGTGTAATTACTGTGTGATTTCATGTAATATTCTAATTTTTTAAAATCCTGTTTTCGTGGGTTTTATGAGCTGGAAGCCCAAATGATGTACAAATAAACAGCTAAATACTTGAAATCGTTTAAGTTGTGGGCCCGAATCTATAATCTATGGAAGTTTAATGTTTTGAATGGAATTATGGAAATAAATAAACTTTTCCATGATATTCAAATTTTTTGCAAAGGGTCTGTATAGCTAGGGGTTGTGGGTTTAAAAATGTATTCTGTAAGTTTATGTACTACTACTAGCTATAATTAAAATATGCACAGAAAAAAATCCAATGAAAAAATTTGTTCATTTTGTAAAGAGGCTTGAAATGTCTTTATTCACTTCTTAAAACATTAAATATTATTGTTTGGGATAGACTTAGAGTTCATTATTATAATAAGCTTTTTGTTTAATTTAAGAAAAGTAGGCCTCGACATCAGTGTGAAGTTATCATTTAGACAGCTAGGAAATCATTTGTCACTGTGATGCACTGTCCATACCATAATCATGTTAATATAGAGTATCCTCTGTCTGACCCCCGGTGTCACACTGAGCTATTGTCAGTGGAAGATCCAGTCTAGTCTCAATGACTTTTTATTATCACATCACATTGCAGAATCAGATATGTGACTATTAGTACAATATTAATTCTGACCTCAGACCCTTATCTCTACTGTTACATTTCACCAGCGTCTTCAGTTTGGGGATATTTTGTGGCCAACAATAAAAGCCATTCTGAAGATCTTTATATTTACAGTGTTGATTCAGCATTAATGAATTTGCATATTCATACATTTACGTATTGATTCAGATTAGCTTTATTCACAGGCTGGTCAGATTTTGGTCAAATATGTTACTGTTAAAAAGTTTATGGTTGAATATTTATTTTAATATTTTTTTTAAAGGAGTCTCATGCTCACCAAGACTGCATTTATTTGATCAGAAATATGGTAAAACAGTAATATTGTGAAATATTTTTACACTTTCAAATAACTGTTTTCTTTTGTAATATGTTTTGAAATGTAATTTATTCCTGTGGTGACAAAGCAGATTTTTTTTAACTGGATCATAAGACATGAAGTAGTGAACATTTAGTATTTTTACAATCTACAGTCCAGCAGGTGTAATGATATGACGCAGCGCTTGAAAATAGTCCCCAGCTCAGTAACTTCCAACGTGACCGGGACTAAGTTTGTCTAACCTATTAGACCTATTTTCAGGCACTGCGTCATATCATTACGCCTGCTGCATTCATGGTACTGCAGCAAAGTTTCTTGATTATTACGGCCGAATGAGAGTATAGTTCCTAGCCATATCAGCCTAGAAAATCGCAACTTTACATTTTCCGTCGGTCTTAGTACACGATGTAACTACAGAAGAGTCAAGTTTTAAATAGGAAAAATATCGAAACTCTTTGGTCATTTTTTTTGAGAGAGATGCTAATGGTCTTGTCCGATTCAATGATCTATGCTAAGCTATGCTAAAAGTGGTACCGCCAGACCCGGAGTTCGGCTGAATGGATTCGAAAACGGTAAAACTCAACTGTTTAACTCTGGGGGAGCTGTAAAATGAGCCTATTTCCAAAAAAATTTTAGTATCCCTTTAACGGAAAAGTACTGGTAATTTTGTGCCAGGACATTATCCATTTTTCTACGGATATTTGTCTTACTGTGTACATAACCTCGTATTACAGAATATTCCGTATAAAATACCAATAACCCATCATCAGCCAGTGAGCTGTTAGTATGCAAAATACAAGACTCCTACATGAAGCAGACAGTGAGCGTATACACAACGTTTCCCTCAGATTAACAGACATCACATTGAAGACCTCAATCAAAGTCGACCCAGCCCAGTTCCTTTCCCTCATTTTCATTTTGATTAGATTTGCATATTTCAATTTTAGAACATAAATTGCTCCATGATGTTGTTTGGTCAAGTCCCACAAGCCCATCTTGGCATGTGTGTTCTCAGAATTAATTTTTTCTTAACCCCAGTTGGCCAGACCTCTCTTTTTCTGCATCACTTGAACGTTTGACTCGATTTGGAGCCTGGTCTTGAGTCCCAGGGGCTTTGATGTAAATTGGAGAGAATCTCAGCACTTGGACACTCCGTCTGGGCATCCAGCCTAATGAGTGTGGCCCGGGTCACCAATGCACCTCTCTTTGCCTTTTCTCTCTCTTTCTCCTTGCCCTCCTTCTCCGTTATCCACCTCACTGTCTCTTCTCTCCCTGAATATCATTTTTCACCCTCTTGAAAAAGAGGGTCTTTCTGTTTTTCGTCTTCCACATCTAAACACACATTCCATCCATCCCTTTGTTCATTGTCACACTCATCCCATTCATAATGCATCTCCCAGAGAAGCAAGACCTATGAAACCAGTGGTTTCCTGCCCTCAATAGACTTGGCCCACATTTTCAGCTTACTGTCAGATGTAATAATGTAGCAGTGTTCTTGCATTAGCTTGTCTGGTTAGAAGATGCCCATCAGCTTTACTGAGCTTAACTGAGGTTTGTGTAATTCACGAGGAACCACTCTGTGTATAAAGCTGCATCTAATATGCTGTCATATGAGGGAATGTACCGTTTATGAATATTATTCTTGCATCTTCTCTACAAGACCTTAACACAATCATATTAGAAATGTGTAGTTTGACAATACGATTATGTTTCTGAAATATTATTACTGTAATAATTTTCTCTCTTGGCATAGTTTCCGTCTTGCTTTGCTGTTGCCAGATTTCGACAATTCTTATATTCAGCAAGGTTGAATTAAATCAAAAGTGATGGTAAAAATGCTGTTATTTTGAACATTCTGTTCTTAAAAATATTAAGAAAAAAGAATCACTGTTTTCTCAAATTGAGCACCAAATCAGCATTTTATAATGATTTCTGAAAATGTGACTGAAAAAGCTGGAGTAATGATGATGAAAATTCAGCTTTACCATCACAGGAATAAATTACAATTTAATATATATATATAAAACAATTGTTACTTTTTTTTCTCATAATTTGTGGAAGATTTTTGTGATGAATTTATTGACTGAACAACATATTGAATGTTTTTTGGGTAACACTTTACAATAAGGTTCATTAGTTAACATTATTTAATGTATTAACTAACATGAACTAACAATGAGCAATACATTTGTTACAGTATTTACTAATCTTTGTTAATGTAAGTTAATAAAAATACAGCTGTTCATTGTTTGTTCATGTTAGTTCACAGTGCATTAACTAATGTTAACAAATGCAACCTTTGTTTTTAATAATGCATTAGTAAATGTTGAAACTAATAAATGCTGTAGAAGTATTGTTCATTCTTAGTTCATGTTAACTGAGGTAGTTAACTATAACTAATGAACCTTATTGTAAAGTGTTACGGTTTTTTTTTTTTTTTTTCATTTTAAAAGAAGTCTCTTATGCTCGCCAAGGCAAAATTTATTTTGTATTATGAATAGCAGTTTTAAGTTGAATAATTGTATGTTTTTCCAGTGGTTAAATGGTCCTGTTTGGATTTTAAACCTAACAAAATGGCAATGTACATACGTCACAGAGAGTTTGTTTGTGCAAAAAAAACGGTTATGGGTAAGATAACAAGTCTTTATTCCTCTCTCTCTGTTCTTATATCATAAATTATTTTTCTTGATGTTCTGGGTGCCCCATAACACAAACATCTGCTAGACTTTGTGAGCACACACAGAGATCATTTTTATCGGTTGATAAGTCACATCCTGGGACATCACGCTCTGTCTTTTATCAAAGAAAGAAACGTCCATTTGCGTTTGTATATTTTTCTCATTCTTACTATCTAACAGATGGCAAAAATTGATTTTAGGTTCCTTTTTTCACTGGTCACTTTAAGTAAGATACTTACAGGCCTATGTTATGTAATATAATAGTGTCATACCCATAAATAAAGAGGGGGAAATGCCAAATGGCCAATTGTTCCTGTCATGTTTAATGTTCTCTGCAATGATAAACTCTTTTTAATAAGTTGTTCCTGTTTTTAGAATTCATGTGTGATTCAGACTCCCTGTGGCCGCTCTGTGGCTGTGGTCGCAGGTGTTGTTGACGTGATTTATTCATTTGTTTATCCAGGTGGTCTCTGTAGCCACGGGCTGACCGTGCCAACCTTGCTGCGGGCAGAGCAAGGGGACAGTGTTTATCTCACAAATGACGTCATACTCTACCTTTTTGTGCAGTGTGTTATTGTGTGTTACAGTGTGTTACCTGTGTTATTGTAAAGAGGACACTGACAGGTTTGGAGGGTCTGTGAGAAGTTTAATGAGAGACTTTGTATGCAGGTTCATTGAGTTTGATGGCTTGTATTTGTGTTTGTGTGTGGTTTATGAAGGAGTTTGGCCATGCTAAGGTGCTTACTAAAGTATATATGTCCTATATTTAAGTGTGACCTCACTTCCACGCTGTGGAGTCTGTTAGAGATAAGAAAGCTGATAATGTCAGCAGGTGTGTGGCTTACCGGAAAGATAGGCCTGGGATTGGGTGAGTGAGGAACTAGATGTAGAATTAGATCCAGATATGACACAAATCTAATTTTTATGTAAACTTTTGTGTTACATTGTGCAGCATGGACCATATGTATGGTGGGTCCAAAATGTAAATATATATATACTGTGTATATATATATCCATCCATCCAGAAAACAGTTATTTAAAATGTTTCTTCTTATAGAAGCTTCTTTTCTTTCTGGTTGTGAATTCTGATTAAAACCATCTGAAGGGAAGCCTCAGCTTACCTGTCTGTGAAACACAGTGAAATTTGTTATTCGCATCGGGTGGTTCTTTGTCTCCATGTCATGCATTAAAATTTTGTATTGCACACCTAGCCGTGGATAATCCCTACATAAATAATGCTATAAAAGTTGCTTATTTGCTGCACAACTGTACAGCTGTACACCACCAGAGAGTTGCAGCCCAAATGAATAATCTATGCCAATCAGAAGCGCTACGTCAGTGAGAAAGAAAAGGGGACAAAGAGGTGGGATGCTCTTCTCTCATTCCCTCTTTCCTTTCACCATTTTTTCTCTTTAACTCTCTCAATCTCTCCGTCATCTTTAACTGATTCGTATTGTTGTTTCTCTATCCCCCTCAGCCACCTGCTCCCTGTTTCAGTCTCTTTTATCAGAGTTTGAGTCAGTGAAGATGAGAGAATGGCAGTCTTACCCGCTCTATTGTGTGTGACGTTCTTCTTATAGAAGCTTCTTTTCTTTCTGGTGGTGAATTCTGATTAAAACCATCTGACGGGAAGCCTCAGCTTACCTGTCTGTGAGAACACAATGAGATTTGTTATCAGGTACAAGTCTTGCATTGGAAATTTAGAGAACATCCACCAGCACACTTTAGGAGTACATTGCATATTTAATGTCATATGAAAAAAAAAAAAACAAGACTTTGAGTATCTGCACTATATGTTGTAAAGGTTGTAGGTCATTTCTGGTTTCCACAACCTTTTTTTTTTTTTTGCCCACTGAAAATTAGTGGACGGTTTTTGTAATGAACTTATTGACTGAACAACATATTGAATTATATATATTATATATATATATATATATATAATTTTTTTTAAAGTCTCTTATGCTCACCAAAGCTACATTTATTTGATAAAAAAAGTAATATTGTGAAATATTATTATTTAAAACAACTGGTTTCAACTGAAATGTATTTTAAAGTGTAATTTATTCCTGTGATGCAAAGCTGAATTTTCAGCATCATTACTCCAGTCTTCAGTGTCACATGATTCAGAAATCATTCAAATATGCTGATTTGCTGCTCAAGAAACATTTCTTATTATTATCAACGTTGAAAACAGTTGTCCTGCTTAATATTTTTGAGATGCATTTTTTTTCGTGATGTTTATTTTCCAGATTTTTTTAATGAATAGAAAGATAAAAATAGCATTTATTTGAAATAGAAATAACTGTATAAATGTATTTACTGTCATTTAAAAGTATTAATTTCCTTAAAAAATATATTTTTTATTGAGCATAGCATATGTTGTTTCTTGATCAAGAATAACTTTGTACTTACAGTAAGTTATGATAACACTTACGAATGTGTATTTGAGAAGGTTTATTTTAGGTATGTGTATTTGAAAATCTGACTGACAATGTGCTAGACACTGGAGAACAGAATACAGGTGGAGCATCTCACACCTCGACTCGTTATTCTGTGTACTTGTCTAAACACGTTCATGGCGGCTTTATTCGAATCGTTCTAGAATGGCAGTCTGCCAGTCAGCTGTGACTGATATTTAGCCAATGGGTTAGCAGAACTCTACACATATAGATACGGTAGTCAGTAGGGAAGAACTTGTGTTTGTGGGTAAATCATCACCGAGACCCTTTCCAAAAAATTTGAATATCATGGAAAAGTTTATTTATTTCCATAATTCCATTCAAAACGTTAAACTTCCATAGATTATAGATTCAGGGCCCACAACTTAAACGATTTCAAGTATTTAGTTGTTTATTTGTACATCATTTGGGCTTCCAGCTCATAAAACCCACGAAAACAGGATTTCAAAAAATTAGAATATTACATGAAATCACACAGTAATTACACAGTGATACCATGGTCATTGAACCAGGTTTTGGTTATTTTGGCAGTGTGGGCAGGTGCAAATCCTGCTGGAAAATGAAGGAAGCATGAAGTGCTCTGAAAATGTCCTGGTAGACGGCTGCGTTGACTCTGGATTTAATAAAGCACAGTGGACCAAAGTCCTCTTTTCTGATGAGAGCAAATTTTGCATCTCATTTGGAAACCAAGGTCCCAGAGTCTGGAGAAAGAATGGAGAGGCACACAATCCAAGATGCTTGAAGTCCAGTGTGAAGTTTCCACAGTCTGTGTTGGTCATCGGCTGGTGTTGGTCCACTGTGCTGTCCACTCAACGCAGCCGTCTACCAGGACATTTTCAGAGCACTTCATGCTTCCTTCAGCAGACAAGCTTTATGGAGATGCTGACTTCATTTTCCAGCAGGATTTGCACCTGGCCACACTGCCAAAATAACCAAAACCTGGTTCAATGACCATGGTATCACTGTGTAATTACTGTGTGATTTCATGTAATATTCAAACTTTTTGAAATCCTGTTTTCGTGGGTTTTATGAGCTGGAAGCCCAAATGATGTACAAATAAACAACTAAATACTTGAAATCGTTTAAGTTGTGGGCCCTGAATCTATAATCTATGGAAGTTTAATGTTTTGAATGGAATTATGGAAATAAATAAACTTTTCCATGATATTCAAATTTTTTGGAAAGGGTCTGTAGATACGGTAGTCAGTAGGGAAGACCTTGTGTCTGTGGGTAAATCATCACCAAACGTAAATCCTAGATACAAACGTCATTGTGATTCCTTGGAGCCTGTTTGTTGTGTGAATGTCACCAACACCCAGAGGAGTGAAGGTGTGTCGGCTTATTTTTGAGAAGTTGTTTAGTTTGTAATGAAAAACAGTACGGGACATCGTCTAATTCTCCACGCCCTTCTTCGTGCACAGACATGTTCGGCTCTCACGGTCGGTGAAGTATTGAACCAGTTCTAAGATGCATTTCAAGAGAATGCATGATGCATATCCCTTTAAAATCTCTTAAAATTTAAATATATTGTAATGCCCTATTTTCAAAAAATGGGGACTGAAGGGTTCAAGCTTAAAAAAGGATGACAATCTTCTGAAGCCATACGATAGCTTTGTGTAAGGAACAAACTGAGTCTGTTCCTCAATTTGGTTCTCAAGCCATTGACTCAATTATCCAGTCGAAAGGGGGAATAATGACTGTAAATCAGTACATTTCAAAAATGGATCATTCAGTCTGGTTTAGTGAACTGATTCAAAATTACAAAGAAAAAATCCGTTCCTAAAGAATGATTAGTTCACTAATCAGAAATGATTCCTTCTCTCATTAGCTAGAGCCGATATTAACACTTTCAGTGAATAGCAATTTTTGGTCTAACTTCAGGCCACCCTCATCTTAAACCTGACAACCCAGAATGACAACCAGCCTAATGCTTCTGTTTGTCACTGGTTGCTTGTCTCTAAGCCTGTGACTGTGTATGTATGCATATCTGCTTGTGATGGTGCATGTCTATAAATATGTAAGCGTTTGTGTTAATCTATATCTAAATTAGTTTGAAACTCAGACAGAGGCTATAAAACTTTTTTCCCCTTGTCCAGGCTGAGGATAATCTGATCATTAGTGTCCTAATCTCCAACTCTCTCTGTATTGTGGCAAACCAGCATGAAGGGGTTAGTTCTGTGGAATGCACATGCATACATACTCCTATGGGTTCTATTCAGTAGGTTTGTAAGCACTAGTTACTTATTGACCACCATTTACAGTGGGTTCTCTGAAATAACAATACTAGTTCTTTGTGCAGTGGCGGCTCTCGGCAGCTTGCCGTGGGTTAAATCCCTGATCTCCACAACTAGGATCAGTGTGGAGTTTCCCACGCCCCCCTCTCCCACTGATATACTAGCCAGAGGCGAATATGACCCGCAGCATTGCACAATAACTCTGTTTTCAGCCACAAATCCAGAGGAAAAACAAGCAATGTTCTCTCTGTAGGCCTGTGGGTCTGATATGCAATGTGTTATGGACTTTGGTAGGGATAGACACCATATTCAATTTCACACAAATGGGGTTGTGAGGGAGAAGTACAGTTTGTTCAATAGATTGCATTGTTGTATATCTTGGTGTTGATAGTTCAATCAATGCAACATTGAAAATACTTAGTTTCTAAAATCTTACAAAAACATGGGTTGTAAATTGGACATGACATGGAAATACTTTATTGGCATAATGTTGTGTTTTTTTTAGTTTTTATTTTTACATACAGTTTTCCCAAAGCATAAGTACACACATATAAAACTTTAGCAGTAAAACTTTTTTATTAAAACTATAATTTGTTTTAACTATAACCTTACTTAAAGGGATACTCCACTTTTTTCGGAAATATGCTCATTTTACATCTCCCCCAGAGTTAAACAGTTGAGTTTTACCGTTTTAGAATCCATTCAGCCGAACTCCGGGTCTGACGGTACCACTTTTAGCATAGCTTAGCACAGATCATTGATTCTGATTAGTCCAGTAGCATTTCTTTCAAAATGACCAAAGAGTTTCAATATTTTTCCTATTTAAAACTTGACTCTTCTGTAGTTAAACCGTGTACTAAGATCGACGGAAAATGAAAAGTTGCGATTTTCTAAGCCTATATGACTAGGAACTACTCTCATTCCGGCGTAATAATCAAGGAACTGTGCGGCTGTACCATGAGTGCAGCAGGCGTAGTGATATGACGCAGCGCCTGAAAATAGGTCTAATAGGTTAGACAAACTTAGTCCCGGTCACGTTGGAAGAAGTTACCGAGCTGGGGACTATTTTCAGGCGCTGCGTCATATCATTACGCCTGCTGCACTCATGGTACAGCCGCACAGTTCCTTGATTATTACGCCGGAATGAGAGTAGTTCCTAGCCATATCAGCCTAGAAAATCGCAACTTTTCATTTTCCGTCGATCTTAGTACACGGTTTAACTACAGAAGAGTCAAGTTTTAAATAGGAAAAATATTGAAACTTTTTGGTCATTTTGAAAGAAATGCTACTGGACTAATCAGAATCAATGATCTGTGCTAAGCTATGCTAAAAGTGGTACCGTCAGACCCGGAGTTCGGCTGAATGGATTCTAAAACGGTAAAACTCAACTGTTTAACTCTGGGGGAGATGTAAAATGAGCTTATTTCCGAAAAAAGTGGAGTATCCCTTTAATTATGTGTTGCAAAAATTTTTTTTTGTTGAAAAAACGTTTGACTTATTTTATTTTATTATTATTTTTCTTACATAATACCACAACACAATGTTTGTTTTGTTTTCAGTGTTTGTCTTTAAAATTGTATTTTATTTTATATTTTACTCACATAAAACCACAACATAATGCATGTGTGTATGTATATATATATATATATATATATTGATAAAAATTATTGTATTATTTCATTTGATTTTACTCACATAATACCACAACATGATGCATGTATATAGTACATTTTAATGATTTTTTATTACTATACTAAACTTTTTTTTTTATATATATATATATATTAATTGCATTCCAATAAAATAAATAGTTTAAATGAAGGTTTTTTTTTACTTTATAGTAAAATAATTTAAATGTGTCACACACATATTATGCGTGTTTGTGCTTGTGTGGGACGTGTGTACACAAGTGTGTTATCTTAGGGTCTCACAGGCAAGCAATTTAAAAGGAAACGGGGTGTCTCAAAGCTTAGGGGCAAAGACCCAGGCTGCGTGCTGGCAGATACTGTTGATCCAGAGGAGGTGAAATGAGAAAGAGAAAGAGGGGGAGGTGAGAAGGAGAGGGGGAGGAGAAGCAAATGGAGGAAACGGGGAGGGTTGAGCAAATGGGTGAGAAGGAAAGCGAGAGAGAGAGTGCACACACACCCCTTGCGCTCTCAGTGGACAGACTCATCCTCACATGGTTGGAGTGAGTGTGTTGTGGAGTTCTAATAGATGAGAAACACAGAGACACGCAGGATTACGTCCAGTACTTGGAGGAGGCATTACCTGTATGAACTGAGCTAGGAGACGTTCAAATTGCCGATGTAAGGATACTTTACTGAGTAACAAAAACGGACCTAGGATTTACCTGTGAGGTATGCCACACCACCAACTATATTTCCATGCTGTTTACTGTCTTTCAGAGATGTCTTTGCAATTGGACATTAGTGTCTGTCAGTTGGACTGTCTCTGGGTCCCATGTGCCTGTGCTCGAGTGAACGGCTGACAGTGATAAATGCCACACTGCTAGGTTAATAAGATTTACTCGCCATAGAGGCTTTGAAATTCTCTCTTATGTGCCTTTGTTGGACAATCAATAAGCTGTGTGTTTAAGTGTATGTGGGGGTTTGCTTTGAGAGGTCTCTAAAACAAATGGTTCTGTGGTTGTAAAACCCTTCATCCAGACAGAAAGCCAAGGAGGAGGATCCGTCAGTGTATATTCTCTCTCTCACATGCTGCCTTTGTGTGTGCGTGTGAATTTTCTCACTGGACGGAGTAAATCTCCCTAGTTTGCTCTCTATTTTTGCTGTTCTGTCACAAATTGACTTTAGTATTAAGAAAAAAAAATGTAAGCAGAAATCTCGAGTGACAGTATGCTTTAGTTCTGAATGTATTGTACAGATCTGTCAATTTACTCAGAGATTTTGTGTGTAAGAGTCACTCTGAAATGTTTTGTAGCCTTGTCAAGTTCTGCTGTGTTACTTTATGGAAAATATGCCCCATTTAAAAGTTTTACAGTAAAACACAATAGTAGCTCCAGGATAGTTCAGTGTGTGTTTCTGTGTAGGAATGTGTTTGTGTGTGTGGTCTACAGTTCTGTGGAATTTGATTCATTGTGATGAGATGACTGAAAAAGCAGCTGAGTGGAGATTCTGAGGAAAGATACAAGAGAAAACACTTAAAAGACAGCAAAGTGAAATAAAAACAAGAGAAAAGATAATATATAGACACCTTAAATGTGTTTGAGAAAGATATAGAGACCATCAGACTTGAAAGAAAGACCTAGAAGCATTGGACCACTAACATTTATACTGGGTTGTCTGGGCTCATGGGGTCACTGTTGCGGGTCTCAGCTGTTTGCAGTCAGACAGAGATGGCACACGGGGTGCCAGATTCCTCGGTCGCCTGAGGTCTCCCAGTGGTCTAGTGTCTTTATGAATGAATTAACTTAGCGCTGTGACGCGCTGTGGAGGAACTCAGACGGACCAAACAAAGACTCCTGCATACTTCGCTCTAGGTGCAAACATAGCAAACAATGAACCACACTCTTCCTACACCATATAACTGACCTCACCCTCAGAAACAGGCTGGACAGAGACTACCTGTCTCATTTAAGAGCTCATATCTGGACTTTATCATGTGCATCTGTCTTGCTCCTGTCATGTGCTGTTTAATCTATGGATTATTAGACTCAATAAACTCACTTTAAAACGGGCTGCTATGCTATCACACAGTCAGATTGATTTCCAATTGCAGTAGCTTTGAGGTTTAGGTCAATAAGTAGCAGACAAGATTGTTCCTCAAATACTGAGTATATAAATCAAGACCCTGAAATGTAAAAACAGTACATTAACATGTAAAATACGAGAGATTCTTTGGGAATTGCAGACTATGCGGTAGTTATTCAAGTGAAATGGGGCATGTGTTCAAGCATGAGTGTGTGTCAGTATGCATGTGCTTGTATTTTAAACACTTTAATAGTCTGATAATATACTATATTTGTATAGAAGTGTGTTTGTGTGTATATATATGAAGGCTAAATAAGGCAATCATGTTGTTTTGCTTTGCTCTGTAAGTGTGTTAAGTGGAACTAAGTAACAGAATGGCTTCTCTGACCCTCAGGGCATTTCTTCCTTTTTCTACCCCACTGGAGCAGAGGGCATCAGGGTGAAATGTGGGGGGTAGAGAAGCTGTGTGTGTGTGTGTGTGTGTGTGTGTGTGTGTGTGTGTCGGGGGGGAGGAAATATGGCTTAAATGGGTCACAGCACCACCACAGCATGTTTAAAGTATACATTAACGAAGCTAATGAAAGAGATGAGGAGATAAAGAGTGAAAGGCAAGGTTTTATGTTTATTAAATTTGTTTTAACGAGAGATATAAGCTACCCCTTAAAAGTTTGGGATCAGTAACTTTTATTTAGCAAGGATGCATCAAATTGATCACAATCGACAGTAATTACATTTATAAAAGATTTATTTTTTTAAATACTGTTGTTTTGAACTTTGTTCATCAAAGAATCATGAGAAATCCATCAATATATTATGCAGCACAACTGTTCCCAAAAATGATCATAATTTAAAGAAATGTTTTTTTATCACAAATTCTGATTTCTGAAAGATCATGTGACACTGAAGACTGGAGTAATGGCTACTGGAAATTCAGTTTTGCCATCACAGGAATTAATTACATTTTAAAATATATTAAAAAAAGAAACCAGTTATTTTGACTGTAATAATATTTCACAATATTACTGTTTTTATTGTATTTTTGACAACTTTGACTAAGATTGATTGTGATTCTGTTACTGTTTCTATATTCTGGTCTTTTTATTGGTATGATTGTTTTAGATAAACAAAATAGTGACAGCTAAGAAAAGTTAAATAAATATGAATTGCAATATATTCTTGTACAGACAATGAATGAATGTGAGTATGGAGATCACAGCATTGACTGGTTTCTATAGCACCTGCATTTGAATGTTATAGGTTAGAAAGTTGTTTGGAGAGTTTTTCCAAGGTATGCTAAATAGTTTCATGCTGTTTTTTCAAGCAGCGATAAAACACACGCACAGTCATTGATTTCACTTGACAGCTTATGAATACTTAGAACCTAGAAACCCAATGACAGAATGGATGAAACAAAAACAAAAAATGCATAAAAACCTTATGGATTATATGTGACATTGTGGCCTCTGTAAACCCATCAGGAACATTCTGTGTTGTATGAGGTATTATAATCCTCATTTTAGATGTGTATGTGCGAGACCTGACAGATATTCCCCATTGTCTCCTGCTAATGTGTGTTTCTTAATGCAGCGTGTCCTCCATTCATTCAGCGTGTCCTCCTCTTTCAATATTAGCACTTGACAGTGGTTGTTTAAGCGTAGACCCCCAGGAGGAGATGAGGAGGGGGTAGTGGGGAAAAAATGAATTAAAAACATACATTTGTGGCTTTGTTAATAATGTTGGTGTGTGCGTGTGCAGCTTTTGCTATTCGTTTGGGGTTGAAATTTTATATTAAAACATTTATGTTATTACCATCTTTCCTCAGACCTTTCCCCTTTAACCTCTATTAAAGGCAGGAGAGTTTTTCCAAGTACTGTACTTTTGTTCATAAGAACATGCCTAGAGTAAGGGTGTGTGTGTCTTTCTGACATTCAAATGTCATGTTCATTCGTAATGGATGGGTCTTTTCTTCTTTAAATCCTGTAGAACCAGAAAATTTACATTTCTAACCTGAATGCAGGAAGACACACGCACACTGCACTATTTCAGAAGTCACTTTCCATGAGGAAGTGCTTACTGCAAAGCCAAAACTCAAACAAAGTGGTGGTGCACATGTGAATATGAAGTATGCGCATGTGTGTATTTAAACACTAGTAAGGTGATCTGTGTGTGAGAGGGGGCGCAGAAAGTTAACAATAGACTGTTTACATCTAAACCGATCAATCGTTAAACAATTTTAGCCTCACCATTTATCAAGTAAAATCCACAACCGATTTACCATTTAAATTTACCTTTCACTACAAAAGCCTTGATCTGACACATTTTGGATCACTTTAATCACTTTGAAGATCTTCAGACCACAAGCCTGTTGAGACAGGACACACAGCTGCAGGCAAACCACAGATTACTCGCTCATTCACTTAACGACTTTAACGAGGCGATTGACAAGAATAATGTTGAAGAAAGAGTGATGGGAGAGTAGCAAAGAGAGAGAGGGGATCGTTGGGGAATGACCACGTGAACCTTTCCATTCTGCTAAATTTGTGCGAGTCTGAGTCTCAAAGAAAAGAGACACTCGGTCCTTAAAGGCATCGATCACTTACCCTGATGTTGTTCCAAACCTGTATGACTTTATTTCTTCTGCAGAGCACAAAAGAAGATATTTTGAAAAACATTTTTGGACAAATAATGAAAGTAAATGGGATCCAAAACAACTCAAACTTTAGTGACCTTTACTTTGTTTTTTTTTAAATAATATCTTGTATATTTGTGAGTTTAATTTTATATTATTTCTAATACTATTTAAAAAAAAAAAAGATTTTTACTTGTTTTTAACTGTCTTAATTTGTCTTAAATCTGTCTTAACTTTCATTTTATTAAAAAGAATACCTGAGATTATTTTCAAAAAGTCACATTTGTCTTCCATGTAAATGATAACAACATTTTTAAGTGAACTATCCCTATAATGCTACTTGATCCAACTTGTTCCTCTATCTGTTACTAACATCCTTTCAGTCGAAGCACAAAAGAGACTCCTCTTCAGCACGGGTCATCAGGGGAGAAAAGATTGGCTCTCTCAAAATCCTCTACTGACCTGGAAAAGATCTGATCTCGGGCTGAAAGGAGCGACTGCTGTTGCATGCTGGTCTATTTTACTCTCTAAATTAGCTTTTTTTTTAAGTAGAGATTTGAGTGTCTTCCTTCTTGCCTTGTGGCATGCGGGTGCAGGTTTTGTTGAGCTCCTTCCGCTTCTTTGGCACAGAGGAGAGGTTGTGTGGATAAAAGCAGCCTCTTGCTTTCAACAAAAGCTTTTTCTGTGGTTCCAGCACCATGCAGCATTAATGCACAGGCTGTGAAGCTTCAACATGGTTTTTACATACAGCCGGGTCAGAGGATTGCAGTAATATAAAGTCACACAAACTTAGTGCCTGAGGGGCACCATGGTCCTATTTGAAAAACATTTGACTCTTTATAGTGAATGCACATATTCTTTTTGTAAGCTTGCTGGTGAAAGACCTCCAGGCAGGGTAACATTAAAAAGATCACAGATGTAATCTCAGAATCCTGGCTTGTGTATTTATATTTAACTGCACTAGAACTAGTAGTGTGTATAATCTGTGGCATTTAGTGCTATAGTTATGATTGTTCATTTTATTTTTTAAAGTAGCCATATTCTACTGTAGAATTGAATTTGTTTTTCCCCATGCGATTCACTTATAATGTTAGTCAAGGTTGTTGACCAAAAGGCAAGTTGCTGTTATTTCTATAGCACATTTAAAAACAACAAATGTTTGCTAAAGTGCTGTACATATTTTTATTTTGTAGTGCACATTCGCAAACATTTGTTGTTCGTCACTTGCGGGGTACCTCAAGGCTCTGTTCTGGGCCTTTTTTGTTTTCTTTATATATGTTGCTTTGAGAGCATATGTTGTTTAGAAATTTGTCTGTTTGTGAAGAATTCGTTAAACAATACTTAGCTGATGTATTAACATTTATATTTTCTCATCCTAAGCTTTTGTATGGGTTCAGAAGACCACTTTTATGATACTTTTATCGTTTTTTATTTGCTGTATTTTTTATTTTTTTACAGCCTCAGATTTATCAGATGGGATTTGTTCATTTGTTTTCTTTATATATGTTCCTTTGAGAGCATCTGTTGTTTAGAAACATAACATTGCATACTATACAATACCTCGCTCCTAAACAATCTCCTATACAATCTAAACAATCTAGTTCCTGCAAAAAAAAAAACAAGTCTTACAATCTCTGTTTGACTGCCTTTAAATCATTAAAAGTTCAATGGATGAAAAGATGTTTCAGTTTTTGCCATCTTGGCTTTATACTGAATGGATGTTTGTAAATGTGGGCAGTCATATGTTAATGTGCTCATATATAGGCGTGACATCAAAACTATGGCAATATCTACATTTTGTAGATTAGTTTCCACAAATGGTTTTGTTGACTGGGAAGGGAACTTTGAGTTTTTAAACGTCACATACAGATGTCCTTTTGATGTATATGAAATGCTTAACTGCTAATGCTAATCATGAATTGCATGATTTTGGCAGAATGAGCAGCTTTCTCATTAGCAGTCTGGTAAAGTGTGTTCACTGCTGACGCACTTTGATGAGACACCTTCTGTGGGACATAACAGCTTGCTGAGGGGGAGAAAGAGAGAACTACAGTGTATATGGTTGGGTGTGTGAGTGTGAGTGTTTTTTGGCCATGCACTGGCGGTGTGTGTGAGATGGAGGTGGTTTTTAAAAGACAGGTTGGTCAGCAGTAACTCACTCACTAAATAGTGTCTGGCACTGATGTAGTAATGGGGTATTGATTTGTAGTGGATTGGCCGATGGCATATGTGTGCTTTAGAAACAGCTCTATTGTGTTTCTCTGGTAAAAGGCTGGGTGTCACTAGCACACACACACACACACACACACACACACAAAATACCATGATGAAGAGATAAGATTCATTGCCTTTCCACCGTAAAGAAATCATCCAGAACTGAGGTAAATCTAGTGTTGCTTCTTCACCCATAACCACAAACCAGCCTAAGTGGTTCATGGAGCGTATGGACACTTGTTGTTCCACTTCTTGTAAAAGTCATATAAGATATATAAGCAATGGACAATTATTAACAATTTTACTTGATTTTATGTTTTATTTTATCTCTCTATTTTATTTTATTTTATTATCTTTTTATTTTATCCCTCCTTACAAAATCGTATTTATCCTCGTTGATTTTGTTTTGTTTTGTCAGATCTCTCTTGTCTTTATCCAGCATTAGCCTGAAATTAGCCTTAAAATGAAAGAGATACATGAAACCTTCCTAAATGAAAAAAATGAATGCTATTCTTCTCAAGAGCTTTCTGTCTGTCTTTGCTTTTGTACCTTTTCTGTCTCTCTGTTGTTTGCGTGTGACATTCCTGCCCTTTCAGGGCCCAAGTCTTTCAACTCCCTACCCTTTTTTTTCTCTTCTTTCGTTTCTTAAAGGAGCACATTGTTTGTGAGGTTCTGCTTGTTGACGCAGGTGCAAAAAAAGAAGCAAGAGAGTCAAAGAATGAGAGAATGACGGAATCCCGGCACTCACGATTACCCCTCCTTCACAAATGAAGTCTCTTAGACCTTAAAAGATGGCTTTAGGCCTTATGAACACACTCATTTCCTCTCTCTCTAGACCTGTCAGGGCTTGTAGGTTGTTCTCATCAGCTGTAGAAGTTTCTGTCCGTTGGTCTCAGGTGTGCTGAGGAAGGGCTGTAGCACCGGTGTGGCTTTCAGTGCCTTCCTCCACCCCTCTTTTCTTTTCCATTGGGGCTTCCTGCCAGATGAGAAGAGCCGTGGGCTCCGAGCCAAAGCCTAATCCTACCTCTCATTCACTGTCAGCAGCAGGAATCCCAGAGCTATACGTGTGCTCGTTCTGGATGTGTGAACTGTCAGCATTAGTGGCCATTCTCTCTACAACACTCAACACAAGCTGCCCATGTGTGCGTTGAGAGTTTGTTCAGCCTGAGCTTGCCACAGTGCTGTGGACAAGACATAAGAAAGTCTTTTCACTCTGAAATATGACTTCAGTGTCTTGGATTTGCGGTCAGTGAATGGCTTGGCATGTTGTACTGTGGTGCTCATACGGAAAACGTAGGTTTGAATCTGGCCCTCAACATTGTCTCTATAATGAAACGCATCAAAGACAAGCACTTTTTTTGTCACAGTCTCCATCTCAGATCCATTTAGTTGTTTGTTGTCCAAAAAAAGATTTTTACAAACCAAATCTGATGATTAAAACTGCAGTTTTTATATATGGCAATGAATCAATATAACAATTTAATTTAATTTATTTTATATTTTTTTTTTTTTTTCAAAATGAACCTATATTTTATAATTGTGTTATTTGAATGTTTTAATTTCAGAAGATTTTTTTAACTTATTAACCTTATTTTTTTATCATGTTGCAATGAGAATTGCATTTATTTGAGACATGCGCTTCAGTTTGAACGATCAGATCTCAAGTAGTTGGTTTTTTGGTCAATCAGGACATGACGTGTATGTAACATCACACATAAGTGTCTACAGCTGTTTCTGAATCCACTGTTTTCACTCCCTCTTTCCTCAAATACTGATTGACTTGCACAGCACATGTATGGAAATGCCTTCGATGTTTATGTTGCCTCATGAATACTTGCAGTGTAAAGATCAGATTAGGCGAGCACATTTGAAATTGGATGCTGTTTCCAGGATGACCTCAACACAAGTTTTTAAAGTTGTCTCTTTCTTTTTTTGTTATAGCTTTGTATGAGAGAAGAGCAGCATCCAGACATATTCATCCGAAATCATCCTTTTGTCTCTTGCCCTCCCCATTTCTCTCTCCCTCTCTCTTTCGCCCCAGACTGGCACTCTTTGTTCAAGCGTGTCATTGGAAGTGTGTAAATCGTGAGCCCCTCAGCCAAACATTTTCCCCTCTGATCAGTGAGAGGACCCATCTGCAGTCCTCCTCCTCCTCCTCTTCTCTTCCTGCATGTCATCACTCCATTTTCCCCAGACAGAGGACACAAATTAGCCCCATTTACACTCCATTTCCCCCAACTTCACTGCCTCTAACCTGATAATGACTGGTGCATCTAGATGAATTAGGATGATGGCGATGATTTGTGTGTGGGTGTGTAACATCAAGATAGACATGGGTCTCTGCAATGATGATGAATCTGATGAACACACACCTGAAAAAAATAAAGCAATAAGCTATGAGAGGCCTTGCGTTACAGTGATTTCACCACGGGTAAGAGGTGGTCTTAAGCTTGATGTGAAGTATAGAGGTAAAACCACTGTAACACATGGTCTCAAGGGCTTATTGCTTTGTATGAAATGGCATCAATAGCAAAATGATTAAAAAAAAACACGTTCCCCTAATAGTTATATTTATTATTACTGCTTACCGCTGCCAAAACCATAGCAACTTAATTAATTAAAAAATAATATAGAATGTGTCGTCACAGGTGTGTATTTATTTGCATATAACAATGCCTTTAAATGTGGCTCATCCAATCAGAATTTAGTAAATAAGTCATTATTTTTCCATATATATTTCCCTTAAATAATAGACGGTAACCGAATAGAATACAATACAAAGAAAAGAAAAGAAATGTAAAATGGTTGTCATTAATCTCGGCATTTTTGCTTGAATGCTTTACTAATGCACTATCAACACAACTACAGATTAGAATTGTGGATGAAATATAAAAGAGGAGAATAGAATAATAAAATGTTTGTCAGGAATATCTCAAAGTTTTGCACGTGACTTTTTTTTAACAAAGGAACTATCAAAAAAAGCACGGATCAGAGAGATGAACGTGACTTCAGACACTGAGAGAAAGCGTTTTGGTCCTCTGCAGTCTAGATGTGCTCCCCACAGCCAGGCACAGTTGGCTTTACTGGCGTAATAATGGAACAGCAGATTTCGGCTGCCCCTCCGAGAGGTTTAAATGGGAAAGCCTTTTGAAGAGCATACAGTATGGCCATTGCGCTGCTTAGAGGGGTTAGTTTGAGACATGTTAGGCTCTCGGCGGGACTAGTCCTGATCCAACTTCATCCTCAGGTCAGCAGCCTTCTGAAATAGAGAGATTTGAATGGTCCCCCCAAGGATTTTGAGCAAAAAAATCAAACACAAATCTACTATTATTTGATGTCAACCTGTGGTTGTAGATTTCTGTATGCATGGCATGATGGGATTAGAGTGTAACTTCAAGCTTTGTTCGATCCCTGAACCATTTTTTCATACAGACTTTGATGTCAAACATCTAAAAACACATGAAATCTGTGAAATTTGTGCACACCTCTCTGATGTGATAAAGACTGCCATAAGTTCTAGTGTAAAATCACCCTTAATTTTGGCTTCATTTATCTAACAGATTACCATGGGATGTCACCCTGGTGTATTATCAATCTCTCCTTTTTGTTCTTTCGTCATCACTCTATCATTAACACGTCTGCAGAGGCTTAGATAACACGGCTTTCCAGGTCATGGTGCGTTATTGAACAAAAGAGAGGAAACTGGTCTGGTGGTCCCAGAGGAAGTAGCCACAATTCTTCTCCACTTTGACCGGTGGCAAACAGACTGCCAATAAAGTCGCATTATAGATTAAAAGCTATGAACAAATTGGCTTTTTTATAGCATTTTTAGCACTAGCACTACTCACTACGGGATGTTAAGTGTGAAAAATGAATCACACTTTTAGTTTGGCCGTATTTGTTCATGTGCTAATAAAAAAAGCGACTGAATACGAACATAAATGATGATGATAACGCCACACTAGAAACCAAGACAGGCTATCTCGGGTCGATGGGGGGTCAGACACACCGGTGGTTTGAGTTTAAAGCATCATCCACTCATTACTGGCTCATTGAGCTCTGCCGAACGCAGGCACGGTCAGGAGCCCGGAGACATGAGGGAGGAGTCCTGTCACTTCATTTGGATTAATGGACAGTTAATATCTCCTGTCCTTTGAAGACCTTCAGAACTAGTCTTAAGGAAATGGTCACCCATGCTGTCAGGCTGTGTATATGATAGGACTTCCTTTTGTCTTTGTTTTTGTAGTTTGACATGAATGATTGAGCTATTGTAGTTTAAGTATGAGATGGGTGCTTAAAATGAGAAAAAAAGGTTTATTTTGGCTGGGCTTTGTGACACTGTTATGGATAGGACAGAGGTGACAGGAAAGAATGAGGAGCGGAGGGGGGATGGGATCGGGAAATGACCCCTGCTGGACTCAGGCTGGCCATAAGACATGCTTTTAGAATTTAGGTATTTTTATCAGTGTAAACTTTTCAGTTTTGTTTAGATTTGTTATGTTTATATTATATTATATTACTCTACTAATAAGTAAAATATCGATATACTTTATTACCAGTAAACATATATTACCAGTATTTGTTAATCAACATTATTTTCCTGTTAATGAAATGGACCCTTGCGAGTCTTTTCATGTTGCATAATAAACTAAACTAAGCTAAAATAAAATAAAAAAATAAATAAAGATGAGAATAGATTAAAATACAATTGAATATCTCAACAATTTTGCTTGAAAGATTTGCATGTGACTTTTTTTTACTGAGGCACTATCACATAACTTCACATGACATGATTTGACTACTTTTTACAAATTTGTGATATAATGCCTCAATAAACTCATAATTACTGCTTATTAATAGTTAGTAAGGTAGTTATTAAGGTTTTGGGTATAGGATTAAGGGATGTAGAATATGGTCATGCAGAATAAGGCATTAATATGTGCTTTATAAGTACTAATAAACAGCCAATATCCTAATAATATGCATGCTAATAGTGAGAATTGGACCGAAAGTGTCCAGTAAAACTTTAGATAAACATTATCAAAACATGTTAATATATATATTTTTTCATGTCTATGTAATATACCCTGGTCAGTATTTTCATGTTCCATTGATGTGAGTCTTTCTAGCTGCTTGTTTTTCTACCTCCTTCCTTGGAAAAGATGATGTTAATCTTCCCATCCTGGTGTGCGTAACGTTTTCATGCAGTGATCCATCATACGAGTAACAAAAACATGTGAAGACTTCAGTACCTGTGGTGATAAGCTTCTTATAAAGTCTCCTCTTTAAACTCTTAACCTCTCTCGCTGTCGGTCTCTCTCTTGTTCTCTGTCAACTCCCTCTTATTTTCCATTATTCCCGAGGGCGTTTCATTACAGCTTTCAAGTCCCTCTCATCTCAAGCTAAGTTGGTCATTCCTGGTCGGGAATCCATGGAAGAATGTGAGAAATGGGGAGATTCGCCTGTGGGCAGGGTGGGTTTCAGTGGGTTCAGGGCTTAGGGTATTGTTAAAAGGGACATGCACCAATTAGCAATGAATGTAGATGGACTATTAAAGGGATCTTAAATTAGTTTCACAGGCACAAGAAAAAGGTCAACACTGTTACAGTGGGAATGGATTTATAGAGCTGACACACTCGATTAGATTTTTACCATCAGCACTGTTTGGAAAATGACCTGCTGTGTTTTCACCTCAAGTTCAGTTCAGCACTTTTTTTAGTAAAATATCTCTTAGGTGTGTTGACTAAGCAGAATTACACTTGTTATGAAGGGAAAAAAGAGCAGAGAGGAAGAGAGAGGATGTTTTTCCTTTGTTCAAACAAGGTGGTTGATGAATAAAAGAGAAAGAGTAAAAGAAGTGAGCCTATAGATCACACCAAACAAAAGGAAATGAAAAAAAAATTGTCAGGGCAGAGAGAGAGAGAGAGAGAGAGAGAGAGAACTTGAGGGAGGGAGCCATTATTATCTGATACCTGAGAAGTTTTTTTTGTGTGTGTGTGTGTGTGTGTGTGTGTGTGTGTGTGTGTGTGTGTGTGTGTGTGTGTGTGTGTGTGTGTGTGTGTGTGTGGTGTGGGGGTTGGTTGGCTGTTGGAGGGAAGTGTGTCTGGATGGGGACTGTTAAAAGTGTAAAACATTTGGTGGCCGTTGTGGCAGGAAGTTCAACAAACAAGTTGTTTTCTTTTCTATTGCAAGTCAGTCTGAAGAGACAGTGAATGTAAATATCAACAGAAACCAATTCATTATTATGAACGTGACATTGTATACTGTTTTGTTTTTGACTCTACTCATGATTCCATGACAACATTGAAAACTTTCCAGATTTCTGCAGAATTCAAGTGTTCCATAATGAATCATCATTTTCTGATAATCACGTACTTTTGCTATTAATAGTATCAACTAGGACTGGGTGAAACAAAAAAACATTACTTCAGTCTTCAATGTCACATGATCCTTCAGAACTCATTCTAATATTTGATTTGGTTATCAAGTAACATTTATTTGTATTATCAATGTAATAAAGATGTGCTGCTTAATATATTTGTGATGAATAAAAACATCCACATCAATCAAAACTTTTGATCAATTTAATGTAAAAAGATCAAGATCAAAACCCAATCTTTTTTATTAGCATTATTATTATTGAATTTATACTCATAATATGCAGAATGGCTCACAGAGAGTTCAGTGTACAGTTTTGAGTGCTAACTCAAGCAAACTGACTTTTGATCTGATTCTTTGAAGCGGATAATTCCAGACTTCCAAAAAAAGCTATGAATTTCTGGGCACAAAACTGCATGATCTTTAGGAATCTAATGTCCAAATAACATGTTACAGCATTTTTCACGAAACTGTTTTATTTTTATATCATTAATAGAAAATGATATTGTATATATTGTAAACATTTGATGCTATATGGCTCAGCAAGTGATCTGTCAGCAGAGACAGACAAAGACAGTGTGGGCAGTGATTATTCTTGTCTTTGTCTGCGCTCTCTCAATTATACTAACAAGAGTAGATTGTGCACATGCAAAATTATAGATTCCATCTGACTAAACAATGGAGCATTTCTAACCCAGTCTCTCCTGTGCTCACTCTCTCTGTCTGGGTGTGCAGTTAAAAGCCCCGTAGTCTTCCTCAACTCAGTGAAGCAGTGCTGGGCTTTGGGGAGATTTTAAACCTTGCTCTTTGCCTCAGGCCTTAAAGACAAGCCGCAGAAACAAAAAGACTGTGTATTGGACTAAAGGGAGCAGGTTTAGGGAACGAGAATAATGCATTTGTGTTTTGCTTCCCCCTCACTTACAGCAGTCATCACTCATCGCTTTTCTTTGTCTACTGAACATCTATCTTCTCTTCCATCATAAATGACTAATATGAGCATCCCAGTGCTTTTTTATATTTCTATTATAATATCTGATTGAGTTAAGTTTGCAGACTTATCAGAGTCTATTTGCGGGTGCAATTTCGCAGTATTCTCAAGCAGGCCTGTCTGTGCTTTATAATGTGATAAATGGAGACATTTCAGATGATTATACTTCAGTAATGATATGTTCGCTCCACTTTTTAATTTAGTATCGAAGAGCATTATTCGTTTCACGCCCCCTGTATCCGTTTGCTCAGTTTTGAGAGAGCTAAGTAAAGTGAAGTTACTGAGCGCTACAGAGGTTTACTAGCCACTCTTAACTCTATATTCCTTATGAAGAATGTGCTACCTGTAGGGATGTGTTAATGTGAACTAGCTGGAGGAAGCTAAAGAAAGCAAAGCTGTGATATCTTGCTTTTTAACACTCGACTCGTGCTGGTGATATATTCCACAGCCGCTCTTTTTGCTCAAACAAAAGATTATCTCAGAGAGGGAACGGGATGTTCAGTAGAGTCAGTCCGTTTCATTATTCCATTACAATGCACACCCTCCTCACGGCCAAACATTGGCTTTATTCTGCAGATGGGACGGGGGGGGGGGAGAAAACATTCATCAGAGAGGGGGGACGGGAAAGAAAGAAAGGATGACATAAAGAAATGTGACATATGAAAAGAGGAAAGACAATATGTGATGTTAAAGACAAAGTAGGAAAGAAAAAATACTAACAGGTTGATAGATAGATAGACAGACAGACAAAAAAGAGAATAAGCAGTGTGGAGGCTGAGGTAAGATCGGAGTGTGTGTGTGTGTGTGTGTGTGTGCTGGATGTGTGTGTGGTTTAATAACGGAGCTCAGGCTAGCACATCCTTCACAGTGAGGGAAGTGAAGTGGAGGAGGTGTCCTCCTAAGTGCCTGTGATTAAACATTCACAGTGAGGCTATACAAGGCTCAGCAGGCTATTCCACCACCACACACCCTTCCTCCATCCTCTCCACCTGCTTCTACCCTGCAGGAGACGTCCTGCTTCAAGATGACAAAAACACATTCACAAACAACAAGAATATATATATATGAGCGTCATAACTCAAAGTTTTACATATAGCGATCAACATTTCGCATTTGTGTTAGCTTGGGGTCTGTTGTCGTCATGCTGAGATTTATCACACATTATTATTACTGAATCTGAGTATCATGTAGGTGAGAAGTAGGAGGGAAGGAGAGAGTGGGCAGAAGGTCACTCGGTTCATTCGCTGACTCACGTTTGCCGCTCTTCTCAGCGGGATCACAGTTTCTCTCATCGATTTTCGCTAACCTTTTGGTTATGACTGCAATGACATTTTAACTGTAGATCCCCGCTGAGATATTCCATCTGGAGCATGTTTTCGAAGCAGAAGATTTGATATTTAATGTGATCGGATCAGATGGTAACAGATCTGTGTTTGATTAGCACACATATGCTTATATACCGTCACAGCTAAGGGAAACACAGTGGAAAGTCCCTTTAAGGCTAGTTGGCGTCCATCTTGAGCAGCTATTTCCAGTCATTTACATACAGCTTATTTTCTCGAAAGACTGCAGTATACAAAAAAAGTTAGCTAATAGTGCATTC
This sequence comes from Rutilus rutilus, assembly GCF_951802725.1. NCBI lineage: Eukaryota > Metazoa > Chordata > Actinopteri > Cypriniformes > Leuciscidae > Rutilus > Rutilus rutilus. The sequence continues at coordinate 14,884,809 of NC_140229.1, forward strand.
ATGTAAGAAAGATTGTATTTATGAGTTGAACACACATGAGAACCACCACAATGTCCTAATTACAAGTCGGAAAACACAATGGATGCATCTATAGTTGATAATGTAAATATGTTGAAAAGTATGAAATTACTATTTTAACAACAAAACCAGTTAAGTTGTTAGTATTGTACAATTACAATAGAATATATAACAATTCTATTTAAAGCACCTTCATACATTATAGAAACGTAAAAAGGAAAAACATGCACATTCTTTGCATTGTCATCTTGCACTGACAAAAGTGACTTGAATTATGACTTGACCTAGTAATTATGAATTCCCAATAACATGAAATGGGAACTCAAAATATCTATTGCAAAACATCTATAGTGGGTAATCAGAAATCGGAATACTACTAGAGATGCTTTTTTCACATCAGAGTTTGGTCCTCTATTACCCCACACCCCCCAGTTAACTTCATATTTGAATTGCTGATATGAAAGCCTAAATATCTTGTGGAGGATGAATCTAATGGTAGTAGTATGAAGGAGGGGACATGGACAGGAAGGAGGAGCAGAGATATAGAGGGGGAGGGCAGAGCTGCAAAAAAAGTGAAATGCAGTGAAAAATGGGGTCAACTCTAGTTTATGTAAGTCTACAGCAAGGTTGAGTAGATTTACTGCAGTGCAGAGTTTTTCTATCACTTCTCTGATGTACACGAACAAACACATTCACCAGACTGTCGTCCTGAGTTTAGAGTGTGTCATATGGGTCTCTATCTCTCACTTTATTGGCCTTAAAGTCTTGTTGACCCTTACTGTCGAAGCTGGACATAATCCAGAGAAATACACACTGACCTCAACAAACACATTCACACACACGCTTCTGTTACGCACACTGTTTGTATCACAAACCCTCTGGCAGCGAGAAACTACACAGGCACACAAGACACTACATTTTTACAGTAAAAACTAGATTTGTGTGGTCCTTACCAATGTAAACTCGCCAGCACAATACTAGGGTGTTTTGGTTGGCTGCTAAGGTGATCTACACGGGGTTGCTATTTTCAAGAGCCCATCCCAAGTCTCAATGATATTCTGGTTTCTAGATATGGCTTGAGTACCTCCTATATAAGTTTAAATGGATCCAATACGCAAATTTAGCTTTTTATCTTTTCTTTATCCTCTTCCTCTATTTCTATCCCCTGGTTACTGGAGCAGTGACCGTGTCATTCTGAAGCTAATCCATAAAATGCAGCGTGTAGTCTGAACCTTCTCATATTGAATCTTCTAATATTTATACCTGCTGCAGTATGGAGATGAGGCTTTCTCTCTGCTCTTTTCTCTGGATTAGTAGAAATTGGGTCAGATTGGCATTGAAGAACATATAACTGGGTTCAGCTTTAAGACTACTGCTGGGTAGCCTTGATCTTCTGACGTAATTACTGTATTGTTGGCTTCTTAAGGAACTGAGACGAATCAGAAAATTACTTCCTCTTGTGCAGCAGGGAAGGAGTGTGAAAATTGTTGTATAAGTGTTGTGTGTGCTTTTGTGACCGCACCTTCGAACAGGTGTGCTGTCATGTTCTCATATGTGTCTTGAAATCCACCCAAACCCAAAAACTCCTAGACGTCTTATTTATGCACAGCAATCCAAGCTATCCTTGTGTCTGAACTTAATCTTCCTCTGTTCCTTTGTTTAAAATGTGTGATATATTTCTTTTTCAGGGAAAACTGCTGTTGGGCTGATCAGGACCATGAGGTCAATAAATAAGAGCATTGCCGTCTGGAAATGCATCTGATCCACTGTTTCTGCCTCAGGTACTGTTGCTTATCTTATATGATGTCATGTGCTAAGACAATAGAATTGTGTTTTTTAGGCAGCTCAAAACCAATAAGCTGCCTTGCTGCCAATTGCAGCAATTAAGTTCAACAAAGTTTGCTATTAGCATGTAAATTGCATAAAAACAGACTCAAATATCGGGTAAAACGTTCCATTTTATTTACTTTCCGAAGTATAAACTGAATAAAATAATTAAACATGTAGGTTTATAATTAACATTTCTTCCGCCTAGCCCAGTGTCTTGAATTTAGTTTTTCCCAAAGCTTGTCACAATGGGAATTGGAATGGGAACATTATGGAACTGGCTATAATTGCTTGTGCAAACTAGGTATCACAAGCAATTATGAGGCAGCGTTATTATCTTACCTTCTGGGATAGCCTTCATGTTGGGAGTGTGTCTATGATGCCTTAAAATGCTGCTTCTATAAGTTTTTGAACGGAATAAATATCTCTCATGATTATTCTGTGATTCCATAAAAAAGCCTTAAATGGTACAAAATGGATTCTTATAACTAATTCCTTTTTCTTCTTAGAACTAATTTATCTGAATTTTACCCTAATTGAACCGTTCCAACAATTTCAAGAGGTTATAACTGAGAAACACATAGTGTGAACTCTCTAATGGAGGTAATTTAAAAAAATTCACTGATGTTCTCATCACGGGGGGTTGAGAGGTTTCACATCCCACTCCTTCGCTCACTCTCTTGTGTCTTTGTGTGCGTCAGAGATATTTCTGGTGTTAGACTCTGATCACATGCAATTCAGCTCTCACTTTTAGAGATGGTATTTAGAGACTGAATTTCTGTTCTGTAGGTACATCCTCTTTCATTCTGTTGCTTTCTCTTTCTGCACTGTAATAATTCTTTACATAGGAGTTGGATCTAGCAGTTATGCTGCGTTAGAGCTGGAGTGACTCTTTCATGGTCTCTAGATAGCATCTTAAGAAGAATGTGATGTTTGCTGGTCTTTGAAATGTCATACAGGCATATACAGACATCTTGCTAGTGTTTGGTGGGTCTTAACTTCATCCGTAGGTAGCTGTCCTATATCTAACCCATGTTGTGTCTTTCACAGACGTTAAACCATGGGAAATGTGGAGAGCCAAAATGGAGGCCACGCCTACTACAGTGAGGGGCAGGGCCACCTCTCACGAAAGCACATGACCCGATCACTTCGCATCTCTAACAAGCAGTCTCGACGATCGCGTCATGCCTCAACCAGCAAGGCTGAACACCGCAACTCTGAGACCAGCACAAAATCTAGCAGCACTCCTTCCATCCCACAGTCCTTAAGTGAAAATGGCCTGGAACCCTTCAATGAGACAGATGCTTTGGAGGGCTATGGGGGCACCATTTGGGTGGACCGGATGGCCATGAACTTGCGGCCGATGTCCTTCCACGACAACTTGGCGGATCCCACCATCACGCCTGGCTCCGAAGACGGAGTTGAGATGGACACAGTGGTGGCAGACGGTTGTGATGATGATGATGGACTTTTCACAGGTGAGGACACATACCTGCAGAGGACCAGAGACGGTCCTCGGGAAGGTGGCAGCTTCAAGAAGAAGCGCTCCAAATCTGCAGACATGTGGAGAGAGGATTCCATGGAGTTCTCCCTGTCGGATCTAAGCCAAGAGCATCTGACAAGCACAGAGGAGATTATAGGGACAAATGAGGATGAGGACAAAAGCTTTGCCAACCGTGGAGGACGGCGTCTCACCTCCAGCCCACAGACTCTCGAGTCTCACTCAGGAGAAAGAGCCAACTCTTTAGATGAACTTTGCACACCTCTTCGTGGCTCCCACCATCTCTATAATGGTCACAATCCCGAGAGGACGGAGGGAGGCGGAATGAACGGCGAGATCTTGTCTCCTGCGGAGGAGGAAGGGAACGGATATGGAGCGTACACTCTTCCTTGTCGTCGTTCTCACTGCCTGTCTGAAGGACTGTCCAATCATCAGGCTACCATCTGCTCACGTATGCAGGGACGGCGTGCGCAAACAACACATGTAAGTTATTCCTCTGACAAATGGTTTTTCACATCCTCTCAAAATAAAGACTGTTATGAATCATGTGCACTTTGCATTCTTCCAAACCTGCCAAATAGTGTCGTCCATTTATTTAGAACCTTGTTGCTAAAGTGCAACAACCAAGAACTGGATAAAGAGCTTATTGGATTCTCTGAGGACATTTTTTATTTAATTTTTAGGTCTAGTAAAATGTTAAAGATAAAAACACTCCAGGATCTTTAAAATCAAATTCTGATTTTGACTCTCATATTTGATGTGATCTGAACTGTCTTTGCTTGTCAAAGAGCTTCCAATTTTGAAAGGTCTCAGGGGACACTTCAAACACAACTTTCATGTTCAAGCCTGTGGCAGCTACTTTGGACAAAAGTGGTTTTGAAACTTTTGAAAATTTCCCATAATCTACCTGTGAGGAACTGCAGTGTTTCTGTGTTGGCAAAGGGAAGCTGCCCCTTCTCCTTAGAATGTCTTTCTCTTTCTGTTCCTCTTTCATGCACTGGTAAACAAGTTGAGAACAAGTACAGATTAGTCTCTTCCTTTGTGTCTGTCAAAATAGGAAAGAAAGAAGAGCCGTTCATCAGCTCAATGGAAGTTAGTTTCCTTTAAAAAATTTCTGAATTGTCAAACTATTATTTGGGGTGAAGGAGTTCTGAGAAGGAATTCTTGTTTGGAGGATGTCCCATATGAAGTGCTGTCACTATAGAGGGAGTGTCATCTTTTATCTGCATTAACCTGGTCTGTGTGTGTAGGATATCACAGCTTGTGAGGGCAGCGAGTATGGAGACAGTGGTATTGACGGTGGTGCAGCTGAGGTCGAGCACTCCTCGCGCCGTTGCAAGGCCATGTCTGCGTCCTTCTCCGTCTACTCCACTGCTAGCGGAAGCATCTTCGCGGGAAGCGACAGTGGCAGTAGCAGCGGAGGTGGAGGAGACCGTGAACGTCAAGCTGGTGGAGATCAAGGCGTGTACGAGAACTTCCGTCACGAGCTGGACTTGAACTCCAGACAGACGCGGGAATGCCTCGAGGAAGCCAGTTCGGCTGCCAGCGATGAAAGGAGCAGTGGAACGCTAAGCTCCGTTTACCCCTCAGACATTCTACTTAGCACGGTGCAGGGCACTGTGCGGAAGGCCGGCATACTGGCTGTAAAGAACTTCTTAGTGCACAAAAAGAATAAGAGGGTGGAGTCAGCAGCAAAAAGGAAGTGGAAGCAGTACTGGGTGTCACTCAAAGGTGAGATACAAGCTATGTTTAGAATAGCATATTGCTCTTACTATTTCTGCAGTATATTGTGTGTATACTGTGCAGTGTACACCTGGACACTTTGATTAAATGTACAGTATACAACAGAGCGCACTTCACTGGGTATTCTGTCCCACAGTACAAATCGTTCTACTTGATCTTTTGTTTTTAAACTCGTTGACCCTGCTTCAGTTATTAAATATCATGCACTTGCTATTTCACATCGGGCTTATTACACCAAACCCTAATACATTTATTTTCTAACTCTGAGCTTTTGATTCTTGCTGTTTGATGTGTGTACCTTTGCCATGACTTTTCAATAACAGTCTAACTTAATGCTCAGAGACAATTCTTTCAGCAGTTGCTATTGTAAAGAAACACAAAATAGTATACTAGACATTACTGGTCTTCCTTTGTGTCAGAGCCATAATCAAGTTATCTAAAGAGTTTTCTACAAACCTTTTGCCATCTATTAAATCTAATGCAGCTCGTCCCATACGCTTCAAATATATTTATCACCAACAAAATCCTTTACACAGCGGTTCATCTTCTTATGACAATTGTGGGGAGCAAATAATCACCCCAGTTCTGCTTCATGTAGATGAATCAAGATCCTGAAACTTGTATTACATTTCCAGTTACATATTTTCTGATCTTCCTTCTCAACTTATTCTCCCAGGATGCACTCTGTTTTTCTACGAAACGGATGGACGTTCAGGGATTGACCACAACAGCATCCACAAACATGCAGTCTGGGTGGAGAACAGCATTGTCCAGGCTGTACCAGAACATCCCAAGAAAGACTTTGTGTTTTGTCTGAGCAATGCACTGGGAGACGCCTTTCTCTTCCAGGTAAGTCTGGAAAAATCTCAAAAGACTAATATAAATGGGATTCCAGTTACTTTTAAAATCTTGAATTTTTCAGGGTAGCATTTGAAACCCTTGGCGAGGTTTCTGTCCATACATTTATGACGACCTGTATCCAGTTGATATAGAATTGTCCGACTTCAATACACATGGTCCACTGTTTCGTTCAAAACTGCTGAATGATATTTCTACATTTCTGTGGGTCTCAGTGGCATTTTATTCTGTGACATGTGACAGCATCCTACTTACCATGTGACATTCTTAAAGGTTAAGTAGTCAGACTTGACAGTCAAATCTATGTGACTGTCATTTAGTTATTAAAGGGATATTTCACCGCTGGAAAGATGAATGTGTATTTAAATTGGGTCATTTATGTAGTAGAAATGTGAAATTATTTTAGAAGTTGGTGCCTTCTAGACTGAGAAAAGCCAGAAAATGTATTTTTGGCTCATGTGGATGAAAGACAACAACTCCCAGAATGCAATTGCTTCGCTGCCCTACGAGGCCACTCCCAAGCCACGCCTACCGGTTACAGAGGGCAGTATCGGAAGAAATTATACAACTAGGCTACTACGTTTTATCGTGAGATCCCACCACCTATGGGCGGGTTGAAAACATGCGGAACTAGCTCCTGCTGTAGTCTCTAGCCTCTGGCCAAAAAAGCCTCAGATGACGCAAAATGGCGATTTTTGCGTCATCTGAGTTTTTTTTCCAGACACACAATACAGAAATTTCTCTTCTCAGGGGGACATGAGGGAGAGAAGCACAGTCATTCGAAAATACTACCGGGTTTCTACTGATACAAAGCTTAATGCTAATCGGTGAAGTATCCCTTTTTTAGTGCTGAAAGTATCTCGTTGTTGCTATGGTGATAAAATTATGATGTCAATAGTGATGTATAACCTTATAAATCTGGAGTGCCAGTTTTTAGAAACTGTTTTTCCCATTGTAGCCAAAATGCCAGTGGGCATCCTATAGTGAGGATGTAATGGTCTGATCTACTTCATTTTAGACATCAGGTCAAACAGAGCTGGAAAACTGGATAACCGCCATCCACTCAGCCTGCGCCGCGGTTGTCGCCCGTCAGCACCACCGCGAGGACACGGTACGATTGCTGCGTTCTGAGATCAAGAAGCTTGAACAGAAGATCGACATGGATGAGAAAATGAAGAAGATGGGTGAAATGCAGCTCTCTGCCGTCACTGATGGGAAAAAGAGGAAGACTATCCTGGAGCAGGTATGCACAGGCCACATATGCAAATTTCTAGGATTAGGTTTTGGTATTTGCCAATGGTTGGACAAAGAGATATTTTTAAACTCATGCCATTGGTTGAGCCAGTTAATAAAAATGTTTAAACATTAAATAAAATTAAAGCTTCACCTTAAGACTCTTACCCTTGGTTTCACAGACAGGGCTTAGATTAAACCAGGAGTAGGCCTTGGTTAAAATAGGACATTTAAGTAGCTTTTATAACCATGCCTTAGAAAATACATTACTGGTGTGCATCTTGAGACTAAACAATGGCACTGGCATTTTTTAAGATATGTCAGTGCACGTTGCTTTCAGTTAAAACAGCTCAAACAAGCATTTTAGTCTGGGACTAGACTTAAAGTTACAGCAAGTGATTTCTGAGAAACGCTGTTGAAAGTGGATCGGACTGAGCACCAAAGCACACTTGTAGCCACTCAGCAGTAAGGGGCGTGTCCACTCATGAGGAGGGAGGTGCCTGTGCTGCATAGCATGTTTGTGAATTTGGGGGCGGAGCTATCAATGTAGGGGTGTGATCCTTTTGGGTAGGGGCTTGTTTGCTTTGGTGATTTCAAGTATCAACAGTTTCTCAGAAATCACTTACTGCACCTTTAACCTTGTATGTGAAACTGGGCAATGACCTATTATCCTTTAATGCGTATTAACTAGCACACAAAGATTTGGTGTTTTTGTGATGCTACTGTATATTTGTGCGAGTATGTTTTTTTTTTTTTTTATGTGGTTTCTAAACTAATCTCTGACTGACATGTGATTTGATTCTACTTACATAAAAGATGAGTGTGTAAATGTTTGTCTATTCACTTATTTGTGTGTGTGATGTACTTGTCTGTTGGTGTGGAGGTGGGCATACTCCTCCATGGTCTCTGAATAGACTCAGGTCATGCTGGCTTGGAGGAGGCCTGCTGACTAATGATTTATCCCAGCATCCTCCTCCAGTAAACAAAACCCTATTAAAACACTGCCCACACTCTAATAGTCAGCAGCTTAAGGGCCCTCATCAGTGTGCGAATGTAAAATAGAAAGTGCAGAGCATTTTAAAGTACTAATCTTTCTAAAAATCTTTCTTTCCTTTTGTTCAGATATTCCTCTGGGAGCAGAATTTGGAGCAGTTTCATATGGACATGTTCCGGTATCGCTGTTACCTGTCCAGCCTGCAGGGCGGCGAGCTTCCAAATCCAAAACGCCTACTTGCTGTTGCTTCCCGCCCCACCAAACTGTCCATGGGTCGTCTTGGCATTTTTTCAGTATCATCCTTTCATGCCCTGGTATGAAATACACACATATATACCAAACCTCCATGCTCAAAACACCAAAACACACTCAGTATCAGTGCATAATTCTCTCTTTCTCTCTGTTTCGCACACATCTTTTCTCATTCACACGTTTAGTTAACATCCTCTTCATTTTAATCCACTCCACAAGAGCCCAGTGAGCTCTGAGCTGCCTGCCAGCCTGTTCTTGGCCTGAATCCTAACAGAAACTGCATAACAAAACATGCTGTCATCATCATGTTTTTGTCATTCCTGTGGTTCAGCAGAGAACGTACAGAATGGCGTAACATGCAGCTGTATGACCGCTTCACCTCAGGCGTCACAGTGTGGTGTAGAAAAGCAACACCCATTGTATTGCATAACTCATTGAGTTCCTTGTAAATTAAACCTAATATTGACAGAAAATCATTGACTTTTTAAATAATGAAAAAGGGAGAAGTTTTTGTTATTGTATTTTCCCCTTAAAAGCATCATTCTGATCACTGCCTTCAACCTTAAATGTCTTTATACAATTTACTTTCTTGTTTCTTCTCTCTTATAAAGCAAGCCACAGGGTTTTGTCTTTAGACACTGTATTGCAGATGTCACCTAAACTACCAAGGTTTTATGCTTATGGGAAATCCTCCATACAGACTGATTACTGAGGAAATCCTTTATGGCTTCTGTGGCACCAACGTTTATTATCCCAGTAATGTCAGTGTGGTTTCGTTTTGGGTGTGTGAACAGGACCTCTTCACACCATGGCAGTTTATGTGTGGACTGCTTCTGAAATGAGTCATGGTGTCAGATTTTTTCCCATCACTGATCTTTATTTGAAGCCTAAAGGCAAAGGGATGTTTTTTTTTCCCTCTCTTTCCTGATATTTTCTCACAGTGTCACAGGCTGTTTGAAATCAATGAAGGCTTAAACATCTAGGCAGAGTAAAGGCCTGTTCACAACAAGAATGATAATTATAAAAAGAACTATATTAGCATCCACACCAACAGACATTAACATTCTGTTTATTACAAGCATGAAACGATAATTATAAAAACTACATTAACTACATTAGCAATATATATTGAGCTCTGTAAAGTTGGGTGGATTCTGACTGGCTGTCAATGTTTTAAAAAAATTCTGAAAGTGATTACACCAATATTGTCCTTTGTGTCGTTATAATTATAAGTGTGGTGGACGTTGCTATTCTAGTAGAATTAGACTAATTATTAAAACTGTATAGTTATTGTTCTTGGTATGATCAACCATCAGAAGTTATTTCCTATAAATAAAACTTTTGTGTGTTGTTTAAATGTTTGATACTAATTGTAGATCTCACTAATCATGGGATTGGTGAAACATTTCAAGTACTAGTCCACAAAAAATAATAATACTTATTTACACAAAAGGGGACATTTTGAACAATGTTTATGCTGCATTTTCCCATACATTCCCATTATTATTTTTTATTTTTTTTATTTTTATCCATAGTAACAAATGCAATTTTTTTTTAAACTACCATCACATGTGCTTGATACTCTCTTAGATGTTTATTGCCTTTCTGTATGCGTGTTTGTGTTGCACAGGTGGCAGCGAGGACGGATGGGGGAATTCGGAAACGTACCCAAGCCCTGTCTCGTTCCTCCAGTAAACGGAAGAGCCGTTTCTCCTCTCTATGGGGTCTGGACACTACCTCAAAAAAGAAAACCAAAGGCAGACCCAGCATTAACCAGGTTCACATCTGCTAAACATCTGCTATAGTCTGTTTATGGCACATTTTACATGTTACAATTTGCGATTGTAAGTTTGTATGTGGAATAAGTACATTGAAATACCTTAAAATCATCTCTCACATTTATGGTGGGACCCAACTTAATGTTCATGATCTTATCCTCCCTTGAAACATCCATAACATGCTATTTCGCAGATAATACTCCAAATTCGTCTCAACAAGTTGTTTTGTCTCAACCTAAGGTGTTCGTAGACGGGGAAGAGCCGGTTAAGAGGAATCTCGAGCACATGTTTGAGGACACTGGAAAGGAGACACTGGTGAGGACGACACTAATAGTTCTCAGCATGCTTTACATAATTAAAACTCTCAAAGAGAATACTGTCAAAGGCAGAACGCATAAGAACCGAGATGTTAATGCTGTGTGGATCTCCCAGTGGGAACTGGAAAGAGCTAGAGAGAGAGTTAAGTCACCCAAGCTGGGCTGCAGGCCCTCGGAGAGAAGCGGCGGGAGGCCCAGGCTCCTCTCCCACCCGGCACGTCCATTAACAGCCAGGAGAGGAGGCAGATGGCGGGTGTTTTGGGGGGGAGTGCGTGTGTGTGAGTTGAATGAGTGACAGAATGTTGGAGTGTTTAATGTATTGTCTGCATGTGTCTGCCAGTTTGTGAGTGTGTTTAAGTCCCTCTGACCCATTTCCCGCTCTCCTTCACCATGTGTGGGCTTGCTGTCTCTCCATGATGTGGGACCACCATCGCAGCTACTCTGTGGGCAGATTGTTGAGGGAAAGGGGAGGGTGCTAGGCTGTCACCCGATAGTGTGGGATAAGCTATCTGAGCCAGGCAGCATGCCGTCACTGACAGCAGGCCAGACCCGCTGACAGACCCAAGAGCCCCCGAAAGACCCACAATGCACTTCCCAGCCAGTACACGTCAGCCCATCGATCACCCGACAGACGTCTAACAGCGCCGTTGTCAGACAGAGGCGCTGAGTATTGCACTGGGCTTGCCTTGCACATTGCTGTGCTTGGATGCCAAGTTAATTAGTATCAGATTAGATATCATCACATTGTCTGCAGCATCGATCCAGACAGCCCTGCTTAAATGTGATAAGCCCGATTTGTGCAAATATAGCCTGGAAACTGACACCTCAGTAAATCTGCATTCTGAGATTTTGTGACATTGTCTTGTGGTAATCACCATTCTAATGCATTTTAGTATTTATCAACATGAAATTGACGCTGTTTACTTTCTTAATGCACGTTTGTGGTGTTGTTGTGCACAAATGATCAGTAAAAAGAAAAGAAAAAAATCTTCATCATCGCCGATTTTTCCTTTTGAGTGACATCATTTAAGATGTGTTGGATATTGGTTAATGTTAACGAATGTTAATGTTAATGTTAATGAAATCAAGTTACATCCTTCATTTTAGGATTGGGCAATATATCGGCAGTCATATCGGTATCGGTCCTATAAGTAAAACAGGCCATGAAATAGTAAAAAATTTAAAATAATTCCAGTGTGGTTGAAATCAAGTTCTGTCCTACTTTTTTCAGGATTGCACAATATTTCTGCAGTCATATCGGTATCAGTAAAGCAAAATAGGCCATAAAATATAGTATATTGAAATATAAAATATATATAGATATGATATCTACTGTCAGCTTGGCTATTATTTAAAAAAAAAGATTAATTGATGGTATTGGTAGTTTGCATAGCAGTATGTCCCTAAATTTCTTCGCTCTGAAATACATCACATTATATACGTTAAATGGGTTGTGAAAACCATTTCAAGTTGACATTAAGCACATTCAAAAATAGTTTATTTCTTTTTTCAATTGTTTTAGCAGAAGGACAAAGAGGGTTCGGTGAAAAGCCTCCCCCAACACAAGACGGACAGTGAAGTTTGGGTGCCCGACTACCTCACGCCGTCCTGGGTCTCTTTACCTGACGATCGACCTGTGTTGGCTATCATACAACCGGGGGAGACGGCCATGGAGGCCCTGGAGACACTGTGCAAGGTAAATGTCATCTCGCAAACAGAACTTTTCAAATCAAATAGATTACCTTGAATCCTGTCAAACTGAAGTTCCCTGAGGCAGGTAACTGGATGCTGCATCCTTACCTATTTTAACCATGCTTTCTTCTAACATAATTCCTCTCATAGTTTCATGTTGAACAGCAAGTTTCAATGTCGCATCAGCCTACATTATTGTGGCAAGATTAGCATAGATAACCACACCCACTTGAACGTTGCCTCAGAAATATTATATATGATTATTGAAAAAGTAGTTCACACATAATTGATTTTGTTGTCCTGCTTGTCATCTTTTGTCATGAGGTGTTAGCACACATTAGCTACAGATATGTCAGCTGTGCCATTTGGTTCTTTCACAAACAAGATCACAGTTTCACCATACAGTCATCTTGCAGCCCATCTGCAACAATGAAGAGGAAATTTAATACCTAAAACACACTTCAATATCATCAAAGCAGAGTAATATTATGATTCATCCATGGCTAACATCTCATGTAACACATTTCCTGAAAACACAAAACTTGCCCACCCCTCCTTTGATGCTTGAGTTGTTGAGAAAGTGCTAGAACTTTCCATTTCCCAAGGCAAACTGCTAAAGTGTCAGTGAGTTCTTCTTGCGGTTATCTTCCTGTTATCATTCTGCTGTAGTAGCTCTCTGCCTCTTTCCTTGTCTGTTCTCAGCCTCTGTCACCACAGTGTTCTACAATGCTCTTATCCACACTTCTCATAATGTCTTTAAGCATTTATGTAGATAACACACCACGTCTTATTCAAACTTGAATGCCAGTGAAGCAATCACACTACAGTTACTCTGTCCAGTATTTAAATTTATTGGTCATCTACATGCATCTCTTTAGATAGTCTGAAGCAGAGTAGCATGAAACATAAAGAAATATAAATAAATTATCCTGCGATTAAGTGGCCGCACTAAATCCCAGAAATGGTTTTCTGTCAAGCCCTGAAATAAAATATTAACCAATTCACACTGGAGAACATAAAGTTTATGTCATGGACAATTTTTTTAAGCATTTTAAGATGGTCGTAAGTAACAGCACAGATTAAATGCTGACTTTTATTGCTGAATGTAAATAGTTTCTCGATATTTATTTAGACTTCCTCATTTGTTAAATCTTTCTATTTGTACAGCTCTCTGGAATACCTTATTCTAATTGGTCAGTTGCAGCATTCTGTTGTCAAATATATGTCATGTCATCCCACAGTCTCCACTTTCTTAATATATATTTCAATAAAACAATATTTCATGACCATTTTCACTTGTTTAGTAAGTGGGATAATGTACAGTCTTATACAGTTTATGTTTTTATTATATATTTATATTTAGTGTTAATATAATATAATATAATATAATATAGTATATTGTAATTGACTATATATAATAATTCCTGGTTCTCCTCAAACTTAAGACTTTGACTATGATAGCATGTTAAGAACCGATAAACAGCAGCAAGTTCATGTCCTGTCTGGTCCATTGGGACAAAGAAAATGTTTTTTGATGAGGTCATTGACTTTTATATGAAAGGCACAGGGGTCTGTGAACGAAGCTCATAACCTCATATGTCTCTTGAGGGCTTGAGCCATGTTATCCATCCCCCATCTTTTTGCTGCTGAGTGATCATACAGACCACAGTGAGCTGCCATTTAAGGGATCATTAATGCGCAATCCTTGCAGCCAGTGCTCTATAAACACAATCTTTAAACAATCTTTATTTTTAGTGTATAAAGACACAAATACTAATAAGAAAGTGATTACAACCATTCAAACTTGTTTTTTCACTTCACAGGCTCACAGACTGGATCTTTCCAAGCACTATATACGGTTGAAGTTCCTTGTCGAGAGTCAGTTGCAATTGTATGTCCCCAAGCCTGAGGAGGACCTCTGTGACCTGGTGAGTCCAACGAAGAGAGCCTGTCAGCGGCCACAGTGTTTCCTGGACAGCTAAGAGCGCTTAGCGGTCACAGACTCAGCGTGGGGGGAATTTATTAGACTGTGACGGGATCTGCAATATGCCGCAGATAGTATAAAGTTTTAAAGTTCTGACTGCGATGTAGGTTAAAGCGAGTCTAAACTCTCCGACAGCCTTGAGGCTGCTGCATATGTTATGAATTATGTAGAAGATGCATGTACTGCATAATGCACTCAGAATAGTTCTTCTATCCCTGTGTGTGTGTGTGTGTGTGTGTGTGTGTGTGTGTGTGTGTGTGTTTGTGGAGTCTGGGGAAAACCACCTCTGCAATGACTGGGCAACCTCAAAAGCTAATTTACTTTGCTCTTTTTTTCATGGTTGCTCTTCTAAGATGACAGATAATCTTTGTGTTTTCCATGTCTCCTCTCATCTTTTCACTTTCTCTCTGTAGAGACTTGATTCTCTCTTACTTTTATTCTCCCTGAAATGATCAAAGCCTCAGTTTTGTCTCAGGCTCTCTTGAGAATGGGCTAATTTTTATTTAGCGTATCTACGCCATGAATTTCAGCAGACTAAGACATTTTCCATGATGTATATGAGCTCTTTCTCCCGTCATACTGTAAATGAACTGTACATCCTAAAAGTGCAATATGACTCTTTCTCTCTCTCTCTTCCTTTGTTCAGCTGTTCAAAGAAATTGAAATTTGTGCCAAGACAAACAAAGTCATCCAGTTTGACAGAGATGAGTCCTGTGCCATAGGCTACGGTAACAGTTTATTTCTGTTTGTATTCCTGTTGTTTGTTCCTTTTTCAGTTATTTATCTCTCGTTCTATCTTCTCCAGGTTTCTCAGTGGCAGTAGTAGAGGAGGATGGAGGCCAGCAGCTTCATATCACTGATGTGAAAGCCGGAGGTCTGGCGTTCGCCAAAGGTGTGTGACGGAACTCAACAGATAGCAGTTCTTCATTATAGCCAAGCCATATACAGTGTTGGGGAAGATACTTTGAAACTGGACCCACAACAGTCATTCTGCGATAGAATGAAACTCATAGTGTGATTGCTAAAAATAAGAATTTACTTCAAAGAGATTAGAATCTAGTTTGGCAATGCATTTCTCTTTTGTTTATGGGATGCTTAATCATGAAAACAGTTCCTAGATTATCTTACTGCCTCTTTTTGGCAGCTGTTCCAGGTCCAAATCAAAACCTTATGCCGTCCTCCCCACTGTAAATGCCTCACTTGCAGTAGTCTGTAAAACTGCTGAGAAATTAGCAGGGGAATATGGAGGAGTCTGAACTGAGATGACTGACCCAAATCTCCACTGGACTGGAGGAAAATCATTTAAAAAGCTTTCACATGAGCACAGGATTACTAAGTTAAATTAAAACCATTACACACTGCCAGTGATATCTGTGCCAAGCGAGTGCGCTCATTAAGAGCAACCTTCAGAACGGGTTCAGATACTCTCTGTTCCAGGAAGTCCAGTTATTGAGCGTCAGAGTATTTTAATTAGTGGCGCTTTCTAAGATAAGCATCGCTATTATTATTGCTCATACTAAGGGTCAGGGATTTGTGCTAAACCCCCAAGAATTAAACCTGTGTGACTGAATGCACAGTATACAACGTTCATGAACTTTCCCTGCTGCAAAAACCCATTTAAAACAGCTTAATGCTGGCCTTAGCTTGTTTAAGATAGTCGTCCATCCTGACCCATTAGGTTTTCAGCTGGTTTCGCTAAACCTAAACCTAAACTTAGACTAGCAAGCTAGGTATAAGGCTGGTTTAAAAAAATAAAAAATAAACGTCTGTAGGGTTTTGTTTCAGTATCGTTAGTAATTCTACCCAGAAGGCCTTGCAAAAGTGGTGGTGTACAAGAAAATGCTTGTCTGGATGAATAGTAAGGCAGATGGATGCAAATCCAAGTGGACAGTGTCTAGTGTGGAAAGCAATTCCCTCTTTTTGGGAAGAATATGCCCCAACAAAGAATTGGCTCATCAGTACCATGTGCTATCCAAACTGAATGGAGTGTGTGTGCGTGGATGTGTGTGAAATACGCACAGACAAACTTGCTGGAGGTAATACTCAAATTCAGGACAGTTTGGACGCACAGCACTGGGGGCGCTTGTTGATGACATCACCACAACATTCATCATCACTCCATTGCCTGGGGCAGAGCCGAGCCATCCAGTGAAAAACCTTTATTACAGCTGACATTTTGCTTCATGTAAAACTGGGTCACACTTCAGGCAGTGTGTGCATGCATGCATGTGTGTAAATCCATACAGCATTCATAAAAGCTCAGAAACAGAGGGGGAAATTCAGCTCCAGCAAGAGCTGGGAGGCTGGGCATGGACGTCAGTAATCAATTAAAGTGGCAATCCTACCTAAAGAGTGTTAACTGAGCTATTTGAGGCTAATTGAGCAGCTGATGTATTGGTAATTGATAATTAAGGAAGGGGGAGGAGCAGACACGTTTTCCCCCTTTGTTCTCATCCCGTTTTGTACAACATACACAGCAAATCTACTTGAATAATAAGGATGTAATCATTCTCTAACATGGTTATATGAATAATTAACTTTTTGCATTAATAATTAACCTCTGACAGCATATAGTTTTGCACCTCTGTAAGAAAACAAGGAATTTTTAAATGTTTTAAGAGGAATTCTTGAATATTTTTGTCTGCTTCTGTGTTTGAGTGATGTGACAAAATTTTGAGGGGTTACAAAGTTGATTTGTAAAACATTGTGTGTGCTCAGGTCTGCGAGCAGGTGATGAGATCCTGAAACTGAACAGTAAGCCGGCGAGCGCTTTGGAGCTGGCAGACATGCAGGCTGCGTTTTCTCTGCCCTGTCTCACCCTGACTGTCAGCACGCTGCCCGCTACCGATCCACACCAGCTGTGCCTGCTGCCTCCCCGCCGATCGGACGGGGCGCAGGACCTCTGCACTGACATCTTTTCCCAGAGTCAGGGTAAACCTATTCACCACTGTCTTATTTTTTTCAAATATTTCCATATTTTCTTGCCATTTTTTTTGGTACCGATAGTAGATGAGGCATTACTCCACCTTAAGTCATTCTGAAATCATAAAAGTCAGCACTAGAATTTGACTGTACATCAACATACAGTACTACTTGAGATACATTACCATTTAAAAGTTGGTCAGTAAGATTAAAGACTGCATTTATTTAATTAAAATACAGTTAAACAGTACTACTGTGAAATATTGTTTCAAATTTTAAATAACTTTTCTATTTTAATACATTTTAAAATGTAATTTATTCCTGTGATGGCAAAGCTGAATTTTCAGTATTTTAGTCTTCAGTATTATTTTAGTATCATTGATATACAGTTTTTGTTAATATTTTGAATTAGGTTTTATTTTCTCATTTCCTATTTTAATGTTTTAGTAATTTTGTTGTGTTGTCATATATATATATATATATATATATATATATATATATATATATATATATATATATATATATATATATTTATTATAATTTTTTTAGGTTTAGTTGTTTTACTTCAACTTAACTAAACAAAAATGAGATGTTGCTTTGGCAACTAGCTGGAATAAAATAAGTTTAAGTTCATTTCCAAGTAATGAAAATTTTTTTATGGTTTTAGTTAACAATAATAACCCTGCTTCAGTGTCACATGATCCTCCTGAAATAATTCTAATATGCTGATTTGGTGCTCAAGAAAGGTTTCTTCTTGTCAATGTTGGAAATGTTGCTTAACAGTTTTGTGAAAACCTTGATATGTTTTTGGGGATTCTTTGATGAATAGAAAGTTTAAAAAAAAAGTATTTATTTGAAATCTTTTGTGTCTTTACTGTCACATTTAATGTTTCCTTGCTGGATTTTTTAAAAGTGTTAATTCTTTAAAAAAAAAAAACTTAACCTGAGGCATGGTAGAGTCTTGTTCAGGGGTTCTCAACTCTGGTCCTCGAGATCCACTTTCCTGCAGTCTAGCTCCAGTTCTAATCAAACACACCTGTACGAGCTAATCAAGGTCTTCAGGATTGCTGGAAAGCTACAGGCAGATGAGTCTGATCAGGGTTGAAAAGTGAGAGGGCCAGAGTTGTCCATCCCAGGTCTTGTTGCTCACCCAGTCCCTGTCTGTGTTCACTGCTCCCCCTAGAGGACATCCTAGATGAAGGTCTTGGCTTGGTTCTGCACAGCCCTGATGACACGGTGGAGGACAGGGTAAACCTAATGGCTGAGAGCCCTGCCGACAGCCTGGAGGATGAAGTAGACTCAGCACACAAGGTTAGAGACCACCTGCCATGAAGATTCATCAGAAAATCTCTACTCAAACCTACAACTGTCTGGCTGGCTGTGTTGTACTAGATTGAGCTTTTGGTTTTGATCCAGAGAGCATGTCACCCCAGTTTTTTTGTGTCTGGGTCATTATGTAGTTACGTTCTGTGGCCTCTGCTGTTATTTGGGATTGCTAAATACAGACTGTATTTTCTGATGTGATGGGTGTCATCTGGGGTCAGAGGCTGACTGAAATCAGATGGCTGGTTAAGAGCTTTGTGTCATGTGATCTAAGTGACCTTTGATTTCAGAGACTGCAGCAGATGGGAAGACAGGTTGTCTTGCCTTGCGGATCTTCACACGTACACACACTCATACTCTCACACTGAGTGTTAGTGATGACATAGTCCACTTGATTGAGGTCAAGATCAGAGATGACGGTGTAACCACTTACACAAGGATGGATAAAACTTGTCAACACATACTTGTACTCAAAGATACAAAAGTCTGTGACCACTAATGAATGTGACCCTTTTCACAGATTGTAAAGCCGCATTTCTACAGGGTTTGTTCACCCTAAAATGAAAATTATCCCATAATTTACTCACCCTCAAGCCATCCTTGGTGTATATGACTTTCTTCTTTCAGCCAAACACAAACAGAGTTATATTAAATATCTTGGCTCTTCCAATCTTTATAATGGGAGTAAATATCAACTGAGATTTTGAAGCCCAAAAAAGCGCATCCATCCATCGAATAAAGCTGGGCAACAAACTCAAGCTCCTCTTCTATTATATCAAAATCCTCAATTTCTCTTTAAATATTCTCGTTTAAAGACTTTGGAACTCAACTCGCGTACAGCCATTACTGTGTGTGTGTGTGTGTGTGTGTGTGTGTGTGTGTGTGTGTGTGTGTTTGTTTGTGTGTGTGTGTGTTTGTGTGTTTTTGTTTATATTACATTGTGGGAACCAAATGTCCCCACAAGGATAGTAAAACATGAGATCACCTCCATTGTGGGGACCAGCCAGCGGTCCCCACGAGGGAAATGGGTTAATAAACATACTAAATTATATATTTTTGAAAATGTAAAAATGCAGAAAGTTTTCTGTGATGGGTAGGTTTAGGGGTAGGGTTAGTGTAAGGAGATGTAATATACAGTTTGTACAGTATAAAAACCATTACGTCTATGGAGAGTCCCCACAACGGTGTGTGTGTGTGTTGCAGTTTCTGTTCACCACTAAAAGTTTACACAACTATGACGATTTCTGCTTCTGAGAACCTCGGAAATGTGAAAAGGGTCCATTGATCAATTTTGTAGTTTTATATTATTACATAATCTCAAATAATTTTATCAGCAGAACAATTTGAGTGAACTGAAAAATGAACATGATTTGGTTTGTCCATCTTTTTATTTAATAACATTAGCACTCGAGCTGCATGAACTCAAGTTTGTGTAAAACCTGATGATCATGTGATCTGAAAATGACCCAAAGAGCATCTTGTTCTTCAATGGATGAATAACTGACCGTTTGTATGAAGAGTCACATGATCAAAGTCACAAATTTGCTTAAATAGTGATCTAGAAATAGTCCAGAATCGTAAATATTTTTAAATCGTTGTATATCACCTTTCTTTTAGGGTTAAATTTAATTGAGTCCCAGATTTTCCATGTGTTCTCAGAGGTTTGGCACTGTATACAAAAACACACACTTTGCAACTTCCACCTCACACTGCAATGTTTTTCTCAGTGTAAATGTTATAAAGTCCGTCTCAGGATTGATTCGTCTCTCTCATGACGATGCAAACTTTCTTCTTTTCCCTTCTGTGTTCACTCTGTAGGTCAGTGTGATTGTTTTTCTCTGGTAACTAACCTGATGTCTGGCCTCTTTTTCTTTAATTTTCATTCATTCTTTTTTTCTCTCTCTCTCTCTCTCTCTCTCTCTCTCTCTCTCTCTCTCTCTCTCCCTCTCTCTCTCCCTCTCTCCTGCTCTCTGTGTCCTTGTCTGTCACACCGACACTGCCAGGCGGCCACAGTCTCTTTGGCCTGTTCTCCAGCACACCATCTGTTGCAGGAACACATTTAGCCCTAATAATTCACCCACAGCAACACCACATTCTGTCAGAGCGTGTGTTTGTCTTGTCCCGTTCCCCTCTGTCCCACCCAAGTGTCATGTTGTTGAATGAGTTAGTAGGATATGAGTTTTGTGCCGGTAACTGACAATTTTGACAGTTACGAATCAAGCTACTCTTAATTCACTTCTTTAAACCGATACCGTGCAACTAGTATAGTCAGATTCCTGAACAAAATTCCACGCCCTTTACATAATGAGGACATGCCGATATCATTTTAATTAAAATTCCAAATAAACTTACTAAACGATTTATTAAAAACTTAAAATGCGGAAAGTTTTCTATGATGAGTAGGTTTAGGGGCAAGAAAATGTCATTTACGCCTATGGAATATTCTGATAATGATAGGTGTGTGTTCCTTAAACCAACAAAAAGGATCAAAGGAAAACAGAATTAGATCTCTATTCAGACATTAATTTGACCAAGTTTACACGTTTTCTCTTGTCTATTTAGTTTTTGAGTTTTTAAAAGCATAACTGAAAGCTCTATTGTTCTGTATTTGTGTGTGGTTTTGACAGAAAGACAGGCAGAGAGAAGCTGATTCAGCTGGGTATAATTTATGAGCTTCATTTTCTCTCATTCTCTCTCTTCCCATATTAATCACACGGCCGGTTATCGTTATTATCTCACGTCACTTATGTTTTCTTTTCTCGCTTTGAGACGAGGAGTGAAAGAGAGGGGGACATCTCCTTTAATTAGGTCTGCATTCTAATTGCTTGATTATGCACATCGATTCGAATCGCTTAACGCTGATAAATTATGGAGAAACCCGCCGCAGGAAACAGACAACCTAGAAGACAAAGGACAGGAGGACTTCATTATTTTTCCAAGCTCGATAATGACTGCATGTATCTCACAGAGGGTGGTTCAACATCCTGCTAAACCCAAAAAAGTTCTTCCCCCTGCCAGTCTCTAGACTTATCTACAGCGCAAGTTCAGCCAGCCGAGCAGTTCTGCCCTCGAGTTATCACTCTGGAGAGAAATACGAATGCATGTTCATGGATTTGGGCTGTTAACTGTCTAAATATTGACTTTTCACATCAGCGTGGCTTAGCTGTGTGTGTGTGTGTGTGAGAAGGAGAGGAGGTTTGTACTGCAGGATTCTTTTAATTGTGATTGGTTTGAGGGTGCACATGATGTGGAGCTTTATGCTTGTTACAACCTGCATCCCATGAAATCTCCTGTGAAATTTATGGATTTGCATGTTTTTCCAGTCATAAATGCTCTGAGGTGCGGCAAAGCCTTTAAGCTTGTGTGTAAGGTGAGTTGTGAGAGAAGGAGAGAGAAATTGGATAAGCGGAGGTGTTTCTTGACTTGGGCATGCAAACCAATGCTGTTCTGCCATTAAAGCAGAGCTGTACTTTCATATTTGAGCCCATGAGCTTTAGTAGCATGCATGGTAAACAAGTCTGAAATGTTTACTTTTACATTTAAAGGTTACAATTAAAACGCAGTGATGTTTAGATGACCATGGATATAATTCCACACACAGTTTTGAAAAGTGAAAGCTCCTTCAAGACATTGAACATTTAATTTGTGGAGCTGAGAAGTCTATTTCAGAGCCTGATAAGGGCATTTCTCTGCTTTCCAGAGAAGGAAACATTCCTCTTCCTGACTTCTATGAGTCTATGCATTTGATAAGATGAGTTAACAAGCCAATAAAGGCTCCTGACAAGTGTGTGTGACTGTGGGTCTGCTTACTTTCCCTGAAAGATAGACATTAGCTCTTCTAATAAAGCATGCAGGTTGGAGCTCGTGATGAAGCGCTGGCTGAACGGGTGGAGGTTTGATTGTCATTTAACAGTACCCATGGTTTCCAATTTGGGTTTAGTTAACATTTTTCGAGCCATTTTCCTATATATAGATGAACTAGGGAAACATTAGACCTCGTTTGAGCTGTGTATATGTGTATTATATATGGTATAATTCAACGGCCCGAAGTCAATTATTCTGCTAGTACTACGGTTACCATACCTCAAAACATTGTTCAGATCAAGTATTTCAAGACGTTTTTCAGGTTTTTGTTCTTAAAACACTCGTGTGTAGGACTAATTTCTTACGCATCTAACCCCAAGCCTCCGTTGTCAATTCCAAAACGTCATTTTAGAGCTAGTAATGGAGACTTAAGCCATTGAAAGCAGACTTATGCAGTAATTAATGCAGTTATTAGAGAGAGAGAGAGAGAGAGAGAGAGAGAGATTAAGCGTATATGAATTGTGAATGTGTATGTGAATTATCTGAGTGCGTCTCTCAGCAGTGTTCGGCAGCAGCGTCTCTACTAATAGCAAAACTGTAAGTTTATCTGCTCCAAGATCAGGGCCATTATTACCTTACTTGTAACTGTAAGAAATAAATGTAGCTTTTAAGTTGTTGAACTATTTTACTCATAAAATGGTTAAAGCAGCACTGACAACAGTGTGTGTCCGCACTGTATGGATGGGCGTTTGAGTGGGAAAGAGAGCGGGAGAAAGACATAATAAAACGTAATTTAGTGGCAAAAAACATGGAAACTATATTTATTTGCTTGGTCAGTGTCGTTGTGGGTTTCGGTTCTTTTGCTGTTGTAGGCTGTAAGGAGCTTTAAAATATTTAAAATCATTTGGCGAGGTGATATGGAACTGTAATGCGGTCTAGAACTGCCTGGAACTACTTTAGCTGTGCATTTCCCTGAAAATAATTGCACACCAGAACGTTCGTTACCCAATCAGAGTCAAGCATTCAGCAGCCCTGTAGAGTGTTATATATATTTATATTGATAGTGTGTATGTGTATTTAAAATGTTATATACACCCAGTAGAGAATGACAGGAAACGTCTTAGGAAAAAGGGGAGGATTTTAGTGTAGAACATGTTTCAAGCCAGTTTGAACCTGTATCACTTGCATGAACACCTAAGATCAACATATCAAGAACCTGTTCACTAACTGCTGCGCCACAGTTCTGGCAAACCCATCTCTGCCTATGGTTGCTCTTTTCTATGCTTTCACCATAAAGACAAACATTGTGTCACACCTGTCCTCTTTGTTTTCGGCATGTTGACGTTTTCACCTGAGAAAGCTGTGCTTCTCCCAGCTGTGTTATGATGTGATGCTTGTTGTGTCCCAGTGTTCCCCTCCCCTTCTGTCATCTTCATCCTGTTGCCGACAAGATTATTATTATTTTCTCTCTCTTTCTCTCTCTCGTTCTCTCCCTCTCTCTGTGTGTTTACTGTACCACCACAGCTGTCAGATCCCCATTCCATCCATCCGGCTAGAAACCAGCTCAGACAAGCAGAGACGTAGGGAGAAATTCTAGGAAAGGAGGGAGGAGGCTGTGTTGGACACAGGGAAGCTATCGTGGCTTGTAGAGTTGGTAGTGGAGAAGACGTTCGCTGTATCTGTTTCTGGTCGGAAAAGCTCCGTTCTCGCTCTCATGGTCCGGTAGTGACAAGTTTTGCACGCAAAGATAAGCTGGAGGTGGAGGCGCTTCCTCTGTGTTTATTACGGGTCGCCCTGCTGTGACTTCTGTGAACTTTGAGGGGCAGAATGTCTGTGCTGTGGAGATACAGGAGCTCCAAACGCTCCTCAGAGTCAATCTATGACATGCTGCAATTGGTGAGCCTGAGTGTGTTTGCTTTTGTGTGTGTGTGTGATACTTAGCATTACATAAGTTCATGGGCTCCATTTTCTAACACACTGTGTATTATGTTAGATTTAGCGGCTTAGTATGTTACATGTAGATGTATAATGTTGCATGGGACAATTTGAACATTTAAACTGGGATGTTCTGGCCTAAATACAACTTAAGTTCTATAATACAGCCAATTACCTTATACAATAATAGATTTGTAGCATCACTTAAAACTGTCACAGTGTTTTGATAGTATAACTGTAGCATGTACATGTTTTAGCATGGGGCGCAGGGGCGGGTGTGATTTTTACCAAGCCAGTCTTGGCAAAGTTATATCTAATCTTTCAAATCATGTCATGACTAGCTGAAAAGGAATTTCCAAAGGCTTTCACTTGGTTTTTGTGTGAAAAGACATGAGGTAGCATAGCTACCCATAAAGCAATGTTTACATGGAGCAGATTCTAACCATAGGAATTGTATCTATAGAGCATAAACAAATTCATCCACCTGGAAAACTAGTCCCTCTTTAAAAGTGTTTTTTATCTCCTTTTATACAGCTCATATAGCATGCTTTTGTAGTTTTCAGCAGTTTTAACTTGCACTTAATATGTCAGTGCCATTGTTTTGTCTCAAGATACACCCCATTAATGTTTTTTATTTTATTTTTTTAAGGCATGTTCATAAAAGCTACTTAAATTTCCTATATATTTATCTTAAAAAAAAAATAGGCTTAATTCTGGCTTAATCTAACCCCTGCCTGTGAAACCAGTCCTAACATTTCTCCTTTAAACCTGCTGGAACAGCCCATAGACTTCCATTGCATGGAAATGAATGCATTAAGGTGTGGTCACATTTACTATTGTTTGGCAAACTTCTATGGGCAAAATCCAGTCATTTCAATAGTAATCCACGCTACCAAGAATTTTGCAATAGGGTAAAAAAAAAAAAAAAAACAGTTCCTCTTGCAGATTTCCCAACAGGTTTTCTGCATTGACCAACAGATATCTGCTTGGTTTAAAATAGAATTGTAAGTGAGCGGTGCTTCATGCATTACTACACTAATGACAATGGATCTTTTTGCGCTCGTAGAATTTCACCGAAATTTCACTGGTATGATCAGACCTTTACATCGGTAGTATGTAAACACAAAATCTTCCACCTAGAAAATTAGTTACTCCTCAGAAAGAGTGATTTAATAATTGTACAGCTCACGTATCTGTTTGTTTTTACTAAATTCATGCTTAGGAAAAATTTGATTCACATACCTAAATGCTTGCCCTAAAGACTAACTGTAGGCGCACTACTGTACATGAGTTTTTTTGTGTTTTCACAGAACAAGGAGAGTCCATTTTCTATGTTAACCGACAGCATACCACAGATCTTGTAAATAAAGCTTAAGTTTTACTTAACCTGGAAAAACGATAGAGGTCCTTACTCATATCTCCCTACATCGCTCCACCTCTATCCTGGCTGTCCAGGCTGGTTAAGGCATGCTGGGGTGTGCAGGCTTTTTGTCAGTCCGTCACTGTGTGTTTATCAGAGAGGAATTCATTCTGCTGGAAGCCCCATCTGTCCTCCGTTCCTCCTGTCTTTGTGAATCTGTTCCACCTCTTCCTGAACATCACCCTGAGCCTGAGCTCTTCCAGTAGTGCTGGCTTTAAACTTCATCCTGTGACATACGAGATGTGACACCGGTTGAAGATCTTTTGGAACGAAATCTGTCTTTTTGGACAGGTTTGTGTCGTTTAGGTGGATGTTAATAGTTTTCTTTCAGGTATTTGGAAGCTTGATGCGTATTAATATCTATTGTGTAATGTTTCTCTGTGGTAGATCTGTAGTACAAGGGGAAGGAGTGAATTGTGGGAAGCTGAAATATTCTTGGCTAAGGGCAGTGTGTAGCCTACTCTTTGTTGACATGTTCTTTGATGGAAAATCCATCCACTGCCAGATTTCCCAAAGAGACGAACTGTTCAGTACTAAATTACAACAGAGTCCTTTTAGAGATATAGAAGTGTCTGTGCAGTAAATAACTTTAAGAGGGTCTAATTACACTTTACCCATGCATTCATAAGGCGTGATGCACCTTGTCTTTGGAGTAAAGCCATAAATTCGCTGAACGTGTCTGTTTGGAACTGGAAATGCTTCTTTCTGACTCTTAAATGCTCTGAATACCTGTGTGAGTGTGTTCCTGTTGCTGGTGAACATTTTAGAGGCTTTTTTTTTTTTTTTTTTTTTTGCATGATCAAGAATTTCAATTCAAAGAATTTTGTTACTTGCGTCATTGTAGCATTTCTTGCATTGTGTGGTTATATATACGTTTTGTGCTAAATATTATAATTATATTATAATATTTGTAGTAATTGTATTTGTGTGTAATAAAATGTTTATTTATTTCTAGTTTTTCACTCTGAGGATAATCTTCATATGCTTTTACATTTTTAAAAGAAGTTTTTAATTCTCTTAAAATGAGACTTTTAAAACAATGTTTTGCTATTGGCTTTACTTAATTTAAATAGACAAGTTGAGGATGATGAAAGGAAATGTGAACAGGATTTATCAATGGATATGCCGATTTTCCACTCCTGCATGACTTTTACTGACATTTTAGTTTTCTAGTGTTTAAATTCAATTCGTTTCCCTCCACAGAGTACGGAGCAGGTGACTTCTTTCTGCCGCAACCTTCATGATATGAATTCCACTGAGGGTCCCGTTTTCTGTTCCTCGTCTTCCTCCACATCTTCCACCTCTTCGTCATGTGTGCCCAGCCCCATCTCAACCATGCCTGTTCTCTTCACCCCCCGCCAGCTCTCCGATGCTTATAAACTCCGTAAAGTCATCAGTGAGCTGGTGGACACTGAGAGGACCTATGTTAAGGTCAGTATCTTCTGCTGTGTTTTCAAAGCGTGGTGTGTTTCTATTTTAAAATAGAAACGGTTCTGAAAATCCACACCGAATGAACATGAAAATCATTCCTGATTGGTAAAAGCTGCACTGAACCAAATCATGAAAAAGTCTGTCTCTCTACAGGACCTAAACATTTTGATAGAGCGCTACCTGAACCCCCTGCAGAAGCAGAGCTTCCTTTCTCAGGATGAGGTGAGAGATTTCATTTGAGTTTTTTTAATTTTTATTATTATTTTTTAAAAATCATCAATGTTATCATCTTCTGAAAATGTTATTGGTATTGGCGTTAAGATTCTCTTATTCTCTTTACATTCCTAGCTGGATGTGCTTTTTGGAAACTTGGCGGAGATGGTGGAATTCCAAGTGGAGTTTCTGAAAACTCTGGAAGATGGAACCAGATTAGTTCCAGATTTAGACAAACTGGATAGAGTGGATCAGTTCAAGGTGCAGTTATATTAGTCAGATTAGATGCTAGTCTGTGTAGATGCTAAATATGATTTAGCACCAAAACAAGCTCACAATCTACTAATTGCACATGATGTGATGAAACTTCCTTTGTTTTCTAATTCATTCTCTTCTAACTTCCAGAAAGTTCTGTTTTCTCTTGGCGGATCCTTCCTGTACTATGCGGACCGTTTTAAAATCTACAGTGCGTTTTGTGCCAGCCACACAAAGGTCCCCAAGGTCCTTACCAAAGGTAACACCACTGCACACTCAAAGACTGGTTTACTAGCATTAGCACATTTAGCACTGATTTAAAGGGCAAGAAAGCCTTTAGATCCTTGTTATCTTGTCATTTCAGTGACTGGATAGTTCAAGTGCTTGCACGCTTTCTAAGTTTGCCACTTTTCTTAGTTCTTTTTCCGAACCCCTACTCCCTGCCAAAGGCCAGTTTTCAGAATGTATTCAAAGCTAGAGGGTGTTTTTTTTACTCTCTCACACGGAAATGATGTTTTTTCTGAAGAATAATGACCCCTTTTAAGGGTCTACTGTAAAAAATTGTCAATTCCCTAAGGCACCAAAGCTTTTTCACTGATGTATGTGAATGTAGATGGTTCCTGTGGGAAAAGAGGTTCAAGTTTTAAAGACGATGAGAGACTGACTAATATTTGTATGGTTAAGTATAAAATGTGAGGCTAACATTCTGGCAGTTGAGAAAGCTAAGAATTACTTGAATGTTTAGTTCTTGTTTTGAACACCATGGGCTGAGTATATTGACACAAGACCCCTGTCCAAATTAAAGTCTAGTTTGAGGATACCACTGATATGAAATTCTTGTACCATCCTATTATTTCTCCAATCTTTTGTTGCAGCTAAAACAGACCCGGAGTTCAAGGCGTTCCTGGCTGAGAGGAACCCCAGGCAGCAGCATTCCTCCACGCTGGAGTCCTACCTGATCAAACCCATTCAGAGAGTCCTAAAATACCCACTACTCCTGAGGGAGCTTCACTCTCTCACCGACCCAGACAGCGAGGAACACTATCACCTAGATGGTAAATATGAAGAATCAGATACTAACTAATGTTAGGCCACGAATTGATCTATAGAGTAATATGATGCAACTCCTATTCTGAGCAAGATGAGCAGGTTTTGAAAACAAAAAATCATGCAAAACAGGATTTTGCTAGCTCTTTTGAAATGTGCTTGCTCTTCCCAGTATCAATGCGTAGTGAGTGTAAACTATACTAGCGTCTATGTGTAAAATATTAGCCAATCAAGAGGGCTGCACGATTTAATTGAAATAATAAAACCATAACTAGTCTTGCATTTGGGAAAGCAACATGCAACGACCATCTTCCCAAACTTGTAATAAGCACTTATAAACCGGCTGTTGTCAACAAATGGGAAGCTTTGAGGGATCCCTATAAATATTAGTATTGTAATTTTACAGTTAACTTTAACATAAATTGTTCATAATTACTAGATTTTATTTATTACAGTGAAATATTCACTATTTTAATATTTCTTATTCTTATGCTACTACTACTACTACTACTACTACTACTACTAATTATTATTAATAGTCGTTCTGACATATCGATTTTGCATTCTCATACCTTTTTTTTAAATCACATTTTAAATTGCAATTTTTATCAGAAAAATCGCAAGATTTATTCCCCCAAAATCTTGCAGCCCTGCAAATCAGAATAGAGGTAATTTGCATATATTCTTAAAGCTACAGTAACAAGAAAGCCAGTGTAATTCTAAATTGAAAATGGTCCTGAATCTTTACCAACGGTAAAGCAAAATGTTAAATGTGGCTAAAGATTCAGATGAATCCAGTCCCAACTGGGATTTGTAGCTTGTAACTCTCTCAACAATTGACTTTAGTCGCAGTTTACCGAGTCTCTTTTCTTTTCGTAGTTGCTATGAAAGCCATGAACAAAGTGGCCAGTCACATAAACGAGATGCAGAAGATTCACGAGGAGTATGGAGCGGTGTTTGACCAACTCATCAGTGAGCAGAGCTCTGAGAAGAAAGAGGTATAATTCCACTAGAGTCTCCCTTAGGAAGCATCAACAATTAGTTTAATGCCACCACCAAAAGTGAGTAGCTTTGGCTTTACAGCTGTTTACTTGCATCCCAGGTTGCTGATCTGTCAATGGGTGACCTCTTGCTGCACGACACTGTGGTCTGGATCAACCCACCCTCTTCTCTCATGAAGGGGAAGAGAGACACAGAGCTGGCCGCGTTCAGTGAGTGCCCGTGAAGCGCTTTTTCCCGAAATAGGATATTGTTCTCTTATTCATTAGTCTGTTCCCTACAGTAATGGTTTCCTACATCAGTAAAGGCCAGTTGTGTCTTTGGGCACAATGGCATTAGAGGAACCACCTTGTCATGTGGCTCTTAAGGCATTAAAGTTGCATTTATACGTATTGAAACATTTTTTCCTCTGGCTGAGACATTTTAGAAGAAGAAACCCTTCAGTTACTTTAAAAATGGGTCAGTTTGCCATTGAAGTTAGCAGTTTCACCGGGTCACGGTTTTACTCTGACTATTCTGAAAAGAGCCCCAAGCTTCTCTATTGTGAATGTTTGTATGGTTTTGTGTGTCTTGTATTAATATTTTATTTCATTTTTTATTTTTTTCTCCTTCAGTTTTCAAAACGGCAGTTGTTTTTGTGTATAAAGACTGCTCCAAGCACAAGAAAAAAATTGTAAGTGCTTTTTCCCTTTCTTCATTATTCATTAATGGAGATGTGACATAGGCTTGCAGAGCTAAGTTTAAGTGCTTGCAGACTAGCGCTTTTAAGAGGTGTAGTTTTTGTTTTATTGAAGGGCACATTGTTGAGTGTGAAACAGGGATGCCCTTATCTTGTACTTGATTAATTTCTGCTGTCTCTTCGGCTTATTTCACATGGCTAACAAATCTCTGTGACCATGGACTCAGAGACCTTTCACTTGTTTGTGATCTTATAAAACTATAATGTGGTTTGGAGAAAATATCACTTCCCTAACTTGTTTTCAGTGTGTCACGGCATAATGATGTATTTTAAGTGTGTTCACATTTTTTGGTGTTATTTTGTCTCAGGGTGGATCTCACAGAGCGTCAGTCCTTGATGAGCGAGACCCGTTTCGTTTTAGACACATGATCTCTACAGACGCTCTCCAAGTTCGCAACCTCCCAAGTAAGTTTTGGTCTACTAGTCTTATTCTTTTCCCACGGACCTATTGAGAATTGTGTGATTTATTAGCTTCAAGCTGTAGATTCACTTGTACAGTGCTTTTTACATCCCATGAACCCTGATGAGCTTAGTTAAGTCTGCTTTTGGCTCAGTGGAACTTTTATGGGCTCAGGCCAGAATGTTGCTATTCCCTATTGATGGTGGATGGTCTAAGGTCATCCTACAGGAACTTGGGGTCTGCACTCTTGTTCATTGTCCCAGGGTCCGTGTCTTCCATGAGGTTCATTAACCCTGTCCTGATCTCATGGGTTTTTAAATGTTTTTCATTGTACTACCACTGAAGAGGTTTTATGGGCTTTCCCACAGCCCTTTTACAGTTAGTTAACCTGATGTTTCTTTCATCTCAGATTCAGATGGATCTGCATTGTGTGAGGTGGTTCACATGAGGTCAGAATCTGAAGGTAGACCCGAGAGGACCTTCCACATCTGCTGCAGGTGAGATGAAGTCCAGAACGCCATGCACACCTAAGCCCTGAAAATAGATAGACTTCAAAGCAAAGAAAAACCAAACGCACAAGGAACTTAGTTCACCCAAAAATGAAAATTCTGTCATCAATTACTCATGTTGTTCCAAACCCTTTGAAACACAAATGAAGATATTTTTATTGAAATCTAAGAGATTTCTGTTCCTCTCCAAGTCCACGCATGCAGTACTTTGATGCTTGAAGTTAATATAGAGATCGAAATTGAAAAAAAAGAAATTGAGCGGTTTAATCTAAGTCTTAAGATTGCTTTATATGATGAACATTTTAATTTAGGCTTTTATTCACATAGGCAATGACATGCAAGGCAAATATGGTACATAGAAGCTCAAACATGCTTGTGTAACAAGAATAAACTTCATTCGTTCTTTTTGAAGCAAAGTTTTGGGTTAGTGGATTTTCAAAGGAGAAACATTCATTAAAATATCTTAATTTGTGTTTCAAAGATGAACTGAAGTCTTACAGGTTTGGAATGACGTAAGATCTTATGGCTTTAGTCCTTCAACTAAAAGGTATTTCTAAGAGAGATAATGTGTAAAATGGGACCTACAGGCCAATTTAAAAATAAATAACTATAATGGCCCCAAAAAGCATTTGGACACTCTTAAAAATGTTGAATATCAACGCATTGATGAGACAAAAAATATCCAACCAAGTGGCATCTGATAACAAATGTTGCTGGAGATTATTATTTTTTTTTTAGACATTTCATTTAAAAAAGTCTCACATGAGTTTGTCTTCTGCTGAACACAAAAGATGATATTTAGAAGAATGTTGGTAACCAAACAGTTGATGGACTGCATTGACTTCCATAGTATGGAATATTTTTTTTCCATACTATGGATGTCAGTGGGTGAACTATTAATTATACTTTATTTTCATACTTTTTGGGCCACTGTAAATTGTGTAAACCTGTATATTTCCATTCCTCAGTAAAATATCTGAATTTGTTGCTGTTGTTTGTTTAGCTCTCCAGAGAGTAAAAAAGACTTCCTAAAGACAGTTCATTCCATCCTGAGGGAAAAACAGCGACGTCAGTTAATGAAGACCGAGAGTTTACCTCCGAATCAGCAGTATATTCCATTTGGAGGGAAACGGCTTTGTGCGCTAAAGGGTTCACGGCCCGCCATAAACAGAGCGGGTAGGTTTGGGATGTCTGACGCAAACTGAACATTGATTACTTTTCTTTGCAACACTTTCCTTCTCTCTGCTCTTCTTCCTATATCCCTGCTAACTCTCCCACAATATCGCTCTATCTCTCGCTAACATGATTAAAGCTGCAGTTTTTGTCTCGGGCTTTAGGGTGAGCTGATTATTATATAACAAATTTAAATCCTAGCGTCCACCAGATGATATTGCCGTTTTCTTTCCTAATTTGAAAAATATGGTCTACTGAATAAAAAAAACTAGTTGGCATTCACTCTCTCTTTACTGTTTATCTGCAGTTTCAGACCCATCTCGAACCCTCGGCCGCCGGAAGCTGATCCGTAATCGTTTCACCATAGACACAGGTGTGGTTTTTGACGACGGCTCGTCCCAGGACCTGTCACCCATTACCCCGACAGAGTCCCCGCTGTCGTCTTCACTCCATAAACCCCAGCAGCCCATCCAGGACACAGACCGCTGGGTGGAGGACCAGTTTGACCTGCAGCACTACGAAAACCAGAATGACGTGAAGGAGACGGACATCCTAAGCGACGACGACGAGTACTGCCAGTCCGTCCGGGGCCCTTCCTCCGATCCGAGCCTGGAGGAATCCTTCGAGGCACTTTCGGTGGAAGGAGATGAAGTCAAGGATCCTAACGGACTCTCGGAGGACAAATCTCCAAAATCCCAAGCCCCCCCAAAGTTGACCCTCCTGAGAAAGCAGTGCGCAGTGGAGGGCGTAGCTTCCGAGAGGGACTGTGAGGTTATTTGGGTTCGCAGGGACGATTTTAAAAACAGCTGCAACAGCGACATCTTCTGAGCGGAGAGAGAATATGCGAACTGTGAACTTGTGCAAGAATAAGGCAGATACCCGCTGAGTCCAAGCCTTTCACAGACACGATGCACTGACAATCCTACTGAAAGCCAGAACCGAAAAACTTGCACCACAAAAACTTCTTGAGATGCTTCAAACCACTCCACCCTTAACGCAAGCTTCCTGCCATTTGAATCCAGACATCACAAGTAACATTCAAAGATGCCAACTGTACAGCCAATGTATTTATAGAGGCTTCATACTGACAGACAACAGGCAGCTACATGTTCTTTTAGTTGATCTTGTATTTTTGTTGTTGTTTTGTATTAAACACAAGATCGCGGTCGATCTGTTCAGTTGTACTCCATATCCTCTTTTTATTTTATTTTTTATTCAGGGATTTGTGATTTAACGCTTCGTATAACCTCGCTAGTTCTTTGTATGGCTATACGCAGGTGATTTTGTAGAGCGTGGCAATATACCCTGGAAGTGTCACAACATTTTCGACTAGCTGTTGAATGCCGTTCCTGTTACAAACCCAACAGTTCCTCGCTTGCTGTCTTCGTTCCCTTTTATTTATAGGTCACCAGCAACCCAGTATTAAAGATCACTGTTCACCGAACATGCAGAGAAATGTTCTTCTACTTGAATATTGAAGTAAGAACTGCAATAATATAATTAGTTTTTCGGTTATGAAATCAAACGACCCATAGTCCTCTCTCTATGGGCTTTGGTGTGCTTGTAAATTCAACAGCCAGACATTTAGATGGCATTATAATTCGAAGCACCCCTACAAAACTGTTAAATGTAGCAGATTTGTCCTGTTCATACTTGGTGAGAATGAGATTTTAAAGAGTGAGTCTTTTATGGTATTTTGTACAATGATACAGATGAACACGTTAAACCCTGCATGTGTGTTTTAAACACATGAGATGCCCTTCCACGTCAAATGCAATCACTGCACCTTCAGCCATGGATCCCTTTTTAATGAAATTGACTATTTAAGACAAAAGTGTAAAAACTCCTTGCTTTTACCCTCTGCCTTTTTGAGACTGTGTATGTTCATACTGTGGAAATAATTATCCTAAAATAAATTTTCCTAATTTATATTTGCAGTTTTATCCAAATAACT
Source organism: Rutilus rutilus (assembly GCF_951802725.1). Classification (NCBI taxonomy): domain Eukaryota; kingdom Metazoa; phylum Chordata; class Actinopteri; order Cypriniformes; family Leuciscidae; genus Rutilus; species Rutilus rutilus. The sequence continues at coordinate 14,919,130 of NC_140229.1, forward strand.
TTGTATGTGGTCAGTTCTTTTGTCAACACTGCACCCATTTGCGTGTTTTAAATAAAGTTTGGTGTGGTTTTTAAACACGGTGGCTTGTCTTGTTAAATAAAAGAAAATGGGGGAAAAAAGAAGAAAAGAAAAAAACACGAGGCTTCAGGTTTCGGTGTTGGACTGAAATCTTACTACCCTGTGAAAATCGGACTCCCCTGCTTCTGATTGGTTAATTAAGTGGAGGCTGCTACCTGATTGGTCCCTATCTCTTCATTCTTATTTTAAACTTCAAAGGGAGAAGACGTATAACCAGAAGGTGGCAGTGATGCCCTGCGAAATGTTTCCCCTCATGACTTTACCGAAAACAAAACAAAAGTCCTACAATATATTTTCTGCATTTTTCCACTTGCAGAAGGGGAACAGATGAGTCATTTTAATGGGAACTAAGCCAAGCCAGAATTTCCTCATCTGTCCTGCGGGTTTTTTTGTTGACTTTTTGATGAGGCAACAGTGTGTTCAGGTTCAAGCACAGTTAGCCACTTTTAAAGCTAGTTGAAACGTCATTAGAAGTTCCTGCTCTTGATGCATTAATATATCAAGAACAGTTTAAATCCTAATTTTTTTTTTTTTTTTGTGTGTAATGTTCTCAGTTTATTCACATTTTCTTAGTCTAGTGTCTAAAATGTAGGCTATACTTTTCACATAGGCCTATTATTTATAGGGACCCACTTTATATTTCAGTTTTTTACAACAGCTAGGAGTAGGACACATTTCTCAAAACTTGGTTCATGTTTTTCAAAACTTGGCACAGCAGTCAATTTCACGTTCAAAATGCACTAAAACTACCAAAACATTTCATATACGTCAAACACACTTTGTCAATCATTAAACAGACCTGAAAAACACTAACATAAGGTTGCATTATTCAGTGGTTTTATGTGTAAAATGTATTTACAAAGCAAGAATGACACTTTCTACTGCTTATAAAGCACTGCAGTATATGTTACACGGCTCATGTTTACATTACAGTACAAAATCATTCCTGTAAGTTTCCGCTTTTGTATAGTTGAAAGACTAATTAAATGTTCAGATACATTTAACTGCTTTGATATTATTTGATTTTTCTTTTTAGATATTTAAAATATACAGTATTTCAATATCGTATTACTGTCTTATTCATTTTTGTGTGCTAGGGTTTGAACTTAAGTTACGTAAAGAATACGTAAACGTGCGAATTGGCCTGTGTAGTACATAAAGTTTTGGTGATGTTTGTGTCTAAGTGAGAAAATAATTAATGTAGATTTAAAGATGCCATAATTGAATGCATTTTGTGCCGAAGCAATGATAAATGATCCACAGTTTAGCCCACATAGACTGATGCTGTGATCATGGTGTGAAGAGTTTTGAAAAAATAAATAAATAATACTAACAATTAAATTAATCATCTGATACAATACATTTGTGTACATGTACATGCTTTTAAATTGTACTTACACTTGTACTTGCATTAAAAAAAATACCCGCATGTAATTACATCTGTAATTAATTTCTGTAATTACACTGTTGACCCATTAACCCACCCTTAAACTTAACCATACCACGAAACCTGTAGCTAACCTTAACCGTATTCCGCCTAAATAGCAGCAAAAGTGTTTTGCAATACAACATGAACACATTAAGTACATTGTACTTAACAATTAGTTTTTTTGTTTTTATTATTCTTTGATGCATATAGTAAAAAACACCTTATATAAAGTAGGACCCATATTAGTTTGGTCTTTGGCTCAATCGCTCTTAAATTTAAAAAGGTGTTTTCTCAAATTTATAGACCTTTACTACAGATTTTGATCATATTCATCTGGGCAGCAGTTTAAACATCAAATGCACCATAACATTAGGAAATCATTTTCTGCTCTGCTGTAGAGAAAAATGAAACACCATTTACAAGTGTTTACTGTAAAACAGTCCTATAACCAGTTCTTTACCATGAGATCCATCAAAGGAAAAATAAATGATATGTGCCATTTGCTGAATAGCACATCACATTTCTATTTCAGGTAGCGGTCAGGGAAGAAGAAGATGGACAGTTGTTTCACATAATGGCGTAAATTTAGGAAATTTACACTGATAAACTAACACTTCTATGGCCCTTCTCAGTCCATCTCTGATTCCATGCAGTGTCTTGGAGAAATGTTATCCACTCTCAAGTATGATGAGTTTTAAATTATGTTTAGTTAGCTAAAATACTAACTGTGCTGGAATTGTATGGTTTTGACCAGCTAGTTGGACTTCCTGATCATTGAACTGTTTTATTATGGATTTGCAAAGTTATGTGTATAGTGACTGATCTGGCTTTTAGTTTGTGATTTTGTAACATTTTACAGTTTGTCTGTTTTTTGTTTTTTACTATCACTACAACATCAGTCTATGTGGGCTAAACTGTTTATCATTTATCACTGCTTTGGCACAGAATGCATCTTTCAAATTACATTAATATATTTCTCACTTAGACACAAACACTCGATGTACCTATACAGGCCAATTTGCAAGTTTACATACTCTTTTCATAATACAACATTGAATAAGACAGCAATTTGCTACATTTGGTCGTTTTTTCAGTCAAAGTTGCTCTTCTATCAGCTTGAATCAGTCGGCCCATTCTCCTCTGACCTCTAGCATCAACAAGGCATTTTCGCCCACAGGACTGCCGCATACTGGATGTTTTTCCCTTTTCACACCATTCTTTGTAAACCCTAGAAATGGTTGTGCGTGAAAATCCCAGTAACTGAGCAAATTGTGAAATACTCAGACCGGCCCGTCTGGCACCAACAACCATGCCACGCTCAAAATTGCTTAAATCACCTTTCTTTCCCATTCTGACATTCAGTTTGGAGTTCAGGAGATTGTCTTGACCAGGACCACACCCCTAAATGCATTGAAGCAACTGCCATGTGATTGGTTGATTAGATAATTGCATTAATGAGAAATCGAACAAGTGGTCCTAATAATCCTTTAGGTGAGTGTATATTCTCAATCTAAAAAATGAAATACTATCAAAACTATTAATGTAGCTGAACACCTAAACATGTGTTAGTCTTTCAATTTCATTACCTATTATCTATACGAAAGAAAAAAAATTGGAATAATTTTGTACACTAATGTAAACATGGACTATGTAACATATACTACAGTCGATTCTAAACAGCAGATAGCTGACTGTCATTCTTGTTGTTAGTGTATTTTAGGTCGTTGTTTAATGAGTAACACTGTTTGTTGGATGACAATCTTTATAGTGTTATAGAAGAATGAGTTGATTTGAGACATGAATGAAGTGTTTTGGTGCATTTTGAATGTGAAATGAAATGAGGTTTTATTAACAAAGTTCGGGAGGAGCATGTTCAGATAATTAACACAAGTGGAGAGCACTCAGCAATCAATGGTAAAAGGTATATATAGACTCAGCAGTCTCACCTCAATCCATTGACAGTTTTGCAGCATCCCCCCACCACCCCTTCTCCACACTTCTAGTCCTAAACACTTACATACGGGGGGAGTACTCTGGGTTCGGGCCGAACGCCGAGCTCGGAGCCCTCCCTCCGGACAGCACGCCAAATACGCATTAAACTTTACCCCCTCAAATTGTATGTAAGTGTGAACTCGTGAACTGCTGAGCCAAGCTGAAAGTTGGTTAAGAGAACTGTGTTAAGGGTTTTGGAAAAAATGACCTAAGCATTGAGAAATGTGTCCTAGCGATTGTAAAAACAAACAAACTGTAATGTATTTCTATTCTTTCCACACACTGCTGCCTGCTGACTAGTCAATTATAATGAATAATAAATCATAAATCTGTCAATAAATGCAGCCGTGCATTATTTGAAATGCTCCAGAATTGAAATTGAAATTCTACTTTACATCTCTCCTACCTGCCACAGCTGACCATCAATATTAAGAAATCATGGATGAGTCGCTGAATCACACAGATGAAACATTCATCAGACTGAGGAGAGGAAGAATGCTCTGTGTTGATATAGTAGCTTTGATTTGTGCTTCTTTTGGCTTTCTCTGTGTAGTCGTGATCACAGGACTACCGAGGTGGAAGCTGACTGTGCGCTCTGGATCATGTGCAGAATATGAAGGACTATGAACCAAATGTTCTTTTAATGCCAGTTCATTAACATGCAAAGCCTATTTAGATCCAGCCCCGTGGTCAGCTCGTTATTTTATAACTCTCTCTTTGGTTCTGTCTGCAGCTGCATGGGTGAGTTCACTCGTGAGCATTCGGTGCACCCGTCCCGACAGTGCCAGGTTTTGCCTGGTTGGAGCGGCCTGTTTGCACCTGCTCGCTTCACTCACTACTCTCATCCCTGTGTTCTGGACGGCACTCAGCATCTGCCGATCATGGTCTGAGCTCCATTCGGTTCCACATGGGGGAGGCTCTGTTTGTAGGCTGGCTGGCCTCGTGTTTGCTATGCACGGCTGGGCTGTTGCAGTGTTGTTCTGGCCCCCCTCGGCAGGGCAGGAGAAGAAACCACCATCGCTGAGTCCTCCATCAGCAGCGACATCAGTTTGGACACACTGTTTAGCTCAGCCAGCCTAGACTCTCATGCAAATGCAGACATTAGTGAACTGTAAAAATGGATGAGTTGGTGACAGTAGTCTTTTTTAAAGGGATAGTTCACCCAAAAATGAAAATTCTGTCATCATTTACTCACCCTCATGTTGTTCCAAACCTGTATGAGTTTCTTTCTTCTGCTGAACACAAAAGAAGATATTTTAAAGAATGTTGGTAACCAGACAGTAGACCGCTCCCATTGAAATCCATAGTATTATTTTTTCCTATGGAAGTCAATGTGTGCCATTAACTCTCTGGAGAACCAATATTCTTTTATTTTAATATCTTCTTTTGTGTTCTACAGAAGAAAGACACTCATACAGGTTTGGAACAACTTGATGGTGAGTAAGTAATGACAACATTTACTTTTTTTGGGTGAACTATCCCTTTAATTAAACATTGTCTTTTTTAAATTCAGCCCAGAAACTGAAGACTTCGCATCATAATAAGGTTTAATTTCATGTTTAATTTAGTCAAATAACATCTATCTCCAGCTTCTTCCTTAGCCATAAGGGGCTGTTATAAGATTTGCCCAACAGATGGCGTTGCTCCACCATTTGGCAAAAAGCAAGTCAGCTTTTGGTCCAATTCAATTTACCGAATCGGTTCGTCCCAATGAACAAGACCAAATTCAAGTCATTCAAGTATTTCCAGTTGTATTACGTTTGATTTTTGACGATTTTCACTACGTTTTCACAATTATGTAGATTATGTCAAATGTTGTGATTACTGTTTCAACATTTTAGTTAGTAATGGGCGAACAATATTATTACTAACATATAATTATTATTAATAAGAAGATCATAATAGTAATAATACATATTAATATGATTAACATATGTGTTCCATTTTTCACAATATTGCTCCTAAACAAAGTCATTCCTTTCCGTCGAGTGTTCTACAAACGCTTATCGAATCGTTTCGACTGAGTCAATCAAGAATCGGTTCAAAACATTTCGTGCGAACAAAACATCGTCACTATAATTCTGAGGACTCTCATACATATTTTTTTGAACATGGAGTGAATGAGAGCAACTATTTAACTTCCCATGATGGTGACAGCATCCAGTTACCTCAAACGGATTGTCTCAATGTGGCTATTTGGAGGAGAAAAGAATTTAAGACCCTGGAAGAAAGTCTGTGCGGGCTTAAAAAAGAAGATAACACCGTGAAGAAAGCCAAAACGCTGAGCAAATTTTGCTTTAATCCTGCGTCTGGATCATGTGTCTGCCAGTGGCGCGCGCATTTTACTATCCTCGCAGTGCGCGTGGGGTGTGCTACAAGTATTTGAAGCGATGAACGGAGGATATCAGCACAAAATCTTACCTGAAATATCTTGAAGACTCTATTAAATCGTGGATTTTCCGGTAAAGGATGATAATGTGTTGTTTTTGAGGCAATAACTGGCTTTTTCGAGGAGCTGTTTCCATTGCGCGCGATGGGAGGTGAATGGTTGATGAGCGCGCGCTACGATTCCCTGAATCCAGTTTTATGACATGAAGTTTTTTATTTTCACCAATTTTGATTACAAAGCCATGGATAAGCGCAAAAGACTGTTATTTTTCCTTTTTTACTTGATGTCAAAGTTTTACCTTAGTGACCAGCAGGTCATACGAATCGGTAAGTGATTGTCTATCATGTCACGTTCATTGTTGTAACTTTGTCACCTGCAGTTACTTCTTAATCTATAAACTTTCGGTGTTCGGCACCGTGGGTCTTTTTTGTCACGTCACTGCTTAATCGACTTGTGAAAGTGTTCAAAATATCTTCATCTTCTATTTATTTTTGTGACCTCTCTAAAAGTATTGTGCAGTTGTATCTGAATATGCATATAGAAATAAGCCTACGTATGTTCATTGAAATTATCAACATTGTCATATAGCTAACGTTACAATAATAATGTTTTTTTTCCAGAACTCAGACTTTAAAACTTTATACAAATTGGGTGAAATCTTTAACAAAGATAGGTTTCTCAAAGTCCATTGTTCTGAATGTGATGGTTGACCTTTCCTGACATAAGAAGTGTCGTTGACGGGTCATCTTGAAAGTATTAGGCCTATGTTTAATATTAAACCATCATCATCACTAAAATGTGATTTGAGAGATTTGATCACTGGCTGCCCTCTATGTGTTATTGAGATAAAGCCTGTTGTAGTCACACATAGAACAGTACTGTATGATGATTGCTGCTGTCTGACTTTGGCAGCACAGTAAATCCCCAAAGCAGTTTTAACAACCTACATTAATCCTCTTTCCTACTCAAGACTTGATTAGATGCTCCTCTCCAAAAGATGGGACTTAAGTTGAAACAGAAAGCTTGGCGTATTGCTTCTGTGGGATAGATTGTGAAACAGAGCTGGAAATACTATATATATATATATATATATATATATATATATATATATATGTATATATATATATAGGTACATATATATAGCCTATATTAAGAGACCACTGCAAAATTAGCAGTTTCTCTATATTTAATATTTGTGTTTATGTAAAAAAAGGTTTATATATATATTATTTTTTAAACTACTGACAACATTTCTTCCAAATTTCAAGTAAAAACATTGTCTTTATGAAGTATGCATGACTCAAGCCACGTACAAGGTTATCCTGGTAGAACAAAATTGCTCTCTTCTGCTCGGACAATATTCCCCAGCTCGAAGGATTGTTTTTTTCCCACGGGACAATGCTCCTTGCCACAGCCAGGCCAATAAAAGTGTGGATGGAGGACCACCAGACCAAGACCTTGTCATGGCCAGCCCAATTTACACACCTGAACCCCACTGAAAACCTCTGGAATGTGATCAAGAGAAAAATGGAAGGTCACAAGCCATCAAACAAAGCCAAGCTGCTTTAATATTTGTGCCAGGAGTGGCATTAAAGTCACCAAACAGCAATGTGCAAGACTGGTAGAGCATTGCAAAGACACATGAAAGCTGTGATTAAATCAGGGTTTAAACCAAATATTAATTTCTTAAGTTAAGACATTATTGTGGTGTTTAAAAATGAATACACTTTTTTGCAATATTCGAGGTCCGAAAACATGGCGTCTTTTTTTGCGATTTGAACCAGTTGCCATTTTTCTGCAAATAAATGCTGTTTTTTTTCTTAAAATTTGGAAAAAAAATTGTCAGTAGTTAATAGAATAAAACTAAATTTTTATTTTTACTCAAACACATACATATAAATATTATTAATAATTTATTAAATTAATGATTAATTTATTAAAGTTATTATTCATTTTTAGATAAGTCTTTTCAAACTGTAGTCTGATATAGGCACACCACGGGACCATTTCAAATTAATTAGTTAAAACAAAAGGTTTACAAACACTTTCTCTTTCTGTATGTCAACCTACAGTGTTGATGTAAAAAAAAAAAAACACATGCATCATCCATCCATCCATATATAAACTACAATGAAATGATCTCAATTTAGGTTTACTGCAACGATCCACTCTTAAAGGTATAGTGGAGGATTTTCTAGAATTTTAGAAAAGAACCGCCCTCTCCACTTTTTGAAAAAATGCACATGCGCAACACTCTACCTGCTCCCGAGAGGGAACGCCTATGCAGGAGAGAGCATGCACGAGCCTAGTGCGTGACTTGTGCCAGGGCTAGCATCGCTAATCATAGCTTACATTAACTTTTACTAGCAGTGATTTTAAATGGATTTCTCCAAATAGCATGCCAAACTTTACCTGTCGAGTAGAAACTTCACGACTGAGGCATCAGTGGGAAGCCCAACCTGTGCTTTTAGCGCACGCCAGCGTGTGAAATATTCTCCCAAAAACACTCTGGTCTTGTTTCTTTCTTCAGAGGCCTTTCTCTTCTTGTCATGCAATTCGTAGACACTTTTTCTCTTGCGACCCTCAGACATTTTGAAAAAACCCGGTGAGAACGGCGAGCTTCAATGAATGGCTGAAACCGTAGCTCACCACACATATACACCTGAAAGTGCGCATGCGCAGAAAGCGAAAACTACCTAGGGACGAGCACGTACAACGGCCTTACATAAACATATCACCAGAGTGATTGACAACTAGGAGGACCAATAGTCTTGATGATCCACCCGGAAAAAGAAAATCCTCCACTATACCTTTAATGTTGGTCATTTTTCCCAGGATGTATACTTGTGTGTAGAGCAGAATGAAAGAGTTATTTAGCCCCCTGATGTGACCTCCGAACTGCCCTATTGATTCCACAGGTATTTCATCAGTTCTGTCCCGGAGGGGACTTGTTTAGAGCACACCATGTGTGGACCCTTATTATTTGTCAAAGTTTATCAGATATTGTAGGTTTACAGATGTTTTGTCGCCTTGAACACACAGTGTTCTGTCTTTAAGATGGATGTGCACTGGAGCAATGAATCATATTATTAGATATACACACCCTTACACATACACATGAATTTGATAGGACATTGTATATCAGGCTGGAGACACTGTCCCTATGTGCTTTCAAAAATACAGGTGCATCCACCTGCCATCTGTCATCTGAATGTTATGATTGGCATGTTATAAAGCGCACGCCACTGGAGACATGCAATAATGGTGGGATTAGTTTGCATAACAGTGAGCCATATTTGATACACTGACGTTTCTTGGCTTTTCACAAATGTTCATGTCAAGATTGTATGACAGTGTACAGCTAGGCTATAGTTTCTGTTTCACATAATGATGAGCAAAGATTAAAAATAGATGTTGGATGATTCAAGGAAACTAGATAGGTCTTTAAGGTTTGCTTTTTAAAACAACTCATTTTAATTTTCATTTGCCTCTATATTAATTGTATCCCTCTATTCAGAGAAGAAATATATGTCAATGTAAAAAAAAAAGTTTGGTAATACTTTACTTAAAGTATTTATAATGTTTGTTATAATGCATTATAGCTTTTGATAAATAATTGTAACCAAAGGCATAATGCATTATAATATTAGCAGATTCCTTGTAACATCTAAAATGTGTTGTTTGCCATGCATTATACTTACTAAAGGTGTAATAATGAATAGATATGTATTGTAGTGTATTATAACTGTGGTTACAATTATTCATGAGACCATACAATGCATTATTACAATGCATAATTAATGCATTAATCAGAGCTCTCGCCACGCTCTCCCAGCTAATTAGGTGCCAAGACCTGTGTCTGTAGTCAAAAATTCTAACAAAAAATTATTAACTTCAAGCAGGAGAAAAAAAACAATGTAAACAATTTGGCTGTCTGCCTCCCTCAGTGCATAATTAGGCTAATGCATTAAAATACTTTTATGATGCATTATATATAAAGATTTGAAGTAAAGTGTTACCAAAAGTTTAATAAATAGGCTAAATGATTTTTGTATATCACAGTGTTGACTGAGGAAATGTGCAGTGCTGATGGAAGTATTTCACAGGCCATGAGTGGAAATTAATCCTTTTAGATTTGGATCCACGTGGCCTCAGATGTATGTTCAGGACTGTGAAATGGCGCTGCTCTTTGACGGTCAGCAGAATTTCCCTAAAAGTCTGTACGGATATGGTGAATTAGGAGCTGGTTTGCATGCCTCTGTGCATCTATTTGTACACTCTGCAAAGTGTTTGTCAATTAATTAACAAATAAAGTTGGCTGTCAATATTTGCATCAAAAAATACGTACTGTTAATGAACCTCTTACAGATTGAGCTTGAAGTAACGGTGAATGAACCAGAGCGTTTAGGATGATCCCCATGAGAAAATCAAAGAGTTCGATCACAGTGGCGGAGAGAGTGGAGAATAGCTAATGTCTCTCGCTCTTTCTCTGCTAAAGCATTGGTATGCATGCTGACTCCTTATCCCTTTGTGTTTTCTTGTGTTTGTCAGAAGGGATGTGTTTGAACAAGATTTCATGAATTTGAATGAGAGAGAAGGTTTTTTCTTCGATGATGCATTTGGCCTGTGTGTTTGCAGAAATCATTGTGATGTCTTTATAAGGAGTGTGTGGAATAGCCTGCATCAGTGACCGAAATGTTGAAAAGAAGGTCAGAGACAGAAAGACAAAGACTGTGTCCGAGATGATATTCAGCAGTGGCTTATGTGCAGGTTTGTGTATGTGTTTGTACGTGTGCATGCTTGCATTGGTTGGTGCTCATTTGTGCATTAGAAGGTTCGCATGATCTTTTTGATATAGGCTAATCAAGAACTCTGTGTATGTTACATTTATTAATATTATCCAAAGTGACTTACCAATGAGGAATATGACACAAGCCTTTCATCTTACAAGCCACAGTATGCAGCAAATTGTTGAACGAAAGTAATATAACAAAGTATTATATAAATTAAGTAATTTAAAGGTGCACTCAACAGCTTTTAATTAGGGCTGTCAAAAGATTAATCGCGATTAATCGCATCCAAAATAAAAGTTTGTGCTTACATAATATATGTGTGTGTACTGTGTATAATTATTTTGTATATATCAATACACACACATGCATGTATATATTTAAGAAATAGTTAGGCCTACATACATATTTTGTAGGCTATATATTTATATATAATTTATATTATATATAAATATAATTTTTTTATATATAAATTACAAATTTTTCTTAAATATATACAAGCATGTGTGTGTATTGATATATACAAAATAATTATACACAGTACACACACATATATTATGTAAACACAAACTTTTATTTTGGATGCGATTAATCGCGATTAAAGGTGCAGTGTGTGATTTTTAGCGGCATCTAGTGGTGAGATTTGCGAATTGCAACCGGTTAATAATTCGCGGCCTTTCCTTGAAATTTCAAACTCGAATGAGAGGCTACAGTGGCCGACGTAGGAAGCCGCGTCTTTTTCTGCTGCTTCTCATTCAAGTTAGTGATGAAACGCGCTCTGTAGCGCTGTCTGTTCGCTGTCGGCTACGGTAGAAACATGACGTCACGATATGTCGACCTTCATAGAAGGGGGTGGCCGCGGTTATGTACATATAAATGACTCATTCTAAGGTAATAAAAACATAACGGTTCATTAAGTTAGGTCTTTATACACCACTGAAAACATAGTTATGGATCTTATATTGCATTTCTGTCAATAGATCCTCAGAAATATCACACATTGCACCTTTAATCTTTTGACAGCCCTACTTTTAATAAAAAGTTTAAGCTAAAAGTTTTACATATATTGTATTCACATGTACAAATGTGCATTTTTAAAGTTCCCAGTTTTAAGGGATACAATTTTTAACTACAGGGGGACTTTACAGGACTTTTTACAAAACAATTAAAATTTTCAGTCTTTCTGTTAAAGAATTTCATGTTTAATTTAATGTTACTTGCCATTTACATGCAAGTAAATCCATAACATAAAAAAAATAAAAAATAATTCCCAGTGTATTTTATGTTATTGATCGTATTATGAACAATTCATATTTTCTTTTTTAATTTGTGATCATTCAATCTTCCGGTGAAACATCAGACTTCTCTCTGGTCGTTCGGATCTGCCTCCATCTAATCAATAACCGATGGGTAGAACCAAGTTCTTGTCGAGTCTCGTCTATGTTGGATGTGTTTCACTACTCTTACTCTGTGGATTAGCCTGTGGATTTATTAAAAAGACTGCCTGATTATCTTAATCTGTGCGCGTATTATACCGACACAATCCGTGACACCTGCCATGTTAAGATCACGAGTCGTGTCATGTAATTTACGTTCGTTTTTTCAGCCAGTGCTCTAAACAGAACAAGCAAATCAAGTGGAAAAATTAAATATCCAAATTGGCTGTTTTTACTAAAATGATGAAACAATCCATGGCACAAGAAATGCCTCTGTGATCATCCAAAACACAGTGTGACAGCTAGCGGTCACAGTGCAATGCAACATGAGACCGAGATAAACGGACGAAATGGATCAAAAAGAGATAAACAGTTTAGCAGTTAGTAAACGCACTTCATGCATCCAGGCCGCTAGGTGTCCAATACAACCGTTATGATTAAATTGAACAAAAATGTACTAAGTGCACCTTTAACTTGAACTCCCCATGACTAATTATACTTGTCTGACTCAAATTTGAATAATTACAGTAAGTGGAGCAAAGGGAAACTCATCAACATTAAATATTGATTTTAATCATACTAACAGTACATTATATAAATCAGCTCAGTTCTGCCCTCTGCCTTTGTGAAATATTTGCTTTTATAAACTGCTGAATTTGGTTGTTCTTTTGCCAAAAAAAAACAATGCTGGATGAAAACACATGGATTCTGATCCATTCTTACTGTATCGTTGTGCAGAGTGTTCTGCCAGAATATAAGCAGCGTGGTTGAGGACAATGATATATAGTTAGAGCTGACAGATATGTAGCATTGAAAAGCCTCAAGTGAACATCTCCCGGAATGATCCAGGGGAAAATGAAAAACAGTACCGGCTGAACGCACAGAGCAAAGTTTGAGATCCTTCATGGCACTACAAGGTCAGATGCACTCAAAACAGTCACCAAACACTTATGCATGCACAATCATCTGCTTATTGTGCATCAAAAGACTCGGGCTGCATCCAAATATGCATACTTCACTACTATATAGTATGTGAAAAGAGTAGTACGTCCGAATTAACAGTATTAAACAGTAGGCAAAAATTACCCGGATGACCTATACTACTTCCGGCATGATTTTAAAGTGCACGTCCAGTCCCACAGGAGAGGATTTGTAAATGGCAGTGAAGCAGCACAACTGATGCTGTAGGTCACATAATAATGACAACATGACAAATGTAGTGACGGGATTCATAATTAAAAAAATAATGGTCAAAAAGTAAGTACGTAAAAAAGTACGTATTCAGAGAGTGTTTTAGATGCAGCCTTTACGTCACTTTCAGTGACATTTTGTTTTGTTGTCTCAGAGTTGAATATTCTAAAGTTCATTGAGCTCAGTATTTGGAGGGGGGAAAAAACAGCAGCATTTCAGGGCTGCATTCAGACATAATCTCCAAAAGGCCTTTGAGGTGTTAATTTTGGTAAAATGTTAAGAAAAGCTGAGAAATCTTAGCAATTGACTATAATTGCACACATGCTTCATAAGGGTATATATTACAGCTATAAGCTGAAAATCACCTCTATTTTATGAATGAAAAGACTGGTTTCCTTTGTCAACCAGTTCCTGAGGGAAATGGGAATGAATAAATGTGCAAAAATAAGAAAGAGGCACAAAGGGTTTGTGAGCTAAAAGGCAAAAAGACAATGCATCCAGTAACACAGTCTGGGAATGGCGACAATTACCCATAATTCAGCTAATTTACATCAATTTAAATGTAAAAACTGCCTAACCTCTGCACCATTTTTGTTCATGTGTGCAGAATTTTAATGAAAAAAGAAAAAAACTCTGAAGCAAATATTTCCACTCAAGGGTTCGTTGACAGTCAAATTAGGCCTTTAAAAGTTTATTTTAGTCTTTCTGTACTTCTTTGGTATATCTTTGATATCTTTTCAATCTTGATAAAGCAGATGATTAAAATAAATACAATTATTAAAACATTAAAGTTAATACATTTATAAATTAAATAATAAATAATAAAATGTATAAAAAAGTATTCAAATCATTTAACAATACAGTACTATAGTGAGTAGTTTAGGTGATTAGTGATGTAGGTTGATGAAATAAATAATTTCCAAATATTATTCTACACATATATCTAATATTAATATTAATATTATAATTTTTTCACAGTATAAATTGGGTCTTTATTCATTAACTTATAAAGCTGCCTTTTTAAGACAGATTGCACAGAACTGTCCATTTAGATTTTTGACTTTAAATGTAAGGTCCCTTGCATAGGCTATTTGGGGGTCAGATCAGTGGTAAAAGATTGAAAACATGATCTATAGCAGAAACTACTACTTTTAGTCCATACTTTTTGCCAACCACTGGAGTTGTGTTGCCTGCTAAAACCTCACCAATTGCTTACCAACTCTGGGAGCCTTTGAACTGTCTGTTGATCAAAGCTAGAGAGAAGGCACTGCATACTGCGTGTGTCACATTCTGGAAGATAGGACATGTTCTACATTAAAGTACCATGAACTGCATTAATGAATTGTCCACTGTGAGAATACTTTGAGGAGGATGTGCTGTATACTGTCTGGCAGACTATAGATTGAACTAGGGCAGTGATAAAATATCAATGAGCATGCTGGCCTGATCCTGCTGTGACATATGGCACTGTGGGTCTGCAGCTGAATACTATTGGATAAAACAGCTAATAATCAGTAACGAAATTCACGATCGATTATTCGGGTCTGTATGGAGAAGCTTTGTCAGTAACACCACTTTAAAGTAGTGGGGGAAAAACACATTCGAAAAATGTAAGAAATACACTCTAACGAAAAAGAAGTTTATTGAAGTATGCTATTAGTATACTTCTTTTAAACTAAAAAAAAAATTAAGAACGTATACTTTTAGTCTTACTTTTTATGTACTTCTCAGAAATATACTAAATTGCACTTAGAAGTATGCTTGATTTATACTGACAGAAAAAGTATATTTGGCCAATACTTGTACTCAGTCTTTTGATCGAGATATACTTAAAAGTATAATGAAGTACTCTAAGTATACTTGGCTTGTAGTTTTGATTGAGTAGCCTATTAACATAGTTTTACATACTGTGTCTTATAAACTTACATTGTCTGAAAATATTGATTTATAAAAAAACAGATATACCTAACTGATTATCTGAATTTTTGTGTAGGCTGGTCCACTGGTAGTGTACTTAGGAATGTTCTTCAAATCTATTTTACTCTTTCCCCACCATTTACTGAATTGTCCGGCTATCTATGTTTTCACCGTTATATGGTAGGGGGCGCTATTACACATCTTCTAGTACAGAATCTCCAGATCAAAACACAGGTGAAGAAGCAGATAGAAGATTGCTTAAGTAAATGGAAAACATTGTGATCATCAAACATTAAACAGCATATAAACTGCCTAACATTACCGAATGAAATGTCGACCCAGGGATAACGACTGTAAAGCTTTGTGGGTGCTGATGAATTCGATCTACTCGAAAGTCTATCTAACATAAATCCGTGTTATGTTCTGAATCCGATCTGGTTCAAAAAAGCGATTTTCTCAGCTTTTTGTTTAAAAAGTTGATTTTTTTAAAGGAACACGCCGACTTTTTGGGACTTTAGCTTATTCATCGTATCCCCCAGAGTTAGATAAGTCCTTACATACCCTTTTCATCTCTGTGTGCCGTAACTCTGTCTGACGCACCCACCGCTAGCCTAGCTTAGCACAAAGACTGGAGGTAAATGGCTCCAGCTAGCATACTGCTCCCAATAAGTGACAAAATAACGCCAACATTTTCCTATTTACATGTTGTGATTTATATAGTCACAGCGTGTACAAATAACAAGGTCACATGGGACACAGCCATCTTCTAACCGTACAGGGAACTATATTTTCAGAAGGCGAAGCACTGCTACTTCTGCGGAGTGATTTACTCCAAATCTGAGCGAACTCTCTGCTCCTCACCACGGGGCTTCTCAGGTGCTGCAAGCTTAAGTTTGACAGTTGTATTCTTAATCTGTAACTCTTTACATTACAAAAGCTAAATATCTGGACCTGTCTGCAGTGTGAAATGTGTTTTGTCTGGAAATTACAAATGCTGACGAACTACCGCCAATGAGAGAGCAAGATACAGGGCAAGGGAAAGTTCAGGGAAAGTCAGACCAGAACATCAGCAAGCATGGCTTCTGCAAGCAACCATTCTCTCCTTCATATTTTTTTCCCCCTGCAAATCAGCACACAGACAACTTGGATCGCAGGCTTCTTGCGGGCTATCATTTTGACAAGAAGAAATCCAGTCCTGCGTGAAAAGGACTTGTGTCTTGTGCGTGATCATGTTTATTTCCTTACTTCCTGTACCACTTCTCATGGTGTTTGGTTTTTGTGACACGTAGTTTGTAGATCAGACATTGGCTGGGTCCATCACTTGCATACTCTTTTGAGTGGGTACTTACTTCGCGAACGCTTAAGAAAGCATGTTCTAAATAGTATGAATGTGTGTAGTATGAATGTAATTCAGATGTACTATATGCTGTCATTATCATGTGACCTACCAGAATCAGTTGAATCTCTTCACTGCCATTCATAAATCCTCTCCCGTGGCCTCGTAGGTCATCCAGGTTTTTCTTTTATGAGTACTGTGAATTTGTTTTACTTTAGATCACATTTATATTACATTACATCATTTATATTATAGTACATACTTTTTATGTCACATAACATGTTTCACCTACTGTATAATAGGGAAGTATGCGATTTCAGACGCAGTCATAGTGTATGCGATTCTTCGCCCTGTTGCCGATCCATCATGTAATGTGCACATAAAAGCGAATAAATGGTACCCCAGACAGTCATGTAATGTGGGAAGAACAGTGATTTAACAACTTTGAAAATCGTGTAGTGTGTTCATTGGTAGCGAAGACTGAGTTTGTGCTTTTGTATTTCTTTAGTAAAATTCATAAATGAGTGATTTGAATTGTCCTGCTTCCAAACTGTGTCCAAACATATTTTTTGTTTTATAGTGGAACGTTTATAAATTAACACTTTGTAATGAACATAATGTATAACAGACAATATATATTTTTTTTCGATTAATCATAAAAATATGCAAAGCTCTACTCCTAAGTACAAGCATATAGATCCAAAGCTTATAACTTTCTTTATAACTTATAATGTTTATTGCAAGGTCAAAATGCATTTAATGGCACAAACATGATAGAAAAAGAAATTAATTAAAGTTGCGTTCTCCAAGGTGAGCCGCAGAGGCTTTGGACTTCCCTTGGGGACCATTTTCCAATGAATAGAAATAAAGCATTAAGCATGCTCAAGTAACCATCACTGTGCCTACGCACACATACACAAGTGTCTATATGCCACTCTGTCTGCTTTTTCATTCCACTCTAATCTAATGCTATGTCTTAAAGACACTGGAAATCTATTTGGTTCCAAATGGCGGACTCTCAATAACGTGCCAATCAAAGGAAATTTGAAGCTAGATTGATTTGGTATTTCCAGATAATAAAAGATCAATGAGGGATCAGACTTTTCAGTAAATAAACATAGCAAAAACATAGATCCGAAACTTCGTAAAAAACTAACCGAGACTTGTTTGCTGCCAGACTCATTGTTATCAACTCTCCTTCATGTTAGTGCATCTGCCTCGTCTAGAAAAGCCTCAGGCTTCATTTTCATCTCCGGCCTTCCAGTCGGACACAGTCTGACCATCTCCCTCTATATGAAAGCAATCAGTTTTTCACAGACGAAATCTCCTCTCCGTTCTCCCTGTGTGGAGAGCTCGGTCTGCGCTCTTTCCTCGAGGGACTATCTGAACATCAGACAGTGTTATCCACAGCAGGACTTTTTGGCTTTGCTCATTCCAACTCAGCTTTCAAAAAGCCAAAACAAGCCACTGAGACCAGGTTTGGTAGAAGCTCGTATCTGCACTCTGATGAGCTTCATCTCACACACATGAACATTTCCATTTAATTACTCTTATCTTCATTCACAGTCTTTTCATTAAAGAGCCAATCTGTCACTTTCACTGTTGGAGGTTGGCTGTTTATTGGTGAGTTAATGGCCCATTATTTCCTGCTGAGACCTTTTTGTTGGCCGTCTATGAATAGAGCCCAATCTCAGGTGGATGTCCTCCATGCGGATCTCGCCGTTATATTGTATTTGCGTGTTGTGTAGTTTTAGTATCTCCAGCATTACAAGTAATGTGTCACGACAATGCTCTTGCTAACAGATGTTCATGCATCATTGTGGAGATACACTCCAATGCAAGTCTTGGCCACTTAGTCCAGACATTTACGCAATGTTGGCTTTGCACCCTACCAAGTTAAATAGATTCTTGATTGGCATATTCAGTAACAAAGTCTGATGTTTTGATCATGATTATTTGCTGATTAAGGTGTGAACAATTTGTTTTGATCTCGATGATTGTGCGATTTGCATATGATCATTGAGAAAAGATGATGTTGATTAACCTCATGCAATTGTGAGAATAAGCTTCACTGCCAGCAAGGGAAGTGATTTAAAAATGGCGTGTTAAAGGTCAAACGCAGTGTTGGCCAATTAGTCCAAGTTTCTTTAGCAGCTAAATCTGCATGATTTGCCATTTCAGTTTTTCTAAATGTTATGGAATTTCTGAATGACCTGGTGTAACCTGTTTAGCGAATTATATCACATACTTGGTATTGACATTTAGATCAGACTTGGAATTATTCAAAAGCAGAAGTAAAACAGCTATTGTACTCTGTTTTTTTATGAATTATTAAGATAATGCATTTATGTCACTCTCTTTTATGTTCTTAATAATAATCAAACAGCAAAATTGGCAAGAAAAGCTCACTGCTTTTGTAACTTTAATAAACCTCTACAGTTAGATATACTGAACAACTCACACTCTTTGTTCCTTTGCTTGTAATTGATTTGTTTGTTCTTCATTTTATTACAGACTGTTTACTGATGTTGTTTATTTAATTGAAAAAAGTGTCCATCACTCAAGGGATACAGAGCAGTCCAGCAAGACTTCTGCCTGGATCCTCAGTTTGCAATCCTAAATTGTCAACGTGTGCCAAGCGTCAATGTGGTCTGGATGGGAAAAAGATTATCTAGAACAGACTATGAACTTTGTCAGCTGTTTGAAAAAACCATTGACTATACCTGAGCCAAATTGTATATTCTTTACATGTGTCTTAGCATCGTTGAACCATTTCTTATTCATATAGATTTTTTTTTTTCACTAAAGGTGAACTTTTTGTTTAAAGGCTCATCTTGGCAAGATAATGTAAAAATAGTGAAGTTGTATCTTTGATAAGTGTAAACAGACAGGACAAAAATATGATTTGTCAAAATAAATGTGTGCATTCGCCTGTTTTAGACAACTTTTGCTGGGATGTGCTTGGATGGGTAATTTTTGGGAAGGTTAATTTTGTCTAAATGGGTATCTAACAGATGGTTTTAAATATATATATCTATCATGACTACTCTCTGACTGTTGGTAATGGATATGACAATGTTAATATGTTTGGTCTTGGCGGAATAGATCTGCTACACTGCTGCTGTTATTTCTGCTGCAGAGAAAGTACAGGACTTGCTACTGCTAATACATATATGACGTGCTGCTGCTGTCCAACGTTGCGTTCATTAATTACCTGTAGAAGGTCTATAGACCTTATGTAGCTCCGCCCCTTTTCAGCGCTGCGCTCATTGTCTTTTGACTTCCGGTCTGTATTTTCACAGCGTTTTGCGTGTTTATTAATGAACAGCTCGTTTTAAAATCTTCCCGGTCGATTTACATTTGTTAAGTCATCTGCTTTAAACATTACAGTCCTCATGATAACTTTCGTTAACTTTACATTAAGTAAATCCACTTAAAAAGCTAATTACTCCTGGACAGAAATGCCATATAAATATACAGAGCGACCGCAAAACGGAAGTTAAAAGACAATTTTCCAAAGATGGCGGCGCCCTTGTTTCTCTGGTGCATAAGGTCTATACAGGTGGAGCTGGGGAAGACACTGCAACTGCTACAGCAAATGCTGACCAAGTATTTGAAGGTTGAGCTGCGAGCTTATTGGCTACTGATACAGCAGGAACCAATCAGCTGTGCCCTGTAGAGAATGATGTTGCAAGCAGATTGAGTTAAGGACTTATCAGCCTACATCATCTAGAGTTTCAAGAGCTGGATTTAATTTTTTCAATATACTTTATTAGGGCCCGAGCACCGATGGTGTGAGGACCCTCTTGGAATTGCTCTGTTTATCATTAACTTGGATTTGATTTGTATTTAACATTAGCTTGGCACTATTGTTTAGGCTATACATTTTTAAATTAGTATGGACCTGAAATGTATCCATTTCCAGGGAACTGGTTTTATTTATTTATTTATTTTTGTACACTGGTTTTTAAATGTGTTTTTAAGGAACTGTAACAAAAACTGGATTGTGTTAGCAGGCCTATGCTTTAGAATGAACTTGAAATTGATTTATATTCAGCATTAGCTTGGCACTATTGTTTGTAACTGCTTTTGAATTAGTGTGGAACTGGAATTAATCCATTACCTGGAGATTCATTTAAATTTTATTTGTAAATTTAACTAGGCTCTGTTTTTTAAATGTGTTTTAAAATAACTTTAAATAACTTCTGCTTTGGCTTGTATTTAGCACTAGCACTATTAAAATTTAGATTTTAATGGGATTTATGCATTACCAGGGCATTCTTTAATTGTATTCATACATTGTACTAATTTTTAAATGTATTTTACTTTTAAAAGTACATATTTGGAAATCTACAGTACAAGTGAGATTAATCAGACTCCTTACATACTTACTTGTTGCTCAGCACTCTTTATTTTGGTTAAAGGGGGAATCTTTGAGACGCGGGAGAATGAACCCGTCAGTATGGATGAACTCGCCTTTAAATTTGCTGTTACAAGTATCAACCGAAACAGAACCTTGATGCCAAACACCACGTTGACCTACGACATCCAGAGAGTAAACCTCTTTGACAGCTTTGAAGCCTCCCGAAGGGGTATGACTCTTTTTTTTTATTGATTTGATTTTGAATTTATTTTACTATTTTATTGTTTGAAATTTGCTAAGTGGAATATATTAAATCAAATGTATACATGTATAGTTTTTATTTATTTATTGGTTTGTAGTTTAGATTTATAATATTATATTTATTATATTTTATTGTTAATTTAATGTTAATTCAATATATTATGTTATAATTATTTTAAATTGCTGGATACAGTTGAGAAGGTCAGTACCTCTGATGAAGGACACGCCAAAATAACCATTTTAAGGGGCAAATGTATAAAATTAGCTACTTTGTTAATTTTATGTATATGTATCTGATACAACAAAAACATGGTATTTGTGACTCTAATACTTAAATATTGAAATTATACCATTTTCATGGAAATTGCAATTATAAGCTAATTTAATGATAACCCAGAACTGAAAAGTCCAGACTATTGCTTTTATTATGTACATGCTTTGTTCTGTTCTTTCCTCTTCTCTGTTTCTAATACACATTTTTTCATGTCACCTGTTTTTCTTTCCCTGTCTGTTCTCTGTCCCTCCATTTTTTCTTCTCTCAGTATGTGACCAGCTGGCCCTGGGGGTTGCGGCGGTCTTCGGCCCCTCTCACAGCTCCTCGGTCAGTGCCGTCCAATCCATTTGCAATGCTCTAGAGGTGCCACACATCCAGACACGCTGGAAACACCCGTCTGTGGACAATAAAGACAATTTTTACATTAACCTCTACCCTGAGTACACCTCCATAAGCAGGGCTATCCTGGACATTGTTATTTTCTTCAAATGGAAGTCTGTTACTGTGGTTTATGAAGACAGCACAGGTGAGTGACAGTTATGGTTTAGAAAGAGGAGACAAAGGGATATTTGAAGGGCAGCTCAATGTGCTTTTTGAGGTTTTGTGATCTTCAATGGGATCTTCACAGCTTTGTGCTTTAAAATGGGACACTGCAGGCCACAACATTTATACCGAAATTTTTCACTCTTTTTCTGCTGTAAAGAGTGACTGATGTCCACATATATTTACATTCTATTATATTTAAAACAAATGGGAATTCAAACTAAATTCAACAGTAACCCTAGCATTGCTTATCACCATCATATGTTTTGAATGCTGGTTCCCAAGCACGGAATAATGGTATCCCCTTCAGGCCATGCTGGTCAAGTTTTGTTGGTGAACAAGTATAAATCAATATGAAACCATAAACCAGTTTGCAAATGCCTTGTGGTTTAAACTGGTCTTTTCAGCAGGGATCCCCTCATGAATTTGAGACATTTTTGTGTCTACTTACAATTTTTTAATATAAGGAGTTTTCTATTCTGTTAATGTTAGATATAGTATTTTTGTATGGCGTTTTGTTTCCAACACTCGCTGTAAGCGGTATACCCATCACAACAGACTGAGCCATCTGACCAATCAGAGCATAATAGGCTCTTGGATTGGTTGGTTTAGAGAGACCAAATCTGTTGGTGATGCTGCAATGCATGTAACCCTATTGCAGGAGACCTTCAAAACTTAATTAGGGACCTTTAAAATAGCATAATAGGGGCACTTTAAATTCCTGCATTGAAATGCACAGTGATGAAACATTTCATATGTGGCATTGGCATGTTTAATGCATGATTTCATTTGGGAAGTCTTCTTTTGTTTTTTCTAGGTCAGTTTGGTTTACTTCGCCCTTGCCCTTATCAGTTTAATTTCCTTTTGACAGCATTATTTCAATACCATATTTCATTTTCTATATATTTTTACTTTTGTGACCTTTTCTAAACTAAAATGGTTTTGAAAACAGTGAAATATTGACTGAATATTGATCTCCTCCCACGTTGTTTCCTGCTGATTACAGACATGCATTTCATAGGCCTTGGCTCATGTGTCAGCAGACTGAAGAAATATCATGATTGGAATGGTTGTTCAGATTTATAATTATTATTATTATTTCTCTCAGAGAGGTGATAAAAAGTGTTGATTACTCACTCTGAAGATCACACTCAAGAATCAAACGATAACTGTAGATATAAAACACTTGAAATCAACATGACATTAAGGGTGACTGACAACATTTTTAATAAATTGCCAGTATTGTGCATAATTTATCAAAAATGTATCATATAAACTTTTTCATCAAATCAAAATGTAATAACTTTCTCTGCCTCTGAGATGACTTCTGTTTTGATGTAATCAAAGACATGCAGTTGGGGAAATACTAACCTATACAAATATCATAGCACCAATATCACCACACAATCAAGTTACTCCTTACATTTAAATCCAACTAAATAGTTGCACATGCAACTGCAGCATGTTTATTTATAGCGTAATATGCGAATTGCTATAATGCTGTAGTTCACCAACACACTTCAAGTGTTCCCCTGATGGCATCAAACTAATCTGGAGAGCAAATCAAATGCAGACAAACTAGAAAAACAACCACAAGTAAAACAATTAAACACTGTAAACACTTCTATTTGTACAGCTTAAAATGAACATGCTGACTCTGTAGCCAATGTCTTTGTAACAACTTGCTTGCACCAGATAGAAATTGTGTCAGATTGACCAGTTTCAAAATGATTAGTGTGTCTGATTCATAGCCAGTAACTTGGATCGAAATCATTAGGAGAGCTCAGGGAACAGATGCCAGCTCAAATTACCCTAGTATTTACACATCACACCATCTCAGCTGTAGTGTGATTTGTCTTGGATTCCTGTGTGCCCATCCCATCTGTTTGAAAACACAAATTACACACAATTTTCGGTGTTTCTATACTTTGATAGCATGATTTATTATCTTATCATTGCTTGGAAGTAAGTTATTATATGGCCAAGACTAAATCAAGGCAAGTAACTTGCCTGGAACTATAAGGGGTTTCATACCTGTTTTTTTCTTTTCTGTTTTTTTAACTGAGCATCAAAGGAATTTTTGTTGCCCAAACCTGTTATTATGACCGACATATTTCTTTATCCATGTCACTGAATTTAGTTGCACAGCCTTTATAAGAAATTC
Source organism: Rutilus rutilus (assembly GCF_951802725.1). Classification (NCBI taxonomy): domain Eukaryota; kingdom Metazoa; phylum Chordata; class Actinopteri; order Cypriniformes; family Leuciscidae; genus Rutilus; species Rutilus rutilus. Next base: position 14,943,293 of record NC_140229.1, read on the forward strand.
ATGTCCCTAATATTAGTCTGCCACCACTTTTATTGACTTTCCCCCTGAGCCTGCATGGGATATATTTTCTTCAAAATAAAATTTTTTTTAAGAAATGTGGGTTTTAATTTTTAATCCAATTTGAATCCCTATAAGTTTCGGTTACCATAAAGAGATAATTAATAAAAGCTATTTTAAAGACGTACCAAACGCTGTGATGATCTAATAAAGCCATCATGAGATTATAGACTAAAATACAAACAATACCAGGTTGTTTAGACGGTCTTATCAGATTTAACACCAGGAAACCAGTTTTAGCATATGACCTAAAAGTGTGGTTCATAATGCCATAACAATTTTGAGAGTGAGGGAACAGAAACAATATAGAAGCTTATTATTTTAACCTTGACTCCCAGGAGCCCCTACATGTAGTGGAGCCCAATATGTATCCGTTTCAGAGTCTCGTCCAAGAGGACACTGAACTTGAGAGAACCCCTGAATCTGAGCTTGTCTGGTTATTAAAGTAATATTCATGAGAAGGACGTCTGTCTTTAACCATCTGTATTCATTCACTGTTGTCACATTTTAATGCAGAAGAATTACACTTAATTTAGTGATCTGCAAGATAGCCGCTTAAGGCGAGACACTACAGATGAATAGGGTAAAAATTAAATAATAGATATCACCATGAAACTTCCTCAGTTGATTACTTACACAAGTATATAAAAAAATGTATTACAAGTTTTAGAAATTTGTATGTTTAATTATGCAAATTAGGCATTATCTCATTAAATATGCACGATTTTGCATATATTTTCGGTAGATCTGAACATTCTTTTTTCATTTTGTTTTTTTTTTCATTTTATATTACCTTGGAAATCTAAATATACTGTCCATTGCCTTAAAAAAATCGAGATTTCGCCATATTTTTTTATTAAAATATCACATAAATCAGGCCAGGAATTATTTATTAACAAATCCCTCTGAACATATCTTCAGAATACTGCTAAGTGTATAACTGGAAGGTTTGGTGTACATAGGTGCTACATAGGCTGAGATGTTTGTACTGGAGAATGACAAAAAACTCATTTTGAGAAAACGGCATTTTTAAATAGCTCTAAATGAGATTGCGTCAGTAGCTTTAAATCCCCCTTTGAACATTTACAATTGGTTACTGATATAAAGGAAATGCCCATATTTGGGTTGAATAGCGTTGTGCAGGAGATTCAGAGCTTTACAACGATACCGGTCATGACAGACTTCAGTGAACGGCATGTCGCGTTGGAATGCTAACTTCTTGGTAAATTTGGGAGAAACTTACTGCCTCAAGTAAACAAAATGTAATAAAATAAACATCTTAATGTATATTTTCAACGTTTTCTTTATAGCAGCTTGAAAGAACACATATTGAAGAAGTAAACTAGCCCAAAATCTCGAAACTGACCACTGCATGAAAAATCTATGTTTTTGCCTGCCGTGTCTCGCCTTAATAGAGTTTGTTTATCTGTGTCAGTGTTGTTATTGTTAACTAAAACTATTAACTGAAATACAGATGAAAATAAGAAATACATATAAAAATGTGATGAAAATCTTAAATTTAAAAAACTTTACTTTGTTTTCTACTTTTTACTATTATCAAGTCTGTTGGAATCATTAGAGAGACACAATCATATTCAATCATATTCTAGTGATTCATAGTCTAGTCATTTTCTGCAGTGGCCCTTGCTAATGCCTTTCCCAGGTCTGTTCAACCTTTAGATCACTTTTTGACCTGCTGTGGTTTAATGCATTACTTTTCTCTACTATAGACTGAGTGTTTTGATTAAAGAGAAGCCCCAAATGCATCTGATTGTTATGTATCAACGGAATAAATGAGTCCCAATTTATGGTCTCTGTAAACATCTGCTATAACACAAGGGAAATCAAAAGTGTAATTACTGCAGCTCGTGATGAGTTTGTTTCTCTTCCATTGCTCCCCACCTTTGTTCACTTTTTTTGTGTTCTGTTTTTTCAAGGATTAATGCGTATGCAGGAACTGATCAAAGCTCCGTCCAAAAACAACCTGAAGATCAGAATCCGCCAGCTGGCGACGGGAGGAGGTGACAGTCGCCCACTGCTAAAGGAGATGAAGAAAGAAAAAGAGTTTTACGTCATCTTCGACTGCTCCTACCAAGTAGCCGCCGAGCTTCTCAAACAGGTGCATCATCCTTTCAATAAATTCTCGTTTTGAACTTTTGTTGAACTCAATGTTGCGCAGATTGAAGTGGATTGAAAATGAGAGTCAAGTGCTCTTGCATGCTGTGACCCAGCAGGTTCTCAGAGCTGTACTTTAAAGCGGACATGTAATTCAGTATGTGCCATGCTGCCTGTATGTCTGAATGCTGCTGAAATCGTCTTATTTCACACTCAATCCATCTTTGCTTTCGTTTTCTTCTGGATTCTTCCCAAAAAACATCTTTTGTTGTGTTTCTCCTCCCACAGCTGATGTCGATGGGTATGATGACAGAGTATTATCATTTCTTCTTCACTACTTTGGTGAGTCTGAAAAGCTCCCTGCTTGCTATTAATACGAGCTCTTTTCATTGCATTAGATGATTAGCAGACGAAGTGATTTTCTGCTGTTTCTTAAAATTGTTACTTGTCAGATTGCATGATAAAACCCCACTGACATCTTGACTTACCTTATACACCCTTTTTGACATCAGCTGTCTTATGTCAGGCTGTACAATATTCATTCTAATTTATGTTTGACAGTGTTCACTGAGTTCACTCATTGACACATGAAACTGAAATGGTAGCGCACAATCCTAAGCTTTGTGATAACTAGAAAAAGAAAGTCATCAAGACAAACTTTGAATTATGGCTTGGAAACCTTATCAGAAAGTTTAAAGAAGTTTAAAAAGTCTGAAGGCCTTGACAAAAAGGCCTGACAGATGGACTAGCAGATATGCTACCATTTAAAAGTTTAGTGTTATAAAGGTTTAAAAAAAGAAAAAAGAAATGAATACTTTTATTCAGCAAAGACACATTAAATTGACTTTACATTAAATACTTTTACATCGTTACAAAAGATTTCTATTTCAAATAAATGCTGTTTTTGAGCTTTCCATTCATCAAAGAATCCTGACAAATGTATTACAGTTTACACCAAATATTAAGCAGCACAACTGTTTTCAACATTGACAATAATTATAAGAAATGTTTCTTGAGCACCAAATCAGCATATTAGAATGTTTTCTGAAGAATCACTGAAGATGCTGAAAATTCAGCTTTGCCATCATAGAAATAAATTACAATTAAAACAGAAAACAGTTACTTTAAATTATAATAACATTACCTGTTAAATTCAGTAAATTCAACTTTCTGCTATTTAAATTCCAATTCTACTTCCTGTGGGTTGTGGCCAATTCAATCCAAATTCCAATTTATGAATACTTATTAAAGGAAGACAATTCTTAAATTCTGAGATTTATGGACTCCTAACAAGAGCTTAAGGCTGCACCACAATCAAAAGGGACCATTTCATCTCTTATGACAAAGAAACGCATGGCATGAAGAGGTTATATCTTGTGCAAAGTTTGCACAGCTCTTAAAGCTAAATCTGAACAAACTCTTGTTGTCTTGCAGGATCTGTTTGCTTTGGATCTTGAGCAATACCGCTACAGTGGCGTCAACATGACTGCCTTCCGCCTCCTGAATCTAGATGATCCGTATGTGGCTTCTGTGATCCAGAAGTGGTCCATGGAGCGCCAGCTGGCACCGCCCAAACCTGAGAGTGGATTGATGAGTGGCATTATGACTGTGAGGATCGCTCTGCTGTCATGCTCAGTCCTGTTCTAGAGTACTAATACAGTTTGCTTTTTGGAATTTTCTGCACTCGCAATCAAATTCTGGGAGTCAGTTTGGTTATCGCAAAAATAGAAAAGTCATGTCTTGACTTCCGTTATGAGTTCATACTGACAGAATTTGACCCGCTCCTGTAAGATATTGTATAAACAGGACAATTGACCTATTGATAAGCTCCTCCCCTCGGACGCAGATGAGCCAATGGCAGTTGAGTATCAGTTGCATGGGGACCGGAACTTGGACATCTTTAGGTTTCAGAGGTTCCTGCCATAGAGAAACATTGGAATATCCGAAGCTCTCATCGGTTTGATGGTGGTTATGCTACAAAAATAGTAAAACGATGTGCCTGGAGTAATTGTAACACTGATTCCAGGTATCCTGAGTGGATGAGCAATTGAATTTATTTTATTTTGTTTCCAAAACCCAAACAAGACAGTGCAAAATGTCTGCTGTGTATTAATTCAGTGATGTGGACGGAGTAACCTGGTTCCTTAAGGATTCAACCCCAATCCCAATGAAGATGAAAACCAAAATTTTCTGGTTGACATACTCACATTAAGTTAAAATTAAAGTTAGTGAGTCAATGCTAACGTACAAACCTAAATAGCTGACTGGTCTTATATCATGTACAGACTGGTCTACAATTCAGTGCCTCTCCATATTAAACTGGTTAAATGTAAATTAATTTAATCTTATCCTGCGGTACATGAACAGTGTTGATCCTGGATGTTGACGACGACCGTAACATGAGGCTTGTCCTGTTACCCACCATATTTATTTTTAAATCTTTTATATATCCCTCAATGGCATATTTAAGTCCCACATGAATGCCCCTCAACAAGAGGTGGCTTCTGTGTCCAAAATGTATCAAAAACATCTTGGGATAAGGTTTTCACACTGACAGCTGTCATTGGATGACAGTTAGCAACTCTGTTTGTTTGTCTGAGTTCGCTACCTAAGGGGGGCAGGGCTTACCGATAGGTCAATTCAGAGTCAAACCTCTCAGTAAAAACAGTTGTCGATCCTAAACACTGACTGTGTGAACGCACAGTAAAACGAGCCAATCGCACTGCTCAAAATCCTCATTTACATATAGACCAGAACTAAAACCAGTCCCTAACTTCTTATAAGCACATCCTTCACAGTTAGAATAACTAGGATTAAGACTTACCGCTGTTGACTAATCTACCCGTCCTCCAGAAGGCAGTGTATACTGCTAGCACACTCAGCCTCATTAGACATGCATGAAGAGCTTAAAGCAGAAAGCATCCAGAGATTTATTCAAATCTATTTTTACCATCCAGGTCACATTTTAGCACTGAATAATACCCAGAGAAACATAAGGTGTGTGCGGCAGGGGACAGGGGAGGAGCTCTTTTCCTGTGATCAGATGGAAAGGAAATTAAACTTAAATGCCATTACGTAACGTTCAATATTGAATGAATGGTAAACAAAAACACTTTCTGTGTGTATATGAATGCATTCATGTGAAGTTCGATTATATTTAGAGCATGTTTTGTGGGTAAATTCTTCCCTCCTTCCGCAGACCGAGGCTGCTCTCATGTATGACGCAGTGTTCATGGTTGCTGTCGCGTCTCAGCGGGCCACACAGATGACAGTGAGCTCCCTACAGTGCCACAGACACAAACCCTGGAGGTATGGCCCGCGCTTCATGAACTTGTTTAAAGAGGTGAGAATATTGTCCTTTATGTAGCAAAACACATTCATTTGCTTTGAATCATAAACTTGAATTTAATTGTATGCGATTATAGACATTTTATTTTTAACTTTACAAGAAACAGTGATTACAATTAAATCAAGTTAAAATTATAAAAATTAAGTTTTATTTTGTCAAGGAATACGTTTTCTTGCTGCTAAAACGCATACACTGCCATAAAAAAGTTTGGGGTTTAAAAGAAAAACATATATAGCGGCACAGCTGTTTTCCATTTTTATTGATAAAATCAGCACATTAGAATGATTTATGAAGTATCATGTGACATTAAAGACTGGAGTAATGGCAGCTTTTGCCATCACAGAAATAAATTACAAAATAAAATATATTAAAAAAGAAAGGTTATTTTAAATTGTAAAAATATTCCACTTTTTGTTTTTGATCAAAAGAGACTTCTTTCAAAAACATAAAAAAATCGTACTGACTTATCTTTTCCGATATGTTTTTTTCATGCATCATTTTATTTATTATATCAAGGGCTGTTAACCAGGGCTGCGTTAATTACGTTAAATATTTTTAATGCGTTAAACTGGAAAGAATACGCACAGACAGCGCGCCACAATCGAGTTCTCATGCCAAACTGTCCGTTTTGTCAAGTATCCTCATAAGAGCCAGCCTTAAATTAGTTAAATAAAGACTTAAATGAACGTAAAGAGTTGTGAGAGAATGAGACGCGTGTGAGATCCGCGCCATGTGCAGCAGCGACAGGTCTTAAAGTGACAGCAGCCACTAATTCTGTATGTCCGTAAAGTTAATCAAAGAACAAAAGGAACAGAAAAAAATCACTCACTGCTCTTGTCTAAAGAACTATTGTAGCTTTAACAAGGATTAATATTTTCTACCTGTTAGATGAGTAAGGGCAACTGTAAATATGACATTTATTATGGGTTTATGTGAGGATTGTTTTAAGTGGTTATATTTTTTGAAGCCCAACAAATGTAAAAAATTACACTGTCAATTACACTGTCATGTTGAATGGCTATAATTAATGTTTAAAATTGTGTGTGGGAGGGGGTGATAATTTTTTATAGAGACATCAGTAGCTGTATTAGTATCAGTGATACTGGCCTAAAAAGTATACTGTCTTTATGTTGTTTCTACATTAATTTGGAGATTAACTGTGAAGTTATTACATCACAAATATATTGAAAAACTATTTTTAATTGTGATTAATCGCAACTAATCACAGAAAAAATGTGTCATTAATCTAGTTAATTTTTTTAATCGATTGACAGCACATTATATCCCTTTATGTGGTTACAAATAAATCGTAGAGAACGGTGAAAATGACAGTATCTCAAAGGGGATAAATTGCAAGAGCTTCAGTGTCACTCCTTTTAGTGGTTGCAACATTGCATTGTTACTCATTTGTATGAAGTCAAACCTTTAGTTGCGTCGATAGCCGTGCACATATCATATTTGCAACAGTCGCTACCACTCATGTTGAAAAGGAGTTAATTTGGTAGATTACTGTATGATCACTGAATGTGTGAATACTGCTTAATGGTGGAATATTTATCAGACAGTCTTTTTGTACTCTTTTAGACTTTAAACAACTTTTCCTTCGATTTTTGACCCGTAGGTTACATAAAAATTTATTTGTAAATGAAAAACATGTTTTCAGGGCAGAGGTGCCTGAAAATGGATACTAGTACTTTTGCGTTTTGATCTTTTTTTAAAGTCCCAGATCATTGCTGGATGCTCTCACCGCCTTTGAACCGACGGGTCATAACACTTCTCCTTCATGTCTGAGTGTGGGGTGTGTGTCCATCCACTCTGAGAACTCAAAAAGCGATGCCTGTGATAGCTCAGAATGGCTGTCCAGGGGAACGAAAGCTTGTTCGGAATAGGCCTTTCAGTATCATTTTTAGATATGCTTTCAATTCCACTTGCATAGTGACTCGGCAGTCAGAGTGTTCCTGGCTTTAGAAATGGAAGGTGTTTTTTGGGTGTTTTTAAAAATGAGTAGTGCCACATTGCATTAGGGAAGCACATTGCGGCCCAGCAATGATAAGCGGTACAGAGAGTGAATTTGTTTCCCTGTTTGAGTCTGCCGTGTCGGTTTGTACTAGAAACCCTCGGTACTCAGTTTGCACCTTATTCACAGAGCGGCAATGCCAGAAAAAGAAAAAGTACAGAACTTAAAGGAACACGCCGACTTTTTGGGACTTTAGCTTGTTCACCGTATCCCCCAGAGTTAGATAAGTCCATACATACCCTTTTCATCTCCGTGCGTGCCGTAACTCTGTCTGACGCACCCACCGCTTGCCTAGCTTAGCACAAAGACTGGAGGTAAACGGCTCCATCTAGCATCTATAAGTGACAAAATAATGGCAACATTTTCCTATTTACATGTTGTGATTTGTATTGTCACTGCGTGTACAAATAACATGGTCACATGAGACACAGCCATCTTCTAACCATATACATACTGAGAACTATATTCTCAGAAGGCGAAGCACTGCTACTTGGGCGGAGTGATTTGCTCGCAGCACCTGAGAAGCCCATGGTGAGGAGCAGAGAGTTGGAGTAAATCACTCCGCAGAAGTAGCAGTGCTTCGCCTTCTGAGAATATAGTTCCCAGTATGTATACGGTTAGAAGACGGCTGTGTCTCATGTGACCTTATTATTTGTACACTCTGTGACTATACAAATCACAACATGTAATTTATTTTGTCACTTATTGGGAGCAGTATGCTAGCTGGAGCCATTTACCTCCATTCTTTGTGCTAAGCTAGGCTAGCGGTGGGTGCGTCAGACAGAGTTACGGCACGCACGGAGATGAAAAGGGAATGAATGGACTAACTCTGGGGGATACGGTGAATATGCTAAAATCCTAAATAGGTCGGCGTGTTCCTTTAAAGATGTTTTCATGTTTCATGAGGAAATCACACTGCCTGTTATTCATTTCGTACATTTGGATTTGCTGACATTTGGTTGGTTGACATGTCTTTAGAGGGTTTTTGAAGACGTGTGGTTTCGGTGATGGAAATGTGGTTTACATTTTTAAAGCTGAAGTGTGTAATTTCTGCACCATTAGTGTCACCAAATGAAATTGGAAACATAATGGCTGTTCTCAAACAGGCTTCTGGAACATTTCCTTCGTCTTCCAGAAAAACAGGTAGCTCCACACTACTTAAACTCATGCTACAGGTTGAAGTGTGTCAGTTCTGTCCTATAGAGTGCAACAGTGCTGCCCACTATTTCAGCAGCCTAGTTACAGAAGTATTTTTTCTATAAATTTTTCCCATAGGGAAGTCTTTGTTTAAGAGTTATAAGCCATAAACGAAACCAACCAGCTACGAGGTGAATCACAACATTATAAGCATTTTAAGCAAAAACTTACAAAAAGACAAAAGTACAAGACTGTGTACTTAATGGTGTTATTGAGGGAAATTAAAAACAAATTATTTCAAAGTAAAAAATAAGAGAAGGATAAAAGTATTGATTTAAAGAAGGTGATTGTATATAGAAACAATATTTTGTGTGTATTGTATAAACTACTGTATAAAGTAGTTTGAGAGCGTAGGGAAACTGACTCTATTGCGTCTTTCGCAGAGCGATTCTCTGATTGCTGGAGATTCCTTTGGAGAATCATGGGTAATCACCAGGAATTCCACTGCTGATAATTATTGTTTCAAAAATAATTGAAATAATGTGGGCTGATGGCTATACAGAAGCAAATACCATCTATTAACAACCTCGTAGCTTATAGTAGTTCTTTAATGGTTTATAAGTTATTGTTAAAAATCAATTCCCCTATGGCAGGCAGGTCCATTCCTGCTCCTCGAGGGCCACTGTCCTGCAGAGTTTAGCTCCAACCCCAATTAAACACACCTGAACCAGCGAATCAAGGTCTTACTAGGCATACTAGAAACTTCCAAGCAAGTGTGTTGAGGTAAGTTGGGAATATACTTTGCAGGACAGCGGCCACAGGAGAAAAGGAATGGGTTTCCGGTACTTTTTTCGCCATCTTTTGTTGATCAAAAAACAGGTAGCTCCACCCCCAAACTCTTGCCGTTTGGTGAGCCAGTGTTGCTCCACAGAGCTACAGTGTTTACACTTTTGAGGGAAATGAACCTTTAAATGGCTTACGTATAGTAATTTCCACATGTTCAACTGGGAATGGAGAAAGTATTGAGCATCTGAAAAATGATGCACTTTGGCTTTAAGTGTGTGTAAGTGTCTAATTAGGGTTGTTTTGAGTTGTAGAGTTATTTTTCTGTTCATGCCAACACCATGACGAACTGCTAATGAGTCCAGATGCTATATTTTAACGACCCATAAACTCTGTATCACAGCACCACTAAAGCCATAAAACACTGTTGTAAGAGGCCTCTCTACAGACACTGCTAGAAAATTCTTAATATTCAAAATGTTGTAGGATACAAAAACACATCACTCTGTGAATTGCGTATGTGCTGTAGCCGTTTAAATTCTTCACTTTAACAGCAGAAGCAGCCATGCTGGAGGGCTTTTAATAGATTGCCAGGACAAATAAAAACCCTCTTCATTTCATTTATTCTTTTTCTTGCTTGCCCTGTCCATTTAAGTCATTTTCACTCACTTAAGTACTGTAATGGGAATTTTGGTGCAACGAATCAACTGTGACAGAAGGCTGAACAGCTTTAAATGTAGTATTTGTTTATGTTGACCCATTGAGCAGGAGATGCAGAACAGTGCGGTTTTGCTTATGAGCTGCATTTTATGAGGAAATAACTAACAGAAAGTATTACGTGCCATATAAATTTAAATTGTGTAGCTCCTGTACTGTAGCAAAAAAAAAAAAAAAAAAGTACACTCCATTTAAGGGGCTTTGATTATATTACACTGCATAGGACTTGGCAAAGCCATTCTGACGAAACGGCACTACAATATAAGACCCACAGCTCTGGTGACACATTTAGGGGAGGTTTTCACAGTATTTATCCCTGCTTGGGGCCAAATTGTAGGGTTGAAGTGAAAAATAAGTATCATTATGTTATTTTCGGCACCAAAAATGTTTATGGTCCTATTAGGGTCACCACCCTCTGCTTCTCAAAACCAATAAGGAAAGTTAGTGTTGTCATTATCAAATTATACAGTACATGTTAGAGATTTTTCGAGTTACACTTTAAAGTTACACAGATTAAAGTAAGTTTATAAGATATGCACATTCCTGGTCTTTCCATTTTTTTCTTCTTCTTTGGAATACAAGCACTGATTGTTCACACTTTAATCAAATTGTTCTGTTGATAAAAAAATCTTATTATCAACAGAACAATTTGACTAAATCAATAAATAAATATTGTGAATTTTTTATTTCAGAATTTCTTAGTATTTGGTTTATTCCAAAGTGACAAACTTGCTCATTTGTTTGGTTAGTGGCCTAGAAACAGTGCAGAATCTGAAATATTTCTCATGACATTTTTTTCATTCCTTTGTTTTAAATGTCTCAAAAACCTTGTTTTATTTCCAGGTTTGAAAATGACTTAAAATACCTACTGGCATTCTTTCTTTCTCACCCTAGAAAGTAGAGACATTTAATTTGACTAGTCAGTCGACCATTGTTATAACCACCACTGCAGTTCAGTGAACATGACAGTAAAGGCACATAAAGACAGTAAACGATACCGATAAAGTTATAGTTCCAAATTCGTTCTAAATATAAAAGAATAGTCCACACCACAACTATAACAATAATGGCACAAAGAAACTATATAATTGGAATCACTTTCAGAATTAGAATGCAGTGCACCCCTTGTCTCCATTGGCTCTATTACAGTTCCCTGCAATGGTGGAAGTGGTTCACATCGAGGTCAGCATCAAGTCTCCAGGTGTCCTGCGGAATAGTAAGCTGTATCCCCCTGAACAAGTCTGGTGACATGTTGAAGGCCAGCCTCTTGTTTTGAGATGTGCTCTGAGAAACACAGCAACCTTGATAATAGAAGTGTTTTTTCCTGATATCCCACCCACTTATCAAAGAGCTTGAGCAGGGCTATTACTCTTCCTTAGTTGCCTCAGCTGATTGAATTCTGGGATTGCTTTCTCTCATTTTTTTTTGCACAACAAAGCTAGGGGAAATGAAATGACGGTACACTAGCTTGATGTTCTTGCTTTTTGGGAAAAAATGCAGTCAGGCCTGACCATGTGTAGTGTAAGGAAGGGCACTTGTCATTTATTCAGAAAAATTAACCTAAAGATTTGAAATTTTGCCTCAAACAGCTTATGTGTGAATTAAATGTATTAAAAATAAAAAATATTTAAAAAAAATATATTTTTAAACTTAATCGAGAACTATGCCATTAAACTAAAAGTATAAGTTTGATCTTCCATTCGTAATGACCATAACTGTTGTGGTGGCCTGTGATAAAATGTAACAGTAAATGAAAAAGCTCTGTAACACTTGCTAAAATCAATACAAAACATCCTCAAACACTAAAACATTTTAAGATTATTAAAAATGGGTAATCTTGCCGTAAGAAAGTTAGTATGAAAAATACACATTTTTATAAACTTTTAACCTCTAAGATACACAAAACGTAAGTGTAAAATCTACTGTACACTTGCATGTTTTAAATCATCCACACTTTAATACTCAATTTAATATTGCAGATTTATGAAATTTTGTTCAAAAGTATTTGTTTTAAATATTTAATATAAACTTTTTAAATGAATACTTTTATTCAGGTAAAGCAATGTATAATATGTTACAAAACATTTAAAGTAAATGCTGGTCTTTTAATGTAGAACAACTGAAAACAGCATTTTAAATCATATTTTTCAATGGTAAAGTTTTTATTGTATTTTTGATAAATAAATGGTGAGCATAAAAAGACTTATTTCAAAAACAGTCAAAATAATCTTACAGACAGCAGACATTTGAATGGTAGTGTATGATTTGATTTATTATAAATAAAATTGTGACCATAAATCTAAAAATTACAAAGGAAGGCATTGTTACTGTCACGATCTTGGTGTGTTCTAGTCAACATGCTTGAGGAAGTACAAACCAGAATGCAGGAGAGCACAGGACAATACACTGGAAAACTAGCTTAAACACACTTAAAGTAAAGATGATAACCGACAGTGAACTGAACAAAACAGGAAGTATATATACACAGAAGCAAAAAAGGGAACTAAATAAGGCACAGGTGTAATTAATCAGTAACCAAGGAAACTAACAAGGGGATTAACAAGACTAAACAGAAAAGAAACACAAGAAACAGGCACATGAATGAAAACAATGAAATCTAACATACTGACAGTTACTTGGCTTGAAATGCTGTATGTTGCGGCTCAGTGGGTATAGGAGGTCCCCGGTTCTTCCCCTTTCTATTTGGACTTTGCATGTTCTCTCTGTGTCAGCGTGGGTTTCCTCCGGGTGCTCCTGTTTCCCCCACAATCCAAAAACATGCAGTATAGGTTAATTGGAGTCGCTGAATTGTCCGTAGATATTGAATGTGTGTGAGTCCCAAGCCATGTAATGGGGAGGGTTGAGGAAAGACTTGGCAACCTGGAAAAATCATTGCATATTGCGAGAGATGTCCAATAGACAGAGGCGGACAGAGTACACAGCTTCATTACTTGAGTAAAAGTACAGATACCCCTTGCTAAATGTTACTCAAGTACAAGTAAAAGTACTACAGTCAGATGTCTACTTAAGTAAAAGTACTGAAGTACTTGTTTTTAAAAGTACTTGAGTATCAAGAGTACAAGAGTACATTATCTAAATATTGCATTACTACTGCCACAGTGCTTACATTGGTAAACACAGCAAACACCTGAAGCGAAAACTATCATTAACTTGTTCAGAAAATTGAAATAGTCTGGTGAGGTGGGGCCACGGGTTGGCACATTCCCGGGATGGACCTGCTGCGTCTTCATCCATTGCTTCGTCCATGGTTTCGTCTCTTATCTAAATCTGACCATGGAGTTGACTTTGGCGGAAAGCTGAAGGTGATTGCTGATAGGCTGTCCCCATCAGTGGCGCCTGCACAATCCAATCACATTTGAGAGGGAAACAACAAATTGAGGGTTTCCGAGATTTTTCATTTTTCATTTTTTTTTTTTTTTTTTTTGAAGTAACGGGTACTCATGGTTATGGATAGAAATGTAGCGGAGTAAAGAGTACAATATTTGCCTCTCAAATGTACTTGAGTAAAGTCATGAGTACTCCCCAAAAATGATACTCGAGTAAAGTACAGATCCCTCAAAATTGTACTTAAGTACTGTACTCAAGTAAATGTACTCCGTTACTGTCCGGCTCTGCCAATAGAAGAGTCGGATACAGCTGAAATGGTTAATGAATGAATGAATTACTTATGCTACATTTAAATATTGCTGTTTTACTACATATCAGAGCAAGTGCTGCTTTTTTTACAGTAATGTACTGTTTTATTCATCATTTAGGCAAACCTGAAGCACATGATCCAAGTGTTTCTGTTCAGACTCTGCACAATAGTCCATTCAACTAAAATTTAATTGACCAGCAAAATGCTCTTGGTTTTTTTGGGGGGTTTACAGACGCACATTCCCTGAGGCTGCATAATATTCCATTACGGCTATGATTGAAAAACACAGGAGTAAAAACAATGTTGTGCATCATTCTCATTGTATACTGTTTTTGTGCCTCAGGCCCAGTGGGATGGTTTGACTGGACGAATAGTCCTTAACAAGACTGATGGTCTGCGGAAAGAGTTCAACTTAGACCTCATCAGCCTCAAGGAGGACGGCACGGCGAAGGTGAGTCAGCTCAGCTGGACCCTGAAGAGAGACTGCTGCTATCAGCAGAGTGAATGGAAACCTTGAGCCAAGTGTCTTAATGTATTTCGTGTATGGATTAAATTAAACTGAAGATGTTGTTTTGAAAGCAGACATATTTATAAGCCAGATCATTTGTTTTGACCTGGTTGCTCAAATGCTGATTACACAACTCTTCAATTCTTTCTAAAAGCGAGTGGCTGATGGTGCATCACGACCTACTAAATTATGGACAAAGGTTTGTTCCAGTCTTGGTTTCATTCCATGAGTTTGTGATTGAGACCTGTGGAGAGCTTGGATTTCCTTTCCTTCAGTAAACCAAGTGCCCTTTCATCAGCTTCCCTCTCCCTGCAGAAATCCCTTCACTTCCTTATCGAAAGAGATCGCTGCCAGTCACTTCAGCCAGAATGTCTTGCTGAGATGAATAATGTCTGCCAGTTTTAGTTATGACAGTTAAATCACCGTCCTCAATATCCAGCACTGTAAAATACGCACTTTTTTTCCACAATGCTTCGCGCCTCAGTAAGTAACGCATCTCCATAAAAGCCTGCTCAGGCGCGCAGAAAAATGTGCATGAATCCACAGGCAGATATTTAGAGAGCAGCTGTAATCTACTTTCAAAGTTCATTTGAATAAGTCGCTCATTTCAGACTCATATGAGCTGTGTGACAAGTGCCATACATAAACATGGACTAGATTAGGCTTGTGTTAACAAAGGGTTTGTTGAACAGAGAAAGGCAAGCCCTCCATCAAGCGGTTTAAAATCTTTTACTGCTGACATCCTGTTTTAAAGGAGTCATGTCATACTTTTCTCTTCTTATTTTTTTTTTTTAAGATCTTGTATATTGTTAGTCAAATTGGTTTAATTTAGATTTTCAAGCCACTTATACTATCTCTCTGATCCTTAGAATTAGATGGGCTGATTTTATTACACATTATTTATTAGATAATAAATTCTTGTTGCTTTCTGAAACATTTTATCTCATCAAGGATAATTTGATTCCTGTAACGTATTTTCTAGTCTAAATAAGAGCTATGCTGTCAGGTGATCGGGTAATACCTTCTTTTGTAACATAAGATATCTGTCTGTCTGTCCATCTGTCTATATCTATCTATCTATCTAGCTAGCTATCTAGCAGCATCGAAGGCAGTATTCATATCAAACTCAGGAGTAATACATTTAAAATAATCATAACCACAATATTATTTTAATTAGTTGTATATCAAATGATCTCTACAAACAAACAATACAAATATAAAATAAATAAATTAATTAAAATAACAACAATAATAACAATAACAGTTATATAAAATCTTTACATTTGATATAAATTGTAATGTTTTCCTAGGAGAAAAAAAAAAAAAAACACCTCCCATTAATGTACTTTCTGATTATATATTATCAAAATAGTTCCATTTAAAAATATATATTTTTTATAGAAGCTGTGACGCCTCAAAACTGATATCTTCACATCTTTACACATTTTCAGTCTTCTTATGCTTGTTGTGTTCATATTTCATATTCATATTTGAAGTCCATTAACCGGAATAGCAGTGGAGATAACAGAAAAGCTTCATCAATTGTTGAAACGTTGGAAAGAACTTTTTTCTGCTTCATTGACCTGGGGAAATAAAGCAGTAGTATAAACCTACTTTTCCTCATCTTGAAAATGATACTGAATATTCTAGAGCTCTCTATGTATGCATAGATACATACACACATACAGTGTATATATATATATATATATATATATATATATTTGTTTATCAAGTAGTAGATTACTAAAGGCTCAAACTTTTATTTCAAGAGAACTATTTAACCTTCTGATACAGTCCATGTTACAGTACGTGGTATAGTGAAAAGCATGATGAAGAGGAATAGCAGTATTTAATATAAAAACTCAGGAGACACTCACTTAAACACAACATAACATTAACGAGGACAGACGAAGACTGAGGGAGAACACAGGGTATAAATGCATGGGCAACAAAGGGAGCTGATGAGTTAATGACAAGGAACAGGTGAATGAAATGACTAATCAAACAGACTGGGGAAAACTAGGTCACAGGACTAAACCAAAAGGAAACATAATGAAGGGGGGAACACAGAACATACATGTTACAGTGCACAGAACTTTCCAAGACATTTATAGCATTTATGGTGTGATATTGCATCCAAATCAACATGTCTGATAACCATCGACCCCTTTCTCATACTTCTTTTTTACCCTTTCTCATACCTCCATCTTTATATGTTGTGTTCTTTATTTATGACAACATTAATTCAACATGGCTACCAAAAGTAAAAAGTGATGCACTTAAGATGGTGTATTTATGAGCTTCTATTTTATTGGACAGATGTGTAACTCTGTAAAAAATCACTTGGAAAGAAATATTGGGAATGATTATATTATTGGTTTAAGGTAAAAAAGAGAGATTCTAAATCATTCATAATTTGTAGTGCATGCATTAAATAGGGAAGGCTTTTACTGGATTTTATTGAGCAGGGAAAGAGTGTTTTACAGTCAAATGGATTCAGTGATTTAGGACTAGATTTTTATTTTATTTTCTTTCATTTAGTTTTTTCCTTTTCCTGACCTATTTAATGAGTCTGCAGTGATAAAGTCTGTCCTTCTTTCACTGTTATCTCATGTGCTCAGAAACAGAGACTCATGTGCTTCATGCCTTGTCATTTCTATACTGTATTGTTAGATTGGAGTGTGGAACTCTTATACAGGCCTCAACCTGACTGAGGTAAAAGAGAGTAAAAACATCACAGACTCTCTGGCTAACAGAACGCTTATCGTCACCACAATCCTGGTAAGAATCCAATCAGTTTTAAAACAAGTTATAATTCCACGTTATGTTAAAAATTCTATTCAGAGATCACAATTATCTTTTAGTTGGTCAGATTTGTATTTGCCTGTGATTAGTTTCACTGGCCCACCAAATGAAAAAAGAAATATATACTAATATATATTTTCCATTTATTTTATTTTTGACAGCCATTACAGCTATAAATTCACTCAAACACTCCAAAAATTAGACTGCACACTTTGCAAAATGACAAATTTTGAGCAGTTCATCTCAACTCAGCTAACTTTGCCTCTGTGACATCTGACCTACATGTGAATTTATCTTGTGAACAGGAAAACCCCTACGTTATGTATAAGAAGTCTGACAGGGTGCTATTTGGGAACGATCGCTTTGAAGGCTACTGTCTAGATCTGCTAAAGGAGCTCTCCAACATCCTGGGATTCACCTATGAGGTCAAGCTGGTTTCTGATGGCAAATATGGAGCTCAGAATGACAAAGGCGAATGGAACGGCATGGTTAGGGAACTAATCGACCATGTGAGTGATCTCCCACAAAGGGTATTTTTTTATCATATCATCCAAATGCAGTCTTTGTATATGATCTTCTGCCTTTTCACCTCATCATATTTCAGTTTATATCACACTATTTAGAGACTAAAACCAGACTGTCTTTGACAACTGATTAACCAAGATATTTCAGCTTGTAATGGATGTTTTTGTAACTTGACTCATCTCAGGCAATTTAGCAGAGCTGAGAATTATGTTTATTCACAGCAAGTGTAAGTTGTCCAGAAGTTTTGATAGGAAGACTACAATTGTGTATACAAAACATCAAGGTGCAGGTTCATTAAAACTACTACTTTAATGAGAAATAAAATCATTCAGTTTTTTTCCCAAGGAAAAGGGCATTTGTGCTTTCATCTGGCTGTTTTATATCAGTATTTTTTCTTAATACTTTGCCAACCCCCAGTGTCTTCATAACTCATTTATTTGTCAGTATGAAAGAAGTACAAAGTCTGACAATCTACAAAAGAGCCTTTTTGCACATCTTAAGTTTAAATAAACTTCATAAAACAACAGGAAGCTTCAAACAGCCAGTCATTTTTCATCAAAGCCCTGTTGTGGGATCCATCTCCGCAGGCGTCACTTGTTTTTATCTTAGTGATTGAACTCTAATATTAACTGCATCGATCTGCATTTTTTTCCAGCAGTACAAGTTCCCATCGCCTTGTAAACCTCTTCTTGTCCCCATAACCAGATAGCTGACCTGGCTGTGGCTCCGCTGACCATCACTTATGTCAGGGAGAAAGTTATCGACTTCTCCAAACCCTTCATGACCTTGGGCATCAGCATATTGTACCGAAAACCAAATGGCACCAATCCAGGGGTGTTCTCCTTCCTCAACCCCCTCACCCCGGATATCTGGATGTACGTCCTGCTGGCCTGTCTTGGAGTGAGCTGCGTGCTTTTTGTGATAGCCAGGTATGGATGAAGGTCTCGGTTTAACACAAACATCACTTCTGCATCTTGGAAATATAGCAAAACAAATGTGCAGATTGAGTTTCAGATCTAGGAACACTGACCCAATTGTTCAAAAATGTCTTTCAGATGTTTTATAGTTTGACATAACATGAGGAGATTATTATCAGGCTGTCATTTGAATACTATTGCTGTTATCTGCAGCTGAAGGGAACATCGTACATCTCTCTTTGAAGCTTTCAAGATGTTTTTTCACTCTCGACTTCAGTCTGATTTAAAATGTAAAACAGATATCACGTTTCTTTGTGGGAGTGCATTTAAAGCATTGTATTTTTCTCATGATATATCATTGCGCTTGTGAGATGCCAGAATCAAAATGCTGATTTGATCTTGAAACAGATCAATAAGTAATAAACACAGCGCCCAGACTTTATTATATTGCTGTCGGATTATACAGTAGATTAATGATGTAAAAATTTCAGTCATGTTTGTCCAGATCCACTTTTTCAGTCGGTAATGTTTTGTATTTTGTATGAGTGAGCGCAAGGTTGCGTCTGTATTGAAACCCAGTTCATAATCCTTAGCCCCGGGCAATTGTCTACATCTACCTAAAAAGAATATCAAGAGAGCTATGCTACCTCATCAGAGCCAGATGATTGATTGCTTCAATTAAAATGCAAATGGTCAATAAAAACGCCGTCCAGTCAGACTCTGTTAATGGACATCTGGTGGGGTCTCGGTGTTAGTGTGGTTCATGTGCACTGGGTGACCCATTTGTTGTCTGCTGGAGGCCTTTTAAACTGTGATCTTGAAATTTGGCAGCTTTGATAGCAGACAAACAGCAGTCTATAGAGTGAGCGTCTACACACCGTGAGGCATGACTAATGAGTCTTGTGACATGTTCTGATCAGGCATTGATTCACCATGGGAGTTTTATAAATGACCCAATTTATGAGTGGTAAAAGGGAGGATGTGTCTTTCAGATGTTCTTGTGTAATCATAATGTCTGTCAAACTGAAATGTCTCCCAGTTGTTTCCTTTTCTGGTTTCCAGCACTGTAAAAGTGAATGTCTAACTGCTACCGTACTTTTTATTTGTTTAGTCAAATAGTCAGGTTGATTAAAAATTGTATACATTATACGATGTGGCGATTAATTAATCGTGGAAAACAAAAGCAATGAATAAGCATTACAACAACATGTTGACAAAAGGCACTTTATGGAATTATTTAGTTTTATATTTTTAATAACGAATCTTATAATTGTAATAATTAATACATTAATTAATTATTGTGTTTTATAATTAATCACACTAAATTTAAATATTAAATTGACAGCCTATAAATTATAATTTTTGTACATTTTTACATGAATTAAATTAAAATGTTCATAAGGAAGCACAGAAGTTTTGTTTTGCTAACTGGACAGATTAGAACACTGAAAAGTTTTCCCATAAAATGAGATGTTTATTAACCTTCGTTCCCAGCAGTTATTGATAGCCTGTTGGCAAGAAGAAAACATTTTTAGCTGTTCTTGACAAACTTGCAGCCTCTCAAACACAGTATTAATACTCATTCTTCTGTGTTTTCTTTGATTCTCGACAGGTTCACACCGTACGAATGGTATAACCCTCACCCCTGCAACCCCTCATCTGAAGTGGTTCAGAACAACTTCACACTGTTGAATAGTTTATGGTTTGGTGTCGCAGCTCTAATGCGTCAAGGTATGTTACACACAACACTGCAACATTTCTGCATTGTTTAGCATTGTTTTTGTTTTTTTCGTTTGAGATTTCCTTCAATGACATTCATACAGTAGGAAATTGTAGTGGTATGAAGATGAAAACACACCTCTGGCACAGTTATAAGTCACAACCAGTAATTTAATTGATTTTTGTTCTGACTTGCAAACTTTTAGCTTGGTTTCCTCTGGTGTAATAGATGCTAGTGAGAAGAGGTCTGTAGGTTCCGCTACAGAAGGCATGAAACAAAATGGATGACCTGTCAGGTGTGCAGAAAAGTGTAAAACTCCAAGAGCGACTTTAATGAGCACAGGAGAACCAGACAAATCATTATGCAGCATAGTCTGACCTCACGTTACAGAGAGATTTCTTCTGCAATATTTGATCAATCTTATTTACATCAGAGGGGCCATTCAGCCATGAAGATGAAAATTTACAGAAAAGTGGAGTGCAGTTGCATTTCATGTCACTGGTGGATTTTAGGTGATTCCATTATGGTCAAAGCAGGTCATATTTATACTATGTGAGAAAAATGCTAAAGTCAGCATGAAATGAAAATTGGCCCTTTCTATTTTGTCAATGCATGTTATTAATCTTATTGTGAACAATTCATCCACATACTTTTTTTTTCTTTTTTTTTTCGATCACAATATCTTTAGAAATATCTCTCTGATGACGTATGCTGGACTTATTTATACCTCTTAAACCCAGCCTCTTTCTTACAATTGACTGCTAACTCGCAGTTTTAAGCGCAACACCTACATCTCTAAATCCAATCAACAACTGATGGATATAAACAAGTCCTTTTATTTCTATTAATAATAATAGGAATATCTAAAAAATTTATTTGATAAATAACTAATGCTGATATAGAATTAGGGTGTTTACATAGAAAATAGACATAGTCTTAATCAGCAAATACCAGGTTCATTCTAATTCCTTTCTAAGGGATAGAGAGATAGTGGGAAATGGTCATGTAAAACTAGATTAGATTTGTTGGTACAAAAAAAAAAGCTTTGGTTATGATCAAAAAAGTGATAATTATTTACTACATGCCCTCTTTAATAGGATCAACAAGCTTTTTGAAACCCACACACAGTGTTAATTGGGCTGATTTAGTTGGTATTCATCTTGTGTGGATGTTTGTGTGTTGTGCATATGCGTTCACATTATTACCTACCACAGCTAAACCTCCTACATGAGGTTACTGAAATAACCTTGTCATCTTTATTTATCTCATCTATTAAAGCATGCAGGGTTTTACCAATTAGCCAACGGTAGAAAAACAGTGAGAACATGAAATTACAAAAAGTAGTTTTTGTCCTTATGTTGACAGAACAATATTTTAAGATGTTTTTATTGTTTGGGTTTTCATCAGCTGTCCAGATGATTTTCCTCTTTATTTTCTTCAGTAAATAGATTGATAGTGTGGTAGATTTTTCCCTAAACCTAACCACGTACCTGGAACCTAATTACCTGGGGCGTCTCCAATCGACATCCAAGCATCTACAGTCGACACTTAATAAATAAATTGACATGGGGCGTCTCCAGTCGACACCCAAGCGTCTACAGTTGACACTTAATAAATATATCTGGGGCGTCTACAATCGACACCCAATAATCTTTATACTCTAGCTCTTGCGTCTACTGTCGACAACTGGCTTCGAGTTCCTTACCCCAACTTGTTCCCTTAACTAACTTGCTCCCCTATCTAACTTGCTGCGCAGCAATAATAACAGACAGACTTCAGCAAATGACCTTTAAACGCTTTAATCACGGCCGGGAGAGATTCCCGAGCAGTTCTCAGAGAATCTCCCCCTAGAAGAAGCACGGCCAGAGGATCTCAGACAAATTTCAGAGAGAATCCCACTCAAAAAGAAGAATACATCAGGTTTTTTAGGACAAACACAACAAATTAGATCATCGTCACTAACTCATGACTTAACTCACGTCACCTTCTATCAGTATGATCGGTTGAATTGGTGAAAGCAAGCCCCCACCTTTTTACCCTCTGTTACTGGCATAAGCAAAAATATCTTGAATCATCAAAAAACACTGTAAATGGTTAAGAGCTCAGTTGATTACTCAATATATCATGACATAATACAGACAGTATATTTTTTGATTTTGTCATGGTCAGCACTTGAGAATTTTCCATAACACAAATAGACAAAGAACAGAATGTTAGACCTAAAAGGGGAAGTAAGGTTTAGATGTTAGAAACATGGTTTAGTTTAAAAGATAGTTTACTATCTTATCTATTAAAAATCCATCACAATAGTCTTGTCTTACATTGTTATAATATCAGGGCTATGATTGACAGTTGTGTCCTCCTCATGCCATTTAAGAGTAAGACATAGGTCAGTAGTTAGCATTTAGCCATGCTAATTATCTGAGATTTGCAGCACAGCTTTTCCAAAGGAACAAACACACCTCATGGTGTCTGTCAATGAGCTGTTGTTCCCCAGGTGGCTAATGTAAAAGTGTTTGGTATCTTTCAAAAGGATTTATTAGCATGATCATTACTGAAAGGCCAAGAGCATGCATTAGCCCTGTTAAAAAAAAAACATTAAAGAACCCTTAAATAGTTTTTGCTGCTGGTTTTTATCCAATTTAGCTAGCCAGACTAGCTGACTAGCCCAACTAAAACCAAAACAAAATATAGCTGCAAGCAGCCATTACCGGGGCCAAGCACAAACAGACGACAAGACATACCAACATGTCTGAAAGTGTCAGACCAACTGCAACAATGAGTAATTAAAGACATTTAAAGAGGATTTTAGACGAAATGGCTGAAAAATCATAGAAACAGTCAATAAAAATATGATTTAATGCATTATCACTTTCGACCAATAGGTGGCGCAGTTACAAAACTGATGTGATGTGGTCAGAGTGAAGTGACAATGACACATACAAAGTTTGGTGTCAATATGTTGAGGCATTGCAGAGATAAAGCCTGAATAGTGCTATTAGCATCATGCCTCAACTTTGCTGCTGCGCTATACGAAAACGGTTTCGTCAATCGACACGAAATCCATAACTTTTAGTCGGCACGGTCTGGAGATGATACGATTCGATTTTGGTGAAAATCGGACAAACGTTCTAGGAGGAGTTCGAAAAAGTAGGTTTTGACTGAAAATCAAGATGGCGGACAGGAAGTTTGGCCAAATAAGGAAAACTTGGTATCTATGTTCTCGGCTTGACCGAAGGAATCTATTAAGACCAGTGGCATTTCAAAAGCCAGATTTATTCAAAATTTATTAGCCTTTTTGGAAATTTTGTCATAACATTTGATCACTAGGTGGCGCTCTCGAAATATTTTGGGTACCTTCAGGGGATGGTGCTGATGGCACATTCTGAGTTTCGTAATATTACACCAATGCATTTGTTTACTATAGCATTTTAATTCACAAAACTGTATTGAAGTCAATGGGAATTTCATGTTTTGTTCTGTTATATCGCCACCAAGAGGCTCAGTCCCACTATTTTTTTTATGTGTCCTCAGAGTGAGCCCATACATATGTGTGTCGATTTTGGTGAAAATATCTCAATTAGCTTCAGAGTTATAGACATTTATATGAAGAAACACGTAAAAAATGACTGACACATGACTTTGATTGGAATTTACTACCCCTAAACATCAATATTTTCGCATTTGGGCATTAACGTATAGCTATCGACCTATGTTTTCAAACTTTTGACGGTGGTTTCGTCTCGATCGGACTAGCGGTTTCGAAGATATAGCCAAATGTTTTTTAAGCGCTAAATCACAACGCTACACAAACCGTAAGGCGAAACCTAGCATGTTTGGTATCGTAGGACTCGGCAACAATTCAGGAGTCTAATTAGATGAGTCTTGTGAAAATAAGTCGGCCACACCCAAAGTTATAAGCATTTGGAAAAAAAAAATTCACCACTAGGTGGCGCTGTTTCGAAACTTCTCACGCTAATTCAGGACATTGTGCTGATGACCCATACCAAGTTTCGTAACAATCCGTTCATGCGTTCTTAAAATACAGCATTTTAGCACAAAATTCAAAATGGCCGACAGTCAAAATGGCCGATATGGTCAAATTGGATATCAGTCAACTCGGCATGTTGCTCTGAATCTAACAAGACCAATTTTATGATTTTTGGACAAACTGTTCAGAAGTTATAAGCAAAAATAGCCATTTTTCATATCTCCGGACCAGTAGGTGGCGCTGTGCCGAAACACAGCATGTTGCCTCAGGTCATGCTTGTGAGTACATGTACCAAGTTTGGTCTGAATACGATAAACCGTTGCGGAGATACAGCCTTACGACTGTTTTTGCTAGCGCTACGTAAAATTTATTCGTGCGTTTATCGAAAACGGTTTGACGAATCAATTTGAATTCCATAACTTTTTGTCAGCACTACCTGAAGATGATCTGGTTCAATTTTCGTGCAAATCGGACAAACCGTCTAGGACGAGTTCGAAAAAGTAGCTTTTTCGAATGATTCAAAATGGCGGCCATATTGTTATGACGGAAATGACGTCATAGGGTACAATCGAATTGGCATGAGCTCAGGAATCAGAGAAAAAAAGAATTTTGTTGATTGGCCTTACGGTTCAAAAGTTATTAGCAAAATAAAAGTGAAACTTTGGACAGGTGGTGGCGCTAGAGGGAATGACTTAGAAACACCAAAATTGGTGTATTTAATGTTGGGACTGTCCTCTATCAGAATGTCAAACCAAAACAACTTTCCCGCAATCGGTTCTATGGGCTGCCATAGACTCCCATGGCGGAAGAATAATAATAAGAAGAAATGGAACAGATACAATAGGTGCCTCCGCACCTTCGGTGCTTGGCCCCTAATTAGCCTGACCATCTTAAACACACTAAATTGGGTTAAACTGTTTTTTTTCTTTGGGATTGTCTTTTCAGTTAGCTACACTAATGCTAATAGAACCATTCAAAAATAATAAACACTATATATAACCATTATCCACTCTTTACTCATGGCTGACTACTTTAAAGTACTACTTTTTTGCCGACTGCTTTGGTTGGTAATCACTGTTGTTAGATATATTGCTTGGATCAAAGGTAATAATTTAGCTGGCAATTTTAAAGTTGTGTTCTACATGACGCAAGACATACAAATGCACAATTTGTGCTGTCGTTCCAACTTCCAGCTATCTCAACTGGGCATCCATGCATGAAAGACAATCACTGCGTCTTCAGTTTCATACATCAGACTTTGACTCACTGGTCTGTCTTTCTAATTACAAAATGAACATATATGGGAGTAGAACTTCCTATTAACTGATTAATATATATTGACAGCACACCTAGTTTATCAGAGTGGTGACTGCTTATAAGGACAGATTCATAAAAAAAAAAAGAGTATTCTGTTAGTATAAAGTACAGTTCTTATGATGGTTTCATTTTCTAGTGATCAAAGCCCTGAGTCATCTAGCCAGCCATAATGAAAACCCTCAGTTAGAATAACACACATTAGATTTCTCATTAAGCTGAAGGTTAAAAGTCAGTGTGATGAGAACAAACGTAATATGAGCCTTTGATATAAAAAAATAAACCCATTTAGGTTGTCACAGCGAGCTTCACGCTGCTCATGGGGTCCTGGGTGACTTTCAGTCCCTTGTGTGTGGGATTGTTTGAGGATGTGTGTATGCTTGCTTGTGTGTCAGGGTTGTTTTCTCAGAGGAGACAGTGTCTTAAAATATCAGAATGAAAACTCTTTAACAGTACAAAAGTAATACAAAACAAATATTGCAAAATAGTTGATGAAATGGTGTGTAAACCACTTTTGTAATGTAATACTGTTCAACAGATAAAGATTCAGAGGGAGGCAGCATCTCTTTCACTCAAGCTTATTCACTTAAAAAATAAAACGGAGATGCAGAAGCTCAGATCAATGAGGCCTAAGATCAATCAGTTTCAAAATGAAGTACAAAACCTGTCCTATTTAAAAGAAAATAAGTTGATTAAAAGATTGAATCCAATATTTGGCAATAACATGCATGTAAACAAAGATAAAAATGAATAGTGGATGTAAGAATCTGTTTCTAGCAGAGTGACTACATGTGTCAAATGTGTTCATCACATTTGAAAATTGCATCTAATGTTATTTAATTGAAAACCAACCAAACTTTTTTTGTTAAATGTCATTTGCTTGTAAAGCTGTCTTTGTTTAAATGTCACTTTGTTATGAATTTTGTTATCTATTGCAATGACATTCAAAAAAAAGTCCAGCATGGCTTAAGTGTCCAAGTACTTTTTGTGGCCAGTGTTTTGCTAAGCTTTTGTTTATTTCAGGATCTGAGCTGATGCCTAAAGCTCTATCCACCAGAATTGTGGGAGGGATTTGGTGGTTCTTCACTTTAATCATCATATCTTCATACACGGCCAACCTGGCTGCTTTCCTCACAGTGGAGAGAATGGACTCCCCAATCGATTCAGCTGACGATTTAGCCAAGCAGACTAGAATTGAATATGGTGCAGTGAGAGATGGCTCCACAATGACTTTCTTTAAGGTAACATGTTCTCATCTTGCACGCAGGATCGATGTGCCTTAACACACCGCTCACATAAAAGCTACTGAAATACAGAAGGAACAGCCAGCCACAATCCAAACACTCAGAAAATTATCAATTTTACAAGAAGCTGCCTGCACAGAAGGAGCTGGAGCTTTTAGGAGTAAGTTTATTGGATTTCTGATAGGAAGTAAAAAAAAGGAGATCAATCCTGTGTGTCTGTCTCATGATAAGACACAAACTAATAAAACGGATGCAGAGTCACACACAGTTTTGAGTTGTGTTAACCAGAATATTTCATACTGAGAGGGGAATTCCATGAATAAATTGCACTAGATAATTGTGCCGCTTATTTGCACAGGATGTCTGCATTGTTTTAGTGCCATTCACAAAATAAATTATGCTAATCAGGCAGCAATGCAAACACAAAGCAAAATTTGTGCTAAATGGAATTTGACGAAAATTCTATTTGCATTCTCAACGATAACAGTTTTATGGTGTTTTGTCCAAATAAATGATTTCATATGGATGCATTTATTTGATTAAAAATGCAGTGAAAACAGTAATATTGTGAAATAACTGTTTTCTATTTGAATATTTTTTTTTTTCAAATCGAATTTATTCCAGTGACGGCAAAGCTGAATTTTCAGCATTGTTACTCCAGTCTTCAGTGACACATGATCCTTCAGAAATCATTCTATTATGCTGATTTGGAGCTCAAGAAACATTTCTTATCAAAATCGAAAAAGTTGTGCTGGATAATATTTTTGTGGGAACTATTGGGACTATAGGGATGCTCCGATCGATCGGCCGCAGATCGTTATCGGCCGATAATCATATTCAACGGAATTATCGCAATTTGATGACGTAAAACCGTAAAAAGGCTTCTGTGCCGACTTTCTGCTTTGTAACTTTGAGAAACATTAGTAAACCATAGTAAATTGCACCTGTTTATTTAGAGCAGATTGTCTCGATTCAATCTAGCCCACACACAACATAACATAGTGCATAGATCTTGAGAAAATATTCACGGAGTGACATTACATGCTGCTTGGCTAAAGCTATAGACCTTATGTGGCCCCACTCCTTTTCAGCGTATTTGTATTTTCACAGCATGAAGGTAAGATTTTACGGATTTATGAACAAACCGCTTGTTTTAAAATCTTCACGGCCTACTGACATTTGTTATGACATCTGTTTCAAACATTACAATGCTTATGATAACTTTAGTTAACTCTACAATAATTAAATCCACTTCACCAGCTTATTACTCTTCGACAGCGATGCCATAGAAATATACCGCAAAAAATAGAAGTTCAAACTAAAAATTCTAAAGATGGTTGCGTGCTTGTTTCTCTGGCACCTTATGTGTGTGTGTGTTATGTGTCGCCATCATGAGGCAGTGTTTTTCAACGTCATTTGAAAATTCATCCAATGGAAACTGGATCTTGCGTATGGTGGGTAGGGGTGGGCGATATGGCAAAAATAATATATCACCATTTTTTTCAGAAAAATAACGATTCACGATTTTATCACGATTCTTTTGCATGTTGGTTTTACTATTTTGCAACTGACTGAGCATTACAGCCAAAAAAAATTCCATATTTTAAAAACAAACCTTACAAGGAAACAAAATATTAAATAAAAAAGAATAGACTTTTTTATTTCTCAATTAAATTTTTATTTTATTTTGATTGCTTTGAAATATAATCATTAAAAATGCCTTCAGGATGTAAGGAGTTAACAGTGGCAGTCATCAGAGAGCTTACATATTACTTATATAAAGCTTGAATGTTCGGGATCGGTATCGGCCAATCATGATGACAAGAAATCGGTAGTTGCTATTGGCTGCAAAAATCCTGATCGGAACATCCCTTGAAACTTTGGTACAATTTTTAATGATTTTTTAAATTATTCTTTTTTAACATAAGTGTCTTTACTATCAGTTTTGATCAATTTAATGCATCCTTGCTGAGTGCATTAGAAGTGTTAGTTAATCTTACCACAAATAAATGTACTACAAGTACATTTTGGCACGTCAAAGTAATGTACAATATGAAAATGGATATTCATTTTGAAAATATTACATTTAACAGTTATTAAATGATTAGTGTTTTTAAAAATGAACTTTACGTAAGCTTTGAATTACGGCAGATGTGATATAAAAGTAAAAAATGAGCATGTACAATCGAATGTAATAAATGAAATGAAATATAATAATATAATATCCAAGATAAATATTGGATGCAGTTTTTTGCACTAAATACTATACATGCAGTACAAGACATCACAGAGTCCTTGCTAATACCTCAAGCGTACACGTTCGCAAATCCGCCTGAATCCTGCTGAACTCTATTTACCTCCACCAATCCAGCCATCTAAAATTCCAGTAATTCCAATAATCCAGTGATCTATTTTATGTAGTAGGATCCACACATGCACCATTCATCATTTAGAGAGAGAGAGAGAGAGAGAGAGAGAGAGAAAGACAAACGAGTTACACAGATAAAGCACAGAAGTGTGTACAGAGGCTGGTGAGGGCTTTATCCACCGAGATTGTAGAGTATGATTACATCCGCGTGTATCTGGAAAAATACAGGCCTGTGGAGAACCAAGACAAATCGAATCAGATGTGAGAGATTTAGCACACAGCTGCCCCCCTGCTGTCCTCTGACACACTCAGCGACAACATTTTACAACTTGGCCCCTTTTGACTCGGCCTAATGAGAGATCAGGGCGAACTTATCAGACTTGAAAAGCCTATACCAACTGATTAAAAGAACAAGATCCAAAGAAAAGAACTTTGTAGAATGAAAAGCAATATGGATCCAGGTGGCGTGACTCATGATTTTAATGTG
Organism: Rutilus rutilus; assembly: GCF_951802725.1. Lineage (NCBI taxonomy): Eukaryota > Metazoa > Chordata > Actinopteri > Cypriniformes > Leuciscidae > Rutilus > Rutilus rutilus. Next base: position 14,973,005 of record NC_140229.1, read on the forward strand.
TCTTTAGTGCTTTTTGAAGGCTAAATGAACTCTTTGAAACTCTTTCAGAAATCAAAAATCTCAACGTATGAGAAGATGTGGGCGTTCATGAGCAGCAGGAAGAACACAGCCCTGGTGAAGAACAACAAGGAAGGGATTACAAGAGTCCTGACCACTGACTATGCCCTCCTCATGGAGTCCACCAGCATAGAGTACATCACACAGAGAAACTGCAACCTCACCCAGGTTGGAGGTCTGATCGACTCTAAGGGCTATGGAGTTGGCACGCCAATAGGTAATGATGCTCCACATACCATCTCACAGGCTGTTGAGCCCTCTAACCATGATCTTACTTGCCTCAGGCAATAAACGTGGCATCTGGTTTTTTTTTTATTATATTATATTGTACTGTTGAATTTATTATAAAAGAAAAGACACTACACAGCCAATTGAGTTTGAGTTGCTTTGCTTGATTCTGGCCTGAACATTTGCTCCATTCCATCAAGTCGGTATTTGATGTCTCCGATACATGTGTGGGGAAATATTATTATATAAAAAATATTTTAATTATATAAATTATTTTGTTATACATTTAATCTATTTCTAATATATGTCCCTGTATTCTATATTTCTATAAATATTATTTATAAATCATTGCAGATTAAATTGCATTGCAAAATAAATATAGTATATATAAAATGTATAAATATATTTATGTATTTTATTTATATTATTATGTATATATAGATTATTATTGCATAATATATTGTATGTATGCAAAAAATTCTATATAAAATATAAATGTAAAATTAAGTGTTTATATCTATATTGAATATTTATTATTGTAGATTCAATTCCATTGATTTTATATATATAAAATATAAATAATTTGGAACTTTTATTGCACTTTACTGTAAAATAGGTACGCAACCAACAATGATGAGCTGATTGTTATTATGATATTAAAATTTAATAAAATAGATAAAAGTTAATAAATGGTAAAAGCAATAAAAAAACAAAAACCTGTCATTTTGAAGTGAATTTAGTAATCGAAACAACATACAGTATAAAAACTGGATATTCATTTTGAGATTTGCTAAAGATTATAATTAACAGTGTTATTAAATATTCATGTTTTTAAATTAATTAAGTATCACAAAAGGTAACACTTTATTTTACAGCGTCGTTGTTATACGTTACATGTACTTACCATAGTAAGTAATAACAGTAAATGATGCATAATTTCATGCACATATCCCTAATCCTAACCCTTAACCTATAGTAAATGTTGTTTATATTACTCAGCACATAAATGTATAATTACACTGTAACAAGGACACCTTAAAGTAAAGTGTAACCTCACTAAATTAAGTAAAAAAAAATTATATATTGTGTGCATCCCTACTTAAAAATGATCGAAGTTGGAAGTTTAGCTTCAAGTGCTGTTCTATTGCACTTGTGTAGGACTCTTCTCTAAACTCGAACATCTGTGGTTGTTTGCAGGCTCACCCTACCGGGACAGGGTGACCATCGCCATCCTGCAACTCCAGGAAGAGGGAAAGTTACACATGATGAAGGAAAAATGGTGGCGAGGTAACGGATGTCCTGAGGAGGACAATAAAGAAGCCAGTGCCCTGGGTGTGGAGAACATCGGAGGCATCTTCATCGTGCTGGCCGCCGGTCTCGTGCTGTCCGTGTTTGTGGCCATCGGAGAGTTCATTTACAAGTCGCGCAAAAACAGCGATATTGAAGAGGTGAGTGGGAGGCTGGTAGAACGGCCCCGCGGGGTCCGAATCTTACAGGAGCTAATTACCTCACCGCTGTCGCAACCGAAATGAGCCATGTAAACACAAATGAGACACTTGCGGGATGTTTTTGCAGCAGCCCACTGGTCAGGAACCTGTCGCAGACTGAAAGCACATGCTGTTTATCATGCTTGTTTTGCATGACATACAAAGGGTTTTTGCGAAAGTACCAAAGTGACAAAAACTTAAGCAATAAATGTCAAATATCATTTTATTTCCTGATCTGGATGACAAAGTACTGCTATTCAACACAGTTTGGCAATTCAGGCAGTGTGATGTGAAATGTAAAAGTTAATGCATTCATGCACAACTGTAATGCATTGACGTTTTGATTGCTTAATTGGATCTATAGATCAAATCCAGATGGGATGTTTAACAAAAGTAAAGTCATTTGCACTCTTTAAATAGCAGAATTTGGTTACAAGCATTAAATATCAGATTTTCAGATTTTAAAAAGAAGGCCATTAGACAACTACAGTAATTTTGATAATGTACGTAAGTTTTGGGGGAAATCTTTGCAAAGTAAATTGTATTGAATTTAGTTTAATTTAGAATATATAAAATATATTATAAATTAAATGTATACATATATATATTAATATATTGCTTTGTAAATATTAATTATTAAATGACGTGTATATATTGATTATTTATTCATTATTGCGGAATAAATTGTATTGACCTCAGTGTTATATGAAATATATAAATACATGTATTTCTATATAAAATATTATTAACTTGAATATATACATTCTTCTATAATTAAAAACAAAATAGATGATGAAATTAATCACAAAGCCCTATCACTTGAGTATTAAAGGTTAGTATCATACTAATGACAACATTTTGGTACGGATCCAATGTACATTTGTTAGCTGAATGCATATTTTAGCATGATTTTTTATTTTAGTTGCTTGTGAATGCTGCTTATATTTTGTTATCATATTGATTATTTGCATGTTACTAATCTTATCCTGATTTTTGTCTTTCTGTTCTTTTTTTTTCTTTTTAATCATTGATCTGCATGCACAAGGCCTTCTGTTTCTTTTACGGAGTCCAATCCCGGCAGCTGCAAAGAAGCGATTCCATCTCCTCCACTGGCACGTCCTTATCGACAGATTTAGAGAGCGGGCGGCTCCTCGGGGATGACATATGTTCTTCGCGTTAGCCACACACTCTCGTATCTGTAAGGGCTGTGCGTTATTTAAAGAAATACAAACTCCTTTCCCTCATTCGCCCATCTACTGGTTACTTCCGAACCATCTGCCCAAACCCTTGACCTCAATCCAGCACCGATGCGGCTCAAAAATTTACTACGGTTTTCAAAGAGATGAAGAACACTTTCATTTTTTTGTTGCACACCCTGTCTGCGGACAGATAAGAAATGGAGTGCTCTCAAAAACTTTTATATACTGGCAGAAGCCATTCGAAGCTAAATTTGAAGTGTGAACTCTCTACATTTGATGTCCTAAATTCTCCCTCTCATTTTCTCAGTGCTTTCTCAAAAGATCGACCCACACAGTGAGGGTAATAATAATTATAATGAGGGTTATGATAATCATTTGTGCTATAGCCTACTGATTCTTGAGTACAGAGACAAAACAGGCTGCAATACAGAAAAAAGTTTGATTAATGGAATTATTTTCGGTTAATCTGATCTATAAAGCTCCAGTGTCCATACAAAATGGGTGCTATTTACTCAATATTGGTTGAGACTGTCAGATAGAAAATAATGTGTGAAATATTTATAATTATTGACCAATCTAGCATTCATTTTAATTAAATGAGACTGCATGAGAGATGGTTTCAGCGCCTTCTATTGAATTGCTACTGCAGTCAAACAGATATTACTGTGTGAACAAAATATAAATCATATTTTGATGTTCTAAATGCAGTATTTCTTTTTCTAGTTTTGCTTGCTGCTAATGGGGCCTGAAAATGACATTTGAGTTGGCATTTCATGGTCTTTATATTCAATATATTGTAGGGATGCACCAAAATTTTGCCTACCGAAAATTTTCAACCAAACCAGCTCTTTTCAGTTTCGGGCTGAAATGGTTTTGGAGGTGAAACGTGACCGAAACGTTTTACTGTGTTCAGCATTTATTTTGTGCACACAACATGGATAAGCTATAAAAGTTAAACATGATGTCAGCTGTGCGGACACTAGCTTGACTAGATTGACAATATTCATTTCTTTATTTTAATTGGTAATACGGTTTCTTAAATCTAAAATCTTTTAGTCTGTGCTGTTTTCTGTAGATGCATTCATTTGATCCTGACATTTGTAGGGCGCCTGCCATCCAATAATCGCAAAAAGATTTGTGCTTTGTTACTTTTAATATGAAGTAAATTCTTCAATAAACTCATTAGTTTTTGCTAAATGTATAAATGTATTACATTCATTCTTATATATATATATATATAATTGTTGTTGTTAAAGATAATATTAATGTATTAAATACTCTTTATATTTAAGAATAGATAATCAGAATATAATTATAACATCAATGCATTAATTATATTTAAATATTTTAAATATGATGTCTGTTTTTCATCTATGTAAAATATTGACTCTTATTGCTTTAAAAGGGCAGGTGGTTTTAGGGTAGTAAGTGTAATGTCATAATTTTGATTGATAATGCAAAAAGTACATACAGAAACTAACAACTGGTAAAGTTGTAGTATATGTTTTGTGCTATCTCAAGAATCAGTGAACTCCACTCATTCCCTTCTTTTTTATATAAACACCTGACACTGAGCACACAGTCATGAAACGGCGATATCAGTCTCTGGAATGTAATTAACTTAGAAGAGAAAAGACATCGAGAGGAGAGTCTTCATAATGACTTGATTAAATATTGATGCACTCAAAAAGAAAGAACAATTAAAAAGTCTGAAATTAGCCCACAGGATAACCGCAATCAGCCGGGGGCTAATTCCCCGCTTTATCTGCCTCCCGTATCCCAGCGGCATTTCTAGAGCTGTGGCCTTCATGCCTCCAACATCTCACGACAGACAAGACCAGGACGTGCAGAATCGCTCGGAATCTGCGTTACCGCAATAGAAAACGGGCTACACGTCCCAGTCATGTCTATTGTGTGTCTTTGCAAGTCAATCTCATGAGAGTTGCATAGCATGAAAGTAACCATGTTGTCCCGACCCTATTCTCCACATCATTTCCAGTTGTTTTCACACTATCCTAAAGGCCCTGATATACTTCACGCGAAATCAAAGAACGAGCTGGTGTGACGTCATTTCGAACAAAATCAGGCCAAAACGAAGTTCGTTACTGGAGTTTAAAACAGCTTGCCTAGCGAACTTTCCGGTAATGTTGACTCCAGCTGGTGAACACCTTCATGGCATGCTACCATTAGTCCAAGATAGGTGTGTGCTGAGGCTCCACCTTTTTTGACATGGAAATCTTCTCCGGGGCTGAATCCGAAATTGCCCCCACACCCTCAAATATGGCATTATTTGAGAGGACAACCATAGTGGACATAATTGAGTGCACTCATTCTATCCAACATTGCACCGCAATAAATAGTGTACAGCCAATGTACGCTCAACAGCTGTCCGAATTCACTCACTCGTTTTTATTCACTCCTTCAAGTGAACCGTATTATTGGACTAACGTAAGGAATAGATTGAGGATTTCGGATTCTTCCTAGTTCATTTCTTCTGTTCAGTCAATCAAGGTCAAATGCGAGCTAAAACATGAACACACCGGATTTAAAGTAGAAATTGAGGTTGTAGGTCTAATAGTAAGAGACATTCACACTGTTTTGTTCATGTGTAATACTGTAAAGCTGCTAGTTTTAAAGCAATCTATTGTATAAAGTGCTATATAAATAAACCTGACGTGACTGGAGTGCCGAGTTGCATCGCTATTATCAGATGCTTTCTTAACGGCTGTTTTCTCACCACTGTCATTTTTGTTGTGTTATGCTCTCAGCACATATTTACATATTTATTTACATATTTACATCTAAGCGCCGCTCTCAGCAGTGCGGGCGTCGTCGGATGTTTGCTAACCGTATACTGCTGAAAAGGCATTTCGAACTTCTTTTTACCCCTAAGTGAAGAACATAAAAGAACTTTGATGTGAGTATATCAGGGCCTGAAAATAGAATCATAAACAGTAGATGAAACAGCTATTTGCAGTGAAATTTACACTATATGCATCAAATGTAGTTGAATAGCTGAAGTGGACACTGTTAGATTGTGTGTTTGTGTGTGTATGTAAGTGTGCCTGTGCGTATGCATGTGTGTGTAGAGACTCACGCAAGACCCCGTGTTCTTTTTTGACAGTGTGTCTCTTTCAGTGCTGTGATGGAAGACCTGGGCATATCCCTCAGGTGCCACAAGGCCTTGAGGAAGAGAGGCAGACACAGAGGAAGAGCAGGCCTGTCTGGAGTCTTATGTAACCCCAAACGCATCTCGAGGAAAGAGACAGTGGCCTAGATCCACCTCCAACAGCCGCGCGGGGAGCGACTCTGCTTTTGACGTACCTGCCCGTGAAATGAATCTCTGAGGCTGTTTGATTTTTTTCATTGAAATTTGTCTATGTGCTATTTAATTATGAATTTGCAAGTTTTTATACGAGTATTATTTGAAATGTGTTCGTTTTGTGTCAGCTACACAGATTTCGGTAATAGCTTGAGTTGAAAATGAAAGGAATAATTTTGAGAGGTACAAGCACATTGCATAAAACGGTAGCATTTTTCTTGTGCTGTCCTTGATTTAATAAATAAAAGTGTACATTTTACACAAACTTGAAGAATTTTATCTTCCAGTGGTTCTTTTTTCAGTGACGCTGGTTCTATTAATTGCAACGTTACATAACAATATGCTTCTGATGCGTGACGGTTCCGAAGGGAATGTTAGGCAAGAATGTTTCTCCATTACTTTGTTCCCGTTTTGACCCTAACATTTCAAGACGTTCTGCCTGCGGGACTGACCGAAGTATTCTCTCTCAAACTGAGGCACAATCAAGGCAAGTTCAGAGGTCAGCCTCTGCTTCAAAAAGTTACCTGCTCCATGACCCAGACACATTACTCTCTGAAGATTAAATGCCTTTTCTTCAAAAATACATCAGATGTGTCTGAATGCATATCAGAAAATGCGCTGAAAGATAAGACGCTCTGAGATGCAGGCAATCTTCTTGATTAGATTTTAGCGCTACGGATGAATTTGCTCGAAACAAAGTGTGCCCGAAAGTGTGTGTGTGTGTGTATATATATACACACACACACACACAAAATATTCTAGGCATGGATATCTGGATATGCTGGTGTCCCTTTCAAACCTATGTAAATCAGGTTATGCATATGTAGGTCAGCCATGTCCGGACCAGAAAGACAATGCAAGTCTTGCTCAGTTTTGGCTGTGGGGAAATGTAGACATGAAAGCTGTTTTGTGGTGTTTGTGAGTCTGGACATGTGAGGGGAAGCTTGTGGGCTATTGGCAAACGTATAGAAATTCTAGAGCTTCAGAGAGACAGAGGGCCATTCACACTTAAGAAGAAAAGGACTGCTCTGAGCTGTTTGGGCCTGGCAGTTTGTTTCAAAGGCCTCAGACTTCACTGAACACATGTGATGGCCATTGAAAACGACTTACATGGAGTCCTTGCTTTAAAAGCAGGAGCTTTTATCATGCAGAAGCTTATTTTTATTTTATTTAAATTATATTATTAACTACAATTTCAGTGAAAATACATATATTTATCTATCTATCTGATGATTTACCTGTCTGTCTATATATATATATATATATATCTGATAATTTACCTGTCTGTCCGTCCGTAGATAGATCTATCTATCTGTCTGTCTTTCTGTCTGTGTGTGTGTGTGTGTGTGTGTGTGTTTGTGTGTGTGTGTGTGTCAGCACTGAAGCTTGGAGTAATGACTTCTGAAAATTCAGCTTTGCTATCATGGAAAAAATTATATTCTATTTTTTCTTAATATTAAAATAGAACAGTTATTTTAAAGGGTTACTCCACTTTTTTGGAAATAGGCTCATTTTACAACTCCCCCAGAGTTAAACAGTTGAGCTTTACCGTTTTCGAATCCATTCAGCCGATCTCCGGGTCTGGCAGTACCACTTTTAGCATAGCTTAGCATAGATCATTAAATCGGACATGACCATTAGCATCTCTTTAAAAAAAAATGACCAAAGAGTTTCAATATTTTTCCTATTTAAAACTTGACTCTTCTGTAGTTACATCGTGTACTAAGACCGACGGAAAATGTAAAGTTGCGATTTTCTAGGCTGATATGGCTAGGAACTATACTCTCATTCCTGCGTAATAATCAAGAAACTTTCCTGCCGTACCATGAGTCCAACAGGCGTAATGATATGACGCAGCACCTGATAATAGTCCCCAGCTCTGTAACTTCCAACGTGACCGGGACTAAGTTTGTCTAACCTATTAGACCTATTTTCAGGCGCTGCGTCATATCATTACGCCTGCTGGACTCATGGTATGGCAGCAAAGTTTCTTGATTATTACGCAGGAATGAGAGTATAGTTCCTAGCCATATCAGCCTAGAAAATCACAACTTTTCCTTTTCCGTCGGTCTTAGTACACGATGTAACTACAGAAGAGTCAAGTTTTAAATAGGAAAAATATGGAAACTCTTTGGTCATTTTTTTGAGAGAGATGCTAATGGTCTTGTCCGATTCAATGATCTATGCTAAGCTATGCTAAAAGTGGTACCGCCAGACCCGGAGATCAGCTGAATGGATTCGAAAACGGTAAAACTCAACTGTTTAACTCTGGGGGAGTTGTAAAATGAGCCTATTTCCAAAAAAGTGGAGTATCCCTTTAAATTGTACATTTGTTTCACAATATTCATTTTACAGTATTTTTGATCAAATAAATGCAGTCTTGGTGAGACTCCTTGCAAAATCATTAAGAAATCTACTGAGATTTATTAAAGTCAGCGTGAAATGAAAATTAACCCTATAAAATTAAATTTTCTAAATTAATGTTAATTAATTAACTAAATGAAACACTAATCAGAGCATTTATTCATTTTTATAAAAAAAAAAAATTATTCTGCTTAAACCCTGTCACTGCACGCTCACATTGATCTGCCTCCACTTTAAAGTTAATAAATAATAAAAAGTAATTCATTTGAATAAATTATACAATTGATTTTAATGACTGCATTGTATGTTAATGTTATGTAAATGTTTTCCACCCCCCAAAAATCATATGGTTGTGTTGCATGAAGAGAATCACCTTAACCTCATGAATAATTAGTTTGCTAGATTTAGATCAAGTACCAGTACAGCATAACAACATCTCAGTCATAGCTTAAGGTCAGATTGATGTCCTCTGATAACAGATGCGATCAGTTTTAATAAACAAACTTTGGATATCTGATCCGAGTATAAGTGCCTCTGTGATGATTAATAGGAGAGAACAGAGACTATCTGTCTGTCAGAGTATGGTGTCACTTTCACACTAATGACAAATCAGTCTTGTGCTTTATGTTTTTATGTTAATGGATGCCATTTAGGACAACAACAGTGCTTTTAAGCTATCTTTTTTTCTTTGTTTCTGTCATGTGATGCCTGCATTTGGAATCGTATAATCTGACAAATGGATTAAATTAATTTTGAAAGCTTTAAAAGAGAGGGGGAAAATTTGATCTGTAACTCACTGACAGGTCTGCTCCAACTCTGTCTGTCAAACAGCTCTGTTGGACCTATGGGAAGGTGTATGTCAAAGCAAACACACTGAACGTGTTTTTTTCAAGCAAGGATGAGAGAGAGAAAGACATCAGGTCGTTCCCCAGCGTAATGCGTAAACTCGGTATGCTGGCTGAACTCTTGTCAAAGCCAGACAATGGGGCACATTCACTAAATCGTTGAGTTAACATTTGGCCTGTGCCAATACCCACACTTGCGGTCTTTGACCACCGCTTACATGAGTGTGCGTATAACTTTTGATTACCTGATGGGACACACTTACAACATACTGTTGTAAAAAATGCACTAGCCTTATTTACACATTTGGATTTTCAATACTCCTTAAAATAAACTTTAAAATGTCTGTTCAGTCGCTATGTAACAAACTAAATTGTGTGCATAATTAAGTGATAAAAAGCAGTTGCAAATGTTTTATCTCTGCAGCACCAATAACTTTTCCAACACGTTTTACTAAGTTATATGTAATATCTAATTAATTTAACTTGCTCTGGAAAGTTTTGCTAGACATGTCGTGAAATCGGGGGACATCAATTCTTGAACAAAATGAATGATTGGATACGCCTAGCCTCAAATACTGCTCCGAAACGCTATTAGAAATAGTGTGGGTTTAGGCTGAAAACTGCTTCCTTCAGAGGACGCATTTCAAGGTAGGAAGGCATCTAGGCACTTCCGAATCCAATGTTAACTTCACTTCCTGTCTCCTGAGATACCTTCATCTGATCGATTTCTTGAAGGCAGCATAGATGCAACCTTCGCTGCCTTTGAAATCCCACAATCCTGTACATGCAGTTCCAAAAACAAATATGGCATAGTTGCAGTTGGTGGTTAGTTTGTGTGTAAATTTACATCTTTGACTAATTCTTTCCAAGAAATGACTATTAAAATATTAGTTTAGTTACTAAAGCGCCCTCTGTTTTGTTGTAGACCATTAAACTGTTACGCTGCCTCAGAATCCTGTCTGATATCAGTCTCGTGAGGTATACCTTTGTGCGCCTGCAAAGTCATTTATTTGGATTTGAAGCAACAAGTCAGCTGCCAGATGCAGCCTTAGTGTGCATTAAATGGCCTGTAAATGATTGATTTATTCTTTAATTCATTCATTCAGTGTGTGAACTATTTAAATCAGCATCATTTCAAGATAGATTTTTTGAAAGCCTGCATTATACATTTGTTAACAATTGACCAATAGTTTGCATAGTCTAGATTGTTAGATGAAAAAAAAAAAAATTTGTTTCAGAGATACTTGTTCAATTTTGATTATTTTAATGATTATAAAAAAAAAATAAAAAAATTCCAGTAACATGCACTGATCATATACAAGACCAGTATAAGCTCAATTTAGATTTTTCATGTTGAATTTTCAGACTAGACCAACATGCTGCATAAACCATGAACCAAAAAAAAAATCAGTGGTCTTTTCCTCAATAACAGATTACCCCAATGATTCAGACAGTAATTTTCAAGTACAGATGTTAAAGGTATGCACCTGCTGTCTGACATGACGCCAGATGCATGCAGTATGCTATTGGTTTGTTTTATCCCAGCATGAGATTTCCATTCAAGCCTTTAATACACTGTACCTGTTACCCAGTGCTCAGCACGCACATACACATCTGGCTGTGATAAAGCCATCCTGTCTACATGTGGGTGTGACAAAGACTTTGAATGAGGGCTACAGGTGCAGGGTTTCTCTAACGTGGGAGATGACATGCAAAAGTTCAAGACAAGTCCTCTATTAGAACTAATGACTGCCCTCTTATGCCAAAAACAGTCACTTTTGTTTGAGAGGCAAGCCTATACACTGATTAGACAGCAGTGTTAATAGTGAGGTCTTTGTATTATGGGACGTCAACCACTAGATTCACACTATAGTTGAGGGGAAGTTAGTTAAAAACAAGTTAATGTCTTTCTTGTATAATCAGGTGAATTGAATTGGAATGTGACCAGTTTGGTTTTAAACATCCACCCTCACGCAGGATGGGGACATAAAAAAACACAAAGAATAAGAAATATGAAAGAATAAGGCAAATAACTCAATATTATCAACTCTAAATGATACAACCAATTAGCTCAAAATAATGAGATTAAATAAAATTAAATAAAAACTATGGCAATGTCAGGAAACAAAGATGCGCAGAAGTAGTGAGTAACAATAAACAAGTTTTATTCAAACAGGTGTATGGCAAGGTAAGTATATTGCAGGCAGACAATAACCATGAAGATAATAAATCAGTTCAATAAAGGTAAGTTGCACCACACGCACCCTATACAGTATGTCGCAGAGTACTTGAATTAATGATGTTTCTTCTTACAGGGAGTTGGCGAACATACGTGGAGAACTGGAGACTGGAGAAGGAGGTAATAGGATAGGGGACGAGGAGAATAGGTATCTCAGGTAAGAATAACATCCATAGCTTGGGTGAGTACTAGTCGAGACCAGACAATGGCTGAATCCGAAATCGCCCCCTAAACCCTCAATCACTATTCCCTACATTAGTCCACTAATACTGTAAACTTGAAGGAGTGAATGAAAAGGAGTGAGTGAATTCGGACAGCCGTTGAGTGTACATCATCTTGGGTGCAATGTGCAATGTGGGATTGAAAAAGTGCACTCAATAACGTCCACTATGGTTTGGACACCACTACAAATGGCTGTCCCCTCAAATAACGCCGTATTTGAGGGTGTAGGGAATGATTTCAGATTCAGCCAATGAGAGCGTGTGATGCAGGCTTTTGTAGCGGGTGCTGATGAGTGGTGATTGATGACAGGTGGTTGTGATCAGTACTTTTGTGAGAGTGAGCATTGTGAGGGAGTGAAGGTGGAGCCTGGCGGATCCCTGACAGAACCTTCTGACTTCTCTGGCCATACTGGGCCACCAGAAGCGATCTTGTCACAGTAAGTGGGTTTGATTGGCCCATGGGTGGCCAGTGCCCACTGAAGAATGTGCAGAGTGGATGAGTTACCTGGACGAAAGGAGATTTGGAAATCGAGTGATACGATTGAAAAAGAGAGCCCGTCGAGCTTGACGTGGGTTAAGGCGTTTGGCTTTCCGGAGAAACTGGAGGTTCTTATGGTAAGCCAGCACTGTGAAGGGGTGTCGTTCTCCCTCAAGCCAGTGTCTCCATTCTTCAAGTACAAGTTTGATGGCAAGGACTTCTCGATTACTGATGTCATAGTTCCTCTCCACCGGGGTTAACTTACGGGAGAAGAAGGCACATGAATGGAGTTTTGGAGGCATCCCCTGTTGCTGGGAAAATACAGCATGGACCTCCACTATGAATGACTTTTCAGGCTAAGGGAGAGTCAGGAGAGGAGCACTGCAAAAGCCAGGACTTTGTGGCATTGGTGGACAAAGACAGAGACTTAGGGCCAATCTCATTTCTCTGTCTTACCCCTTCCCCTTCCCCTACCCCTTTGTCTGCGTCTTCCCCTTGCCCCTCGATACCGAGTGAAGGGGGCTAGGGGGAAGAACGTTTCTCTAAGAAATGAGACACCACTCGATTACCGTTTGCGTCATCTTCCCTTTCCGCTAGCTGGCTGCTACGTCAACAGAGGCGATACGCGTTGACATAAACAAACGAAGATGCCGTCGTCTCGGGTTGTGATGTCGATTGCCTGGTCTCTCTTTATCTTTGCACGCTTGTGTGCCATCAGTCAAAGACATTGTTTCATTGTATTTAACGGCGGCGCCGGCGACACCATAGCTAAGCAAAACATTAGCAAACGGCAAATAGCGCATAGCTGCTAGCTAGCGGTTAACTAGCGATTCAAAACAAAAACATTACAATTAAAACCGCTTGAACATTTTATTAAAAGTATCATAAAACACGAGTGTCATTAAACTGCTGAAAATACTTACATTTGTGCGACTCACGTCTGGGAAATTCCTACCCCTCTCTTTCAAGTGTGGTCCTCCGCAAACTTCGTTTCAAGGGCTATGTATCCCTACGCCTTGGCCCAAGCCCTTAATCAAAATGAGAATTGGGACACCACTTCCCCTCACATGAACGCGCAAAACCGAGGGGAAGGGGTAAGAGTAAGGGGTAAGACAGAGAAATGAGACGCAGCCTTAGGCTTACTTCTGAAGGGAGGTTAATGAACTGGTAATGTTACTGAAAACAAGAATGAATGGTTGGTAGAAGTTCGCAAAGCCCAGGAATCTTTGGGGTAATTTGACTGTTGAGGGGAATGGCCGGTTACGGAAACCTTCCTGTAACTGAATAAATGGGTTTCAGATAAATGGAACTGGCACTTCTCTGCTTTTAAGAACAGGATGAATCATCATCTTTTAAGCTACTACATCAACATCTCTCATCATGGGTGTGGGGGAACAGATTTCGACAGCTGGATTTTTTGCCCCCCTTTTCTACCCCTCTTCAGAACGACTCACAGTCATTCTATGGGGAATCAGACTTCACTGGTTGGGCTGTTTGTTTTGATTTAGAAATTTTTTTTTTTTTTTTTTTTTGAAAATCGAACCTCAACTCATTCAAGAGTCATGCGCTATAATCAACACTGCACAGCCAACACTGCTGTAATGTAAATTCAGTGACAGTGTTGCTGTATTTTTGTATGGTGTTCCTTCACATGCGTTTTGTTGTTGTTGCTATTGTGCTCTATTGTCTGTCTGTCTGCATCACAGAGATTTAGTGACCATAGGCTCAAGCTCCAAAACTGAGAAAATAGCACCATATTAGGCAACGTTTCTTACAACTTTGTCATTATTTGTTAAAAAATTATCTCAGCTCAGGTCCCGTTTGTGTATTAGCATATTCAATCATGGTCACGTCATGTCAGGTTTCCTTTACGAAAAAGTTGCCGTACAAAACTAAAAACTTAGTTGTAGGCTAATCTAGTTGTTTATCCTATAGGCAACTCAATTTAGTCCCAAGTAGTATTGAAACAGTACACTTACAAGTGCTATACTTCTACTACATTGATATTAGTATACTTATTACATAAAGTACTTACATTAAGTCTACTTAAAATATACTTGAACTTTATAGCCTATTTAAATAGGCTACTTAATTAAATTAACCTGAAGTTTCCTTTAGTCTTTTTTTAAACGCTTGATAGCCACTCATTGCAGTCTGCTTTCATTTTATAGAAAAAAACAGCTTGGACATTTTGTTCACCATCTTCTCTTGTGTTTCATGGAATGTCAGATGTGTTAAGAACAGGGAAGTAGCCTAAATAATGACTCATTTTCTTTTTGAACTTTAGTTTCTTCAACTATGTCCAATATTTTTATATGCATTGTGCCATTTATTGTGGAACTTTTTAATATTACGTTTTTGATTTAGCTTCTTTTTGTTGATATTTTGCAGAAACAGATCTCATGGAGACACCCAAGGTCAAGAGACAAAAGTCAGAAGTTGTGTAGTGGGTGCTGTTATCTAACCTTTTTAGATGGTTTAGTCTGGACCAAGGTGTTTCAGAAGATCAATATCAGAATACTAACCATAGACTGTAAGAAAAAAAAAAAAAAAAAAAAAAAGTGGAACACCCTGTTCCTAACGCCCGAAACCATGGAAATGATGCTTATTTTAAAACACAGCAACCTATTAGTGACTCACATACCTAGTGAATATCATCGTATATCTGAACTGTGTAGTACATCAGTGATTAAGAGCTTTTATTCAGATCCACACAGATGGCGTAATATTACTGTGCTGCTGAATGTGATGATGTTTACTGCCAGCTTAAGTTTTTTTTTTTCCTTTTTAGTATTTTGATTAATTCTGGGATTCAGTTTAGACCGCCGTAATACTGTTTTCCCTGTCCCTAATCTGCTAACCTCATAACTCTTAATCAAAACCTCCAAGCCGTTTTTTTTTTTTTTTTTTGTCTTCTATATTGTAATCGAGGTCACAGAATACGTGCATGTGACATTCGCTGATTTTACCTGAAACTCCTCTCAGAACAGTAAGCTTTCATGACCACAATCCTGGCGCAAAGCATCAGTTGTCTTTTTGAAACAGACAACAGCGGGACATGTTGCCCATCACAATTTGCTCGCCCCTATATCTGTCAAACCCTGTATAACTTTTTCTTCTGAAGATGACACAAGAAGATTTCCCCATACAATGACTGTAATTCCCTGTCCACTTTCATCGAAAATAACAGCCTGGACGTTCTGCTAAACATCTTCTTTTGTGTTCCACAGCGTAAACAAAGTCAAATGGGCAATGGTTCTTTTTATTAATTTTATTCTTATTTTGGAGGATGAACTGTCCCTTTAAGAAAGAGAAGATTTAAATCCACGTGTCTTGTGGTCTCAAGAGGGATTTGTGTTTGTATGTTGAATGAATACATTTACTGAATCACACATCAGCTCACCTATTTCATTCAGTTTTTATTCTTTGATTATTAGGATGTTTTAACCATTATGTTGCTTTTCTGACTATAATGTGGCCAATAATATGCTATTGCACAATGAATACTGTGTTTGAATAGTGAAATACCGAAAAAAGAATCCGTTTTCTGATGGTCCTTTCCTTTGTCATTTGAAGATCAATTATATCCGATGGCTGTCTGGGTGCAGAAAGTGATGATCATGGCAGATTAACCCAAGGGAACAGACACACAAACACAAACACGAACATACTGTTCTGTGGCTGACAGTCGGTAAGAATATCCATCAAAGTGATTGAAATTATGAAAAATGCCTCACAGCCTGTCATTTTCCCGCGCCCATTCTTAGTTCTGCGAGAACACACATTGTTATAAGAAATAATTTCACGAATTTATCTTCAAGCTGTCCTTGTTTAGACTGGAGCGTGTTTACATATTACATACGCAACTACAGCGCTGTAATTATGATAGTTTATCAAGCATGAAGGGATGCAAATATGAAACTTTGTCTGGTTGGCTTCTGCCATCTGTTGGTACAAATGTATAACTGCAAATAATGAAAACCGTCGTGTAAACTCAATATTATGAGGATTCCCAAACTTTTGTCTCAGCCAAACCCATTTAACCTAAACAAATTGACCTGAAGTATCTGTACATTTGTAAAGTTAATATTTTGATAATTTAACTGCAAATTTGTTAATGGTCATATATGACATGCAGGTAAACAATAAAATATGATTTAATGAGTGTTAACTTAGTATTTATATGCAATTATAGTACTTATTTTGAATTAGTTTTAATTTTAGTTGACGTTTTGTGCTGTTCTTTTGTCATTTTAATTAGTTTTTTTATATATATATTTATATTTAGCTTACATGTTTTTTTTGTCATTTTAGTACTTCAACTTATTTTATTTCAGTAGTTTCAACATTTCTAATTTTAATTTATGTAGTTTACATTTTTCATCTAATATATATATATATATATATATATATATATATACATATGCTCTTTAAAAAAAATATATTTGTAATAGTTTTATAATAGTTTTAGTTAACAATAAAAGCACTGGTTTAAATTATTACATTTTTGGTTTTTATTAACTCCCGAACCTCAGTTTGGGAAACCCTGATGTACAGTAGCTCATCCTTTAGATACTGTGACTGTGAAGCATAAAAAAAAAAAAATCAGGAAACCAAGTCTGTTCCAAATATACACATTTTCATAATTTATTAAGCTTTCAGTTTCTTAAGAGAGAATAATTTGGTCCCAAGCGAGATGTTAGAGCACAATAATCAAAATAGAATCACATTAAGTTTAAAAAGAAAAATTATCAGATAATAATTTTTTTTTTTTTTGCTTACAAATGACCGTTAGATTTTGGAAAAAAGTTCAATTACATAAAATCAGCATTAGTGAAACTACAGTAAGTGCAGTTCTGAACACCTGAGAGTTTGATCCCAGATTCACTAGTCTCTTGTATAAAGTTTCCAGACTTAAATGAGTGGCACAGTTTCAGCAAAAACAGACTACAGCACAATAATAGTCCAATAGCGTTATGTCCCCTGAGAAGAAGAAAAGGTTTATTGAGCTGCGAGATGAGGTTTGTTGTGTTGTGAGTCCAAAAATGATCCTGGCTGATTGATTCTATGAGGATGTGAGGATGTTCAGGGACATGTGTTAGGTAAAGGAATACTTCATTGAACACTGACCAATACAAACTAAATGCTAATGCTTAAAGGGTTTGAGAAAAAAAAAAAGATATATATATATACACACACACAAGACGTACAACCTACAATCAGACGAGGACAGTAGTGATGTCACGTTTGTTAAATGCATCTTCAGTGAGCCAGTTTAAGATGTAAAAAATCCTTCTGTGATTTTCTGTGGTCCTTCCTTCAACCAACACATCTAATTTTGCTATTTGTTTGTTTCATGCTTGGTGCTGAGAAGATCTGTGCTGAGTTTCACCATTGAACGACACTCACTTTTCTCAAATGCCGAGGCGTCAGGTGGACAGGTATGTGACTGAGCTTCTACGACCCCCAGAGGTAGTAACAGGTTCTGCGAGCTTGATTGTGCTACGGTGTTTTCCATTGAGGAATGAACTGGTGGTTTGGCTCCAGAGCAACAGGTGTGCGTGGAAAGGTCTGAAGCCTGGGCCGGGTGTGAGTCTGGGGAGGAGCACAGGAAAGCAGACAGAGGGCAGTCCGGAGAGGAATATTTGGCCAGCACCTGTAGCTGCTCAGGTTTGAGGGCGGCTTCAGCACAGACCCTCTCGTACAGGCCCGAGTAACTCTGCCAGGTCTTCAACTTCATCTGATTCAGCTTTATCCGTTCTACTGTCAGCTTCTCGCGCTCGCTCCTCTACATAGAACACACACACAAAAAAAAGATATATCCATTAAATTTTTTTAAGATTTATGCATTTGAATTGCATATACAATTTCACTGGATTGCACAATTTTAACATGAACAAAAACATTTTAATATCGTGATGCATATTTGTCAGTCATACATAAATGAAACAGGTTACCTCATACATATTTGCATCTATTTGATCTTAATTAAATAGTCATATATTCAAAAAACATGTCTTAGAATCAGCATAAAAACATGAAACGTGAAAACAATTACATTTATTCAGTTAAAATAAAGCTGTGGCACACGCAATATTCAGGTAGGTAAAACGTGATACATTTATATACCTGGTTATTCATTCAGTTCAGTTTATTATTATATTATTATTCAGTTCAGTTTAAAACATTCAGTTTATTAGTACTAATACAAATATTTTACCTGTTTCATTTGTGTATGACTGACAAATACGCATCACATTAAGTTCATTAGTCTGTTCATGTTAAACCTGTAATCCTAATGGTTTTATATGCAATTCAAATACATAAATCTTAAAATTAGACATAAATATTTGTAGGTGGATCTGTATAATCTCACAAACACCTGTCCAGGTCATATTTCATCCAAAAATCAAATAATAACAAATCAGATTTTTCTTAAAATAATAATTAATTAATTAATTAATTAATTAATTAATAATACAAAAAAAATATGTATGTGTATATATATATATATATATTTATAAATAATATTTCAGCACCTTTCCCCCCTAAATGATCATTACCATAAATAATAAATAAAATACTATTTAAAATATTAATACATTATCATTGTATTGTTTTATTATATTTTGTATTTTTAACTAAGGAAACCCACAATTTAAAAAAAAATATTTTATCTTATTAAATTTCTTATTAAATTTAAATCCTTAAAATAGTTTTGTATTTTCTTTAATAACAATAAAATCTCTAATTTTTCTTCTTTGATTTTAGGGTGAAATGTGATCACATTTTTGTGAAATTCACTGAAATAGCAGCTGTAGATCAAAACTTCCATCCTGAATGAGGTATTTGAGGTGCTTGTGTACAATTATGACCTTTGAGCCTTTAGGGATTACTTCGGATACTCACCAGTTTCTCGATTTCACACTCCAGGTTGTGTATGCAGTCAAGTTTCCGCTTGCGGCAGCGACGGGCTGCAATCCGGTTTTTGCTCCGTCTGCGGATGTCATGCACAACATCGAGCTGCTCCCGTGTGAAGCACTGCTGCTTCAGCATCTGCTGGAAGTCGTTCCTGCTCAGAGACACGATCTGTTCCACGGAGAGCGGCAGCGCCATCTGGAGTGAAAGAACGGAAATGGGTCAACATGTCTATCATCAACTAAACATATATGTCATATTCCTCCTGCCTAGTCATGGCACCAGGTCTGTTTATATTTTAAACACTGTAATGTTAACTTTGCTTGATATTTAAAGAGTAAAAGATTAATGGGTTAATGATTTCATTCAGGACGTTTGTGGACTTTTGACTTTACTGTAAGTCTGACTAGTCATTATCAGGTGTGCAAAGTAGGTACATTCCAGCCTGCTCAAAAGGCACTGAACAGGGCAAAGTCCAACATGCATTAACAAATAGAAAAACTCGTACCACAGGTGCCAGGCTTTTGCTTACTATGGATGCTTGTTTCAGACAGAATAAAAAAAGGGTAACTGCAACTTTTTATCTCACAATTCAGACTTTTTTTCTCGCATATACGAGTTTGCATCTCGCAATTCCAACTTTTTTCTCAGAATTGTGTGATATAAACTCGAAATTGCAAGTTATAAAGTCAGAATTGCGAGATATAAACTCACAATTCTGACTTTTTGTCACGCAATTGCGACTTTATAACTCTCAATGGAGAGTTGTGAGAAAAAAAAGTCAGAATTGCGATATATAAACTCGCAATTGCGAGAAAAAAGTCAGAATTGCTAGATGTAAACCTTTTATTCTGTGGTGGAAACAAGCTTACTGCTCCACCACCAACTGTATTTTTTTATTATTATTATTCGCTTGACCAATATTTTTTCTAATTTTGACTTAATAGCAGGTATGCTGACAAATGGAGGGTCTCCAAAGAAAATCACCCAACAATGCTATTAACAAGTGAAGTAACTAATGATATGTATGGCTGGCTAATTATTCAACTAAAATAATAATAATAAAAATAACAGCAACTCATACTTAAGTAAGAAATGCAAAAAAAAATTGCAACCATTTTGATTTTAAACCAACTTTGGATAAATATAATGATATTAATAATAATAATAATAATTATTATTATTGTAATACTATATTTATATTAATGCAATTCATTTAATTGTATTAATTAATTAATTATATCAATATTAATCATTATTATTAAAATGATGTTAATAACAACAACAAATAATCAATAATTATTATTATTATTATTTAAATATATGTATGTATTTGCATAAAATATTCATAATCTTCATCATATCGGTTTTGATAAAGCAATATATCATTTTCTATTCATGTTCCATCTATAAAGTCTGACGTTTTATTTATTTTAGTTTTTTTGCCCATTTTATTCAGGACTATAAGAAAGTTGTCAAACTATTGGAAGTTTGATCACTTATGTAATACACATTAGTTTGTAATACCTCAACAAACTGCACACTTTGAGATAAGGGTTTGTTCAGATCAATGAAGCACATCTGATAAATACAACCAGTCCTCACCTCACACACTCGTTCACTGCTGTAAGACTCACTGTCCCCCTCGGTGTCAAAACTATCAGAGTCCTCCCCTGATTGGTTGGAAGGTAAGTACGGACTGCCCTGGGACGTGGATCCCCCCTCTCCATCGTGTAGTTGAGCACCCACCGCGCCGCAGCTCTGCATAAATGGACACTCTAATGCTCTGGAATCCAGGTACCAGCTTTTCAGACAATTTGAGGGTTTCTCCACCAAGCCCAGGCCAGAGGGAGACGCCTGAAAAGAATCCGGCCAGGATGTAAGTTGCTTGGCCACCTCGATTTCCTCTGTGCTCCTCTGTTCATTGCTTTGGTCATCTCTGAGCTCCATGTATGTTCTCTCAGCATCATCTATTCCTGAGCGAGGGGACATTCCCCGTTTAGACAAGTCTCCTGAGTCACAAATGGAATGTGCCGACTCGTTGCAGGTTGGAAAGGATGGCTGGCCTGTGCAAGGACCAGGATTCAGAGGACAAAATTCAGGAAGAAGAGAATCTTCATCTTCATCTGTTTTATTGCATGAAAATGTCTCCTTGCAGTCTCCATTGCTCGAGCAAGGAAGGTAGTTTAAAGGACAGTCGTCATCTGTCTTGTCAAGGGACATGGGTGTCGAGTCGCAGACATCCAGACAGGATCGCTCCTTCCCGCAAGCTATTTGAAACTTGCGGTATTTCGGGCACAGGAAGGAGTAATCTGTGTCTTTCCCACTGTAACAGCTTTTTGTGACATCCTCAATGGCCACCGACGGAGGGCAAGATGGCTCTTTGGCTTTAAGCTGAGGCTGTGAGGGTTGAAGCAATGATTGATCTTCATCAATAGCATCGTCCTTGTTAATCGAGCTCAATTCAGCTCCTCGTGATTTGCAGCATTTGGTTTTACAGCACTTCTTTGGGACTTTTGATGTGCTTCTGCTGCTGTCAAAGAACTTGGGGAGAAGGAAGTCAAAGCAGGCTTTGTCCAAGTTCTTGAAACCAAGAACTGAAGCACAGTTACGGATGTCCAGCACGTTCTCTTTGGTAAAGATGAGTTTTGAGGTGTAGGCAAAATCCAGCAAGGGTTCAAACCCCTCTGAGGTAACCTTAAGATGGAAAAAAAACCAATAGATTTGAAATCAAATGCATGAAAATCTGCCTTTTCTTTGCATCACATCTCATATTAACACTGAAGAATTAAATATTTCTGCCACAATGCTGAGCCAAAGATCTCATGAACTTCCTCCTTGAACAATTCAGACCTTTGATTATGTTGTTACCTCATCAGGAAGGTTGATGACAATCCCTCCAGGTGTATGACTGGACACACGAGCGCTGAAGTAATCACTGCAGGATGCCAGAACTGCCCGGTGGGCCCGGAAACTCTGGGTCTCCGCCACAATAGTCACATCACACAGAAGATCTTTCTTCCTCTGCTCATTCAGACATTGCAGAACGTAGGAACTGTGCACAGATGACTGGAAGGTGAACTTAAACAACTTTGAGCTTTCCATCGACATGTTGAGTTAATCTGTATGGTAAAAACATAAACAATAGATTTTCATGTGCTCAATTCAAGGAAACTGTCAAGTGTATACTAAAATGATTCGCAACATGACAAATAGACTAAGATAACTCATTCATTTGGCATATAAATCAGGCGTCACACAGTTTGACCAATGAATTTCAATTTCCTATTTTTGGATAAAGATTTTTCTAAATCATTGTACATGTTGCATATATAGAGAGAGAAGATATATTGCATATATATCACTATAGAGAAAACAATTGTATAATCCCCTTTGATTTTCAAACACCTTATAGTGTGCAACAGTTGCCCATCCACTTTTTTTTTGTTGAGAATTTGGTTCCAGAAGTATTTTCATTAAAGGGTTATAAGCCATGATCCAAAAACAACCAGCAAACAAACCTTTATTTAAAAAAACAAAAACAAAAAAAAAACGATTTGAAAATCGTACAGAAAGACAAAGGTACAAGGCTATGTGCTTTAATGAGTAGGCCTATAGGTAAAATAACTACAATCCCATGACAATCGAATTTAAAAATAAATGGATAAATATAAAACTATTGATCTAAACTGTGTATTCAGAATCAGTACATTTTTCGTTTATTGCAAAATATGCATCTATACACAAATATTTAGGCTAAGTAGTTTGAGAGCATAGGAAGAGTAGAGTATTTGCGCTAGAGTATTTGCTTTTTCCGATTACCTGATTGGTGGAGATTTTTTGCAGGATCATGGTAATGTAGTTTTTCAACCAGGATTTCACTGTTGAACACTATTATTTAAAAAATAAGTTGAAATAATATGGACTGTTGGCTTCAACATAAGCATATATGCCATTTCCATTGGTTAACAACCTCATAGCTCACAATAGGTCAAAGCTAAAAAGAAAATTAATGGGGTTTACTTCTGGAACTCAGAGTAGCACTAACGACTCTGTTACAGTTTGTGTCTAGCTTGCGGCGCTTCGTTTCGTGAAGGTGAAAATTGGTATCACAGCCGACCTTATTTTCAGAACAACAGCGCTCATGCTCGCGTAATACTTCTTAAAAAAAAAAAAAAAACCCTCACACTCGGTCGACAACAAAAGTGACTAGAGAAGAAATGCTTTTTGAAACACTCTATACGTACGTGTCCTTACCCACGGGAACTCCTTATCTCAACTGATAATACTAACGTTACTGATAATATTTTGACCTAGTCGAGTCATGAGTGTGTATGCATGCATGCGCGCGCGCGTGTGGCGCAAGAGTGTGCGCGCTCTGCTGACTCATTCGGTTTTGCTGATAAAGGATGAGCAAGCATTTTCCCCGTCTGTCCCTTTCCTCTAAACTCCTCGACTTTAAAGAACTTAGGGACCAGTTGCCTCATACAGTTCAGCTAGAGTATTTTATGTTGTTAAAATAATGTGTCGAGTGTCGAGACGCGCATTTTATGTAATAAATACCGAACATTACGATTGTGCTACAAAACCTAGTGAGCAGCCTACATAGACAGTTGCAGCTATAAGGTATCTCAGGTGCTTTACATATTTGAATGGAACCATCGAAGCGCGGATATGATGCCCAAATATGCTGTCTAGGTAGGAAGTTCACTATGTTTTGAGACAGCCTACGTCCGACGAAAAAAAGACATCTGTATAGAAGAATATTATCGCTTCCACGATCGCGATCATTAAAAAACTTCCACCGATATGTCGTGAAACAGTAGAATAGCTGAACTTCTTTCATAAGTATTAACATGATTTAAATTAGATATTTTAAACTTTTAATTATAAAGTTGAGCGATCTCCATTTTCCATGACTTTCTGTCTCTCAGTTTCGACATACATAAACTAACAAAACC
Organism: Rutilus rutilus; assembly: GCF_951802725.1. Classification (NCBI taxonomy): domain Eukaryota; kingdom Metazoa; phylum Chordata; class Actinopteri; order Cypriniformes; family Leuciscidae; genus Rutilus; species Rutilus rutilus. Next base: position 14,997,324 of record NC_140229.1, read on the forward strand.
ACTAGCTTTCGTATATAGCTACTCACCTGTCATATCACCGGAGAGTGAGAGTAAAAGAAGAATTTGACACTACATACTAACTCGGGTTGCTTAAAGCGATCACTTGTAACTATGAAAACAAGGCGGCGCTTGTGTTTCACTCTGGTGTCGTGTGACTTCAGCCCAAAATTGTTTTTGTCCCGCCTTCTCAAACACAGCCCTCTTTCATTGGCCCTCTGTCCTGTCAATCAATCAAGACTTCCTTAAAAAAAAAAAAAAAAATCGCCACCAGACCTTCTTGGTTTTCACCACCCACGCCACACACACACATACACAATTTAACCTTCTCAGTCCCGAGTTGGGAAACTTTACAAATAAATAATCTTTGTCAAAAAGAGAAAACGGCAACTTAAATAGCAAAATGCAATATGCTAATTATTCTATATCTGGTAAATTGAGCATTCGGACCTATCTGAAATCTGATATTCTGCTTTCTTTTCACCAATGTGAAAAAATTTTTTTTTACATAAATGGTCTATCATCAGTCAGACAAAGAAAATGAAACCGGCATTACAAAAGTCTAGAGTAGACATAACTAAAATACCACTGAATCTTGAGGAAGCAAACATTTCATGTTGCTAAACTGGTTTGTGGACAAACACGGCTGGTATTTTAGCTGTATGGGGTAGGACGTAGGAGGTGTAAGCCATTGATATTTTTGAAAGGTTTCACAATCCTAAAATGATCAGATCACATTTCGAAACTCAAGTTCCCTATTGCTGAGTGACTACACAGTGTGTAGTCATACGTATCACCTTGATTCAACTCAAATAGCTAAACAGAAATGTAGATCCTCAATTCCTTTTTTATGAAACTGACAGACAGTAAACAGTAAAAACTTTTACTCAGAGTAACATTTACTCTTTTTCAGCAGAGCAGTTTACATGGTAAAACACTGATAAAATTTCAACTGTACAATATAGGCGAGTGCATCCACAAACACGCCCTTAAATCACACAAAGAAGTATATATTCAGAATACAAATTCAGAAATATATGAGTGAGGTGATCCCTCACCTCATCTTTGGGCCACAAGACCATCTGCTCTGAAAAGGACCCATATTAGCTTAAAATATGATATATACATTGATTAAGTGTCTCAGTCTAAGCACACTGATTCAAAATCAGTTTTCCGCTTCAGTACATAACCACTGAAGGAACGCTGAGATGTTTATAAGCTGTAGTAAAGACCCAGAAGAGAAAAATCTTTCGCACTGGTGTCAAAGGTCACGAGGAGCCCTGTCTCTTTTGACTGACCACTCGGAGCGTCTCGAGCTGCTGCGCTCGCTCGCTGTGGGCTGTTATCAGGTTCCGGTTCTCTTCCGTAAGTATCCTGTATTCCTCCTCCAGTTGCGCAAACTCCATCGAAGCCTGTTCGTCCTCTAGCAGCTCAGCCATGAGCTCTTTCCTGAGAATGGCACACATATATAATAAATGTCATGATCATTCATTACATAACTTTTTTTAATGACTCTAATGATATATGAAAGGTGTGTGCCAAAATAACACATTATGTGGCTTGGGTGTCACACACATGACTACAGGTGGCTGTTCCGTGCCCGAAACTATTTTATAGGAAGTGAACCTGTTGGCACCATAGCTTTTGGTAGCTGGGTTGAAACAATCTCAATCGTGGAACAAACAAAACATTTTTTATTATAGACAGAACTGCAGAAGTCTAGATGACTTGTCTCTGTAGCTCACAGTGACACTGAGTCAGCGGGTGATCCGTTCTGCTTTGCCCTTTGGACCAAGTTAATCGTTCGAGCAGGGTTGTAGTGTGGTGACAGGCACGTTTAATATGTATGTTTAAAATGTGAAAAAAGGGTGTCTATAACCACACAAGGATGAATCAGACACAAACTGTATATATATATATATACCATTAGGGAACATCAGCAAATGGTTATGAGTAATAAATCTGCAGAAAATGTAATTGATTTACAGTATATTCCTGAACAGCTGAGTTTGGCACTTTATCAGAACTCAGCGTATCTGGAAAAGTTCATGTGTTTTCCTCTTTAAGAAAAAAAAAAAGCAAATGAGAAAGAGAACAAACTCTGGACATTTTCAGTGGCATTTAGATGTCATGAAATGTTTTGTGTTTCCCTCCATAAACAATCCTTGGATCCTGGAAAATACTGGGTTGGACTCCCTTTTGCCTTCAGAACTCTCTTAATTTTTCATGGCATAGATTCAACAAGGTTCTGGAAACATTCCTCAGAGATTTTGGTCCATATTGACATGAAAGCATAACGTATTTGTAATGTGAATCTCCTGTTCCACCTTATCCTAAAGGTGCTCAATTGGACTGAGATCTGGTGACTGTGGAGGTCATTCGAGTATAGTGAACTAACTGTCATGCTCAAGAAACCAGTTTGAGATGGTTTGTAGATTCTGCAGTCAGACCTCGGTTGTAACCAGTGGTTATTTGAGTTACTGTTGCCTTTCTGTCAGTTTGAACAAGTTTGGCCATTCTCCTCTGGCATCAACAAGGCAGAACTGCCACTCACGGGATATTTTCTCTTTTTCGAACCATTCTCTGTAAACCCTAGAGATGGTTGAGCGTGGAAATCCCAATAGATCAGCAGTTTCTGAAATACTCAGACCAGCTCGTCTGGCACCAAAGGCCACGCCACGTTCAAAGTCAATTAAATCACCTTTCTTCCCTATTCTGATGCTCAGTTTTAACTTCAGCAGATCGTCTTTTTGACTGTCTACATGCCTAAATGCGATGAGTTGCTGCCAGAGCCATCACTAGGCCTATTTTGAGGGCTTCTGCCCCCCTAAATGTCCACCCAGCCCCCCCTGAAAAATTAGCGATTAACTCTGTAATCTGTACGAATTTGTGATCGCCTCAGTCCCCTTTAAAACCCCAATGAAAAAGGTGGCAGGCTTCGGTTCCTCTTTTAGTCTGCCTTGTTATCTCCATGAATGAAAATGAGAAATGTAGATCTTATTTTAAGTGAATTCTACTGCACAACTGTAGAGTAAAAAAAAAACAAACAGATAAAGTGTTTAAAATATTACATGTTTAATTTATTTTATTTTTTTACCTTTTTCACCCCTGATGAGTTTGCATCTCTGCATTTAAACTGCTTATAAGAGTAGATGACAAAGACAGAGAAACATCATGTGAGTTATTTCATTTTCAACTAAATATTGCCCCAGCAGGTGATTGTGACACGTTTATTAGCCTTAGAGTAAAGCCATTTGTGGTTTTTGATGTCACTTTGAATTATAAAAGTGGAAAATTGATTCATGTGCTGTTATATTTTTTTAATAAATAGAAAGCAAAAAAAAAAACAATTTCTTAATGAATATTAGTTGGTAAATGATTTGAAATTAAAGCAATATTCAAGGATTGACTTGATATGTATATATGACCTAACCTACTGTTTTGTTTATTCCTACCCTATATTCACATACACACACACACACAGTCTGGTTTACTATCTTTGTGGGGACTCTCCATAGACTTAATGGTTTTTATACTGTACAAACTGTATATTCTATCTCCTTACACTAACCCTACCCCTAAACCTACCCATCACAGAAAACTTTCTGCATTTTTACATTTCCAAAAAAACTCATTCTGTATGATTTATAAGCTTGTTTACCCATGGGGACCTCTATTTAGGTCCCCACTGGGATAGAAAAGCATGAACACACACACAATATATATATATATATATATATATATATGCCCTCATTGGGGGCTGATCCCCCCAATTCTGAAATCCTAAAATCGCCCCAACTTGCTGCCATATGATCGGCTGATTAGATATTCGTAGTTATGTTTACAAAATGATACTACTATACTAGTTAGTTTGAAAAAAAGAAAAGAAAAAAAAGTGTTGTTTGCAATCTTAAAATGTGGAGTATATTCAAATGTTGTGTTTTACAGTGCACTTTCATTTTCATCAAAGTGTGGTTTTCCTATGTGAATGTTAAAAAAACAAAAAGCCCTGTATACCACAATACAGATGTCAACTCTTGTCATGATTACACAGGCACAGAGCATGACTTTTAAGGAAACTCCAGACAAATGCAGCTTTGATCAATGATCTGTCTGTTCATACTTACAAAGATGTGTGTGTTTATATGTATAGGCTACATACTGTATCAGAATATATTTATTGATTGTAGAAACAAAATAGCACATTAATAGTGTGGTTAACAGCTCTGAATCTCAGTAACATCATGAATGCATGTATAGAGCATGTGTTTTAAGTTATTTTTAAAGCTTACTTTCTGTCTTCCAGCCAGGCGATTTCATGTTTGACCTGGTTGAACTCATTGGCCATCTTGCAGTGGTCTTTGTACACTTCTATGGACTCCTTTAGAGACCGACACGGCAGCACCGGCTGTTAAAGGTAGGAACATGATGACATTATTACATGTAAATAAAACTGTAAGCGTTTTATTTTTCCTAATACTTCAGTACAACCCAAAATTGCTCTTTTTAATGAGTGAATTGACAAATACAGTATACTTTTGCTACAAGAGTGACTGGGGATAAATTGAGGAACTTGGTTTTTTTTCTTTATGATGTTATATTTGGATTGCCTGCTACATCCTGGAATATACACAAAATCGTCATACAGCCTGACAAGAAGGCTTCAATCAACAGATCAAAAACAATATGTGGAACATTATTGAGACGCTTGACTTTTTTTAATTCCTTTTGTGTCAGGAACTTCTTCTTTCACAATGACTCACGGCACAGTACTACAGAATATCATCCACACGACTAAGCGCTTCAACTTCTCCCAGTTTTTCCCCTTAAGTGTGTGTGGGTGTATCTGTGTGTTTGCATATATGTTAACCCAGTGTTTTTTTTTTCAGGTAGGACCATTTCAGGTTTCAGATGGGGAATCTTCCTTAAACAGTCCTTGTCACATTGAGCGGCACTGATATTCTAAACACCACGTGGCATTGATAATCCATAATCATATAACAGCCTAACAATATGACAAACCAAATTTGAATGAAAGCGCTTACAGATTTATTATCTACACACTACTCAGTGCAGTTCATGCCTCATAATGTAAGCTCTCTTTCTAAGAGAAAAGTTTTCTAAGAAAGCTTTCTTTCACAGAAAGAAAAAAAACCTGTCTGTGAGTATTTCATATTAGAGACAGAGACATTTTTGTACTAGTTATGAGGAAATGTAAAACCCAACCCTTCATGTCAGCATGAAACAGCATTTTCAAAATATATTTGACTAAAACAATGAAAAAAAAAAAAAATGCAGGCCAGCCCTGGACATTTTGTCCATCGGGAATTGATCGGACTCTGAAAAGTTGAAGGACATCACCCGAAAAAAAAAAAAAAAAAGTTTTCACATTATGGAAACAAGCATTTATTTTTCATACATAGATTGTCCAAAATAAGACCAAAAATGGTATATTAAAAACTGTGTGTCACATGGCCCTTTAGTGGCACGATTATTTGTATTTATTAATAATTAATAATTAAAATTATTATTATTGTCATTACTATTAAAAATGACATGCTTACCTTTAATAATGTAAATAAGTTCAATTGATTTCCTGGTTACTGTAGCGAGAACTTTAAAAGTAACCGATGCCATCTTGTGGTCTTACAGAAGCATTGCTAAAATATTCCCTCTTTGAGAAAGTTTGATCCATGAAATTAACCGAATAATAAGTTGTGTAACAATATGTGAAAATAAGAAGGAACAAATGTCCTCAGCCAATAGACATCAGTGAACGCTTTTAAAAGGATAGTTCACTCAAAAATGTTAATTCTGTCATGTTCCAAACCTGTATGAATTTCTTGCCTCTGTTGAACACAACATATTTTGAAGAATATGGGTAACTAAACAGTCTGTGGTCCCCATTGACTTCCATAGTAGGCAAAAATATACTAGAAGTCAATGGTTTCCTTCAACTGTTTGGTTACCGACATTCTTCAAAATATCTTCTTTTTTGTTCATCAGTGGAAAGAAATTCATGCAGGTTTGAAACAATATGAGGGCAAGTAAATGATGACAGAATTTTCATTTTTGGGTGAACTATCCCTATATTATTTTCATGTTGTTTATAATGTTGTCTGGGTGGATGTGACTCTATTCCTCTCTGATTTAGCTTCTTTCCTCATGAATCTTACATGCAGGAACATTTCAATTGCACCCTGCCTCACAAACCCACCACTTACTTAATCCATAGACTTAATGGTTTTTATACTGTACAAACTGTATATTCTGTCTCCTTACACTAACCCTACCCCTAAACCTACCCATCATAGAAAACTTTCTGCATTTTTACATTTCCAAAAAAACTCATTCTGTATGATTTATAAGCTTGTTTACCCATGGGGACCTCTATTTAGGTCCCCACTGTGACACGAGTCCCCATGAGTCTGTGTGCATTCAGGTTGAAGTCCCCACCGGGATAGAAAAACAGGTACACACACACACACTATAGCATTAATATTAATACAGTGGATTAAGCCTTTTCTGCAGTTTTTTCTACGCCAAAAGTCACACCATATGACCCCGAACCATTATTATCATACACAGTACACCTTTAGTTGTGAGATATAGAGTCAGATACATAATATCTACAGCCATCAAAGGCTTATTTGAGCTGTATTCTCTATGCAGCAGACTCTGTAATTGTATTCCAAGCATACAGCAAAATAGATTATTAATAACTTTACCTGCAGGCGTTGCTCAAGGTCAGGGAATGATGGAAGGGGATCTTCTGCATCTTTCAACTCTGAGAGGAAAAGAAAGCCAGATGAACATGTCTGGAATGAGAATGCTAATGTTTGAGATCTTTACTCCAAGGCCTTAGTGGTGACATCTATATCCATCTAATCAGCTAAATCATACCACAGTTCACATGACACCACAGCATGTCCAGTTAGCTGTTTACACTGATCTAGGTCCAGTTTCCTTAGCGTAAACATTCACATTGTTATTCGCCTGGAAACTGGTTCCGGATCAGTGCGAAAAGCCAAATTCGAACGCCACCTGTTCGACCATGGAGTCTAAATCCTAAACGGACAGATTGAAAGTAACTATCTCCCGTGTTCTTCGCAATGACTTGTCTGTAACGAGCACTCTGACAGACAGCTTGTCTGTACTGATTCCCGCCATGCCAGCAATGAGCTACAGCATGTCCAAGCGAGAATCCTCTGATGCAGCCTGCTAAAAACAGGCCTGTTTACAGTCATGCATCAGCCAAACGGCCAATTAGAAGATATATATACATTGAAATTTGCAAGGGTATTATCTGAAACATGATATGCGCCTTATTCCCGCAGAATGTGGCCAGGTGGGGATTTATTTTTTTGCTAAAAAAAAAAAAAAAAGATCAATAAGTTATGACAACATATGTTTTTACATTGCTCTAAATCTTCAAAATAAGTTAAGTAATTTTCATCTAATTTTTTTAAGTCAGTTTAATGTAATTTAAGTTAAAAATACTTAAACATCCAAGTTATTGTACTTAAAAATGTAAGGCAGCAACTTCAATTGAAGTCTTCAATTTAATTATATAGTTATTTAGTGTAAATATATATACACACACATTCTTCTATAAATACAAAAATAGCTGCTAAAATTAATCACAAAGCTATAGTGATATATACTGTACAATACATCATGTTGTATAATGTGTGTGATATATTATTGTTAGTTTAAGTTAGTTTTGGAGTCATGAAAATGTATTTTATTTGATCTTATTTTGATTTAAATTGTTATTAAAATGAATTGTAATTTATTTTAGCTTCACTTTTTCCCAGATTATCATTATTTTATATATCAAATTATTATTTATTATTTTAAGTTTCCTTTTTAGTTATTTGCTGTTTAGATTTTCCCAGTTATGTTCATTTTTATTTATTTAAATACACTTTTTTTTTTCGTTTTTGTTTTATGGTTTCATTAACAAGTGACTGTTGTCATTTACACAAAAGATTGGTCTACATGCTTCAAAACAAGTTTGCATGGAATTATGGGAAAGACAGATAAATATAGTGTGTTTATGTGCTGGGTTCTATTTGTGTTCCACTTTTGGGAAAGAAAGAAAAGGACGCGGGGCAAAGTAGCGGCGAAGCGTGAAGCATTAAATGCTTTTAAATTTAGGCCAGTGTTCTAAAAGCAAATGAGTGAATCATGCAGCAGTGAGGTATTAAAACAGAAACCTGACGCTGCAATGCCCAGGCAGCAGCTGCCATCAAAGCATTTGCCTGAATAGCTGTAAAACACTTTGACAGCACTGTTGACTTTGTGGCTAGGTAGATATTTTGTTTTTAAGATGCCAGAGATCAACTAAAATAGAGGGCCACCTGTTTCTTTGTAAAGGATGGCAAAAGTTGAATTGATCCCACATAAGAGGGTTTAGGTGGGTTTTACTTGTTGCCATTTTGGTAGAAGTCACGCATCGCACGGACCGAGCAGAGCGAGGGGACGCAGCTCTATTTTAGTCTCTCATTCACAGTGTCTTTGTCAAACACATGATGTAAACATCTAAAACAATCATTTTCACATTCTCATCAGATGCCTTGCCTGAGTTTTCGTTGAGGCTGAAAGCGATTTGTACTTCAGGTTTATCTGCAGAGACTCGTCGAGTTGAGGTGATCATTTATTCCTAGAAAGATAACAGATTTGGATTAAACAAGGCTGGATGTAAACCTTATATATTATTAATCTCAGAAGAATGAGATCAGCAGCCTTTCAGGGGGGTCGTGAAAAGGTTTCATCGTGTGCCCAAAGTTGCATCAGGGATTAAACAATTGAAGTTAAATCCTCTTCCAAACCGCAAATGAGATCATACTTCTGAATTGGTTGCAAAGTGTTTTTTTTATGAAATCATATTTGTGTATGTTAATACTATATTTATGCATATTTACTATATTGCTAAAGCTGTATTTTATGGCTGAACATTAAGGAAGACACAAGTCCAATGTTAATGTCATGAAAGTGTGAAAGAGGCTACAAGCATAACTTGTTGGCTACTGTAATTTTACTTTGTTAAGATTAAAAGAAGATTCTCAAGAAGTTGAATTTGTTTCATATGATAATATGAGACAATAAAACCCCTTACCTGACAACAGAAACGTATTTACAGAAAACTCTCTAATACAAATCTTAAAAGAGTCGCTCAGCAAAAGACACCGAGCTGAAGACACTCCATTGAGAAGCCTGTAGATCTTCTTGACTATACTGTAATATACAGTCACATTAAATCTGTCATAATCCTCGTAGTGTAAACTGAGAAGCAAGAAGCAGGTTCACAAAACACAGCCAAAGGAAAGAGATCTTCAGCAGGAGGCTGTCAGAGGGGCACTGTGATTCTGTGTGTGTGTGTGAGACGGACACCAATTAAATGGCTCAGATGGCGTGACTTTACACTAGGACAATGTCCACCTCTCCAATCAGCTTTGAGTGACCCACACATTGACGAGAACAATGTAAAGGTTTGATTTTCATTGTAATTGTGTCCTTTGAAGATGGTTAGGGTTTGTAATTTGTCGTTTTTTGTGTGTTTTTGAGCACTGATAGGTTGTTTTTTGCTTTTTGATTAGTCTTTTTTATTGCAAAACAATAATCATCTGCGCAATCATTCAGTTGTGTACATCAAATTGTTTAAAACAACAGTCACACAGAGAGAAAATATTAAAAATAGAAAGATATTTATCTAAATAAGTTTAAAAAAAATAAAACACATTTAAAATAAGTAAATAAGGCTCAGGAAACTATTTAGAAATGTCTTATTCTTTTGATTATGAATTATTAAAAGTGATTATTCTAAATATATATATAGACATAGGCATATATATATATATATATATATATATATATATATATATATATACATTATTAAAAGTGATCCATTTAATGCTAGATAGTACACCACTAGCCTAGCTAACTATCTAATGATATCTAATAGAAAAGCTATCTAACAAGATTTATGCATTTTGTTTGTCTTTTGTGTTATGTAGGCCTATGTCTATTTAGCATCTAATTTAGCATAGGCTACATAATATCGTAAATGTGGTATTTTAATAAATAAATAAAAAGCTTCGCAAATTGCTGGAAATTATCAGTCATTTTGATCGCGAAATCATTTATGATTAATAAATATTAAGTAGCTTGCTTTTTTTCAGATTTTCTTCTGGGTGGGCACTTTATCGGCGCTCCACTATCTCGCCTATCTGGATCAGCAATCCGTGTTTCTGCTCTCTGCTGCTGCGCCTGTTCTTTCTTAGCTGCATGCTTCCAGTGCGCTGCAGCCTCACCCTGCATCAGTCTAATATCCACCTTATCTGGTCCAAATGGCTCTTCACGTCCCCAAAGCCCCGGGCTTTGCCCAGATGTTAAAGGATGGTGCAAAGGTAGGGCTGCTGAAACCGTGTTTTGCTCGTATTGTGTTGTTTTTAAGAGCGCACGCAGTGACTTCCCATAGATGTTTCTAGAACATGGGCCTCATGCCGTCCAACTACCGGTAAAACTGCCAGACGCTTGAGACTTCAACTGAATATTAACGTTTTGTACAAGGTCGTTAATAACATTAGGTCTTCATGAATTATCGAAGGTTAGATAGTGAAAGGGTTCCGTTAGAAAGTAAGTGATGTATGAAGTTAGCATGTTAGCTGAAAACATGTGCCACTGACAGACACTCCTCACACTTCCATCACTCATCCAAATGGCTTGTAATCATACAGTATTAGAAAAGGAAAATGCTTTTGTTAAACGTCAGAATTACAACACTATTTATTTAAAATATACAATTTTATTTGTTTTGTGCAGGTCCTCATTTATCTGCGTATTCGTTTGTTGATAGCTGATCATTTAGCCTAACGCAGATCATTTAACTTAGTTATTGTATTTAGCACAATAACTTGTTTTGAAAAAATCAGTTTTTGCAATTAATTAACTTTTGTAAACATTTAGATTTTAATTATTTAGCATTTGAGATTAAATTATTTATTTCAGATTTTCACACCTATAGTTCTGACATATGTAGTTTTGATGAGCATCAATATATCCAACAGATATCAAAAATACTATTCTTTATGATCCATCCATTTTGTTGTCTTTGAATGACAATTTTATATGTAAAATTACATATTACAATTAATATGTAAGGGTGTGCATATTATTATTATTATTTATTTATTTATTTTTACATCATAAACTTAATTATAAAATTACTGCACAATGAAAGCAAAATTGGCCCCCATTTTTTATTATGCTATACATTATGAAAATATCAACTTGAATGGCTGATCTGTCACTGCCTAGTATTTAATTTATTTACATTTAAATACTTTTAAAAAAGGAAATCAGGTTGCGTGTTACTCAATTTTGTATTTTAAAACCACTAACAAACCCCACGTGTTTTAGATTTTCAAAATATGAAATTACCTTTGTCTTGTTTGTTCTTCACAATCAGCACTATTCGGGTCTTGAAGAGGCTGTTTACAGGAACATCCAGGCATGCAAGGAACTGGCACAGACCACAAGAACTGCATATGGACCCAATGGTGAGGCTAATTTGTTTGTTTAATGTGGTCTTGGACCTTTTTTATGTGAAACTACTGGATTCTGACTGGACTGTGCATGTTCATTTCATTCTGTACAGGTATGAACAAAATGGTCATCAACCACTTGGAGAAACTCTTTGTCACAAATGACGCTGCCACTATTCTGAGAGAGCTGGAGGTAAATATTAGGAATTGTGATAAACTCATTAATTGAAGGTGCAGTAAGTGATTTCTGAGAAACGCTGTTGAAAGTGGATCAGACTTAGAGCTAGGGCTGGGCGATAAACAATATCATATCGATGATAAGCTCTGGATATTTTTTACTCGATATGGATTAATCTAACAGCCCATCACAGCAGAAATAAATGCGACAACATTTCTATGTGTCTGTGTGAATAAATGGCGCAGTTTTGTCTGATACACAATCTCACACACCAGTGTTTTCTGCATCTGCCGTCTCAATATATGAGGACATGAACTTCATTTCCAGAGACGCACCTATGATAAAGAGACATCCACTCTTGTATTGCATGTTCATGCATTTTGGGGGTGGAGCAATGACGAAAGGGTTTGTTTGGGTTGATTTCAAATGTCATAGTGTTTCTCAGAAATCACTTACTGTACCTTTAATGCTTATAATTTGGAAGAATATCTCCATTTATTGTGTCTATTTTTCCCTCCTCCAAGGTTCAGCACCCAGCAGCCAAAATGATCGTGATGGCATCCCACATGCAAGAGCAGGAAGTAGGTGATGGCACAAACTTTGTGTTGGTGTTTGCTGGTGCTCTGCTGGAGCTCGCAGAGGAGCTGCTGAGGATGGGCCTGTCCGTTTCAGAGGTCAGTAAACAACAGATCTAATGCAGTATGTCACTGTGCACTAATTTTCATTAATTATCTGATTTGAGATTCAGAAAGTTCTGTTTATAAGAAGCCTAAACGTTGCAATCCGATTTGCATTACATTATTTTTTTATTTTTTTTAATCCACAGTTTAAAGGGATAGTTCACCCAAAAAGGAACATTCTGTCAGTAATTACTCACCCTCATGTTGTTCCAACCCCGTAAGACCTTCGTTCATCTTCGGAACACAAATTAAGATATTTTTGATGAAATCTGAGAGCAGTCTCACTCCTCCATAGACTTCTAATGGATTGAAACTTGCCGGCCCAGAAAAGTTATTAAAGAGATTGTTAAAATAGTCCAAGTGACTCCAGTGGCTCAATCTTAAGTTTATTAAGCGACGAGAATACTTTTTGTGCGCAAAAAACGAAACAAAAAAACTACTTTATTCCACTATTCATTTCCTTCTCTCTGGGCCTCGAGTGAGTTCACGTAGTGTAACAGCGCAGCGCTTCTGTGTTGTACGTCACTCGAGGTCCAGAGAGAAGGAAATGAATGGTGGAATAAAGTCTGTTTTTTTGCGCACAAAAAGTTTTCTCGTCGCTTGATAAACTTAAGATTGAGCCACTGGGGTCACTGGGACTATTTTAACGATCTCTTTAATAACTTTACTGGGCCAGCAAGTTTCAATCCATTAGAAGTCTATGGAGGAGTGATCCAGCTCTCAGATTTAATCAAAAATATCTTAATTTGTGTTCCGAAGATAAACGAAGGTCTTACGGGGTTGGAACAACATGAGGGTGAGTAATTACTGACAGAATGTTCATTTTTGGGTGAACTATCCCTTTAAAGTCTGTGGTATAATGCCTCCAGAGATGATGTGAGCATAATTGTTGTTTTTGACATGATGGTATGTCTAAAAAGAAAGCTGACATTTATATCAGAAGAAAAAACATATATATATATATTTTTTTTTTTAAAGCAAATATTTAGCAAATATGAACTGATCAATGGATGAGACTGATCCTGACCTAATAAACATGTTCATATGACCTAAAACGTATGTAGTAATACACATCACGGTGTTGCACATGTGCGCAATGTATTTTTGAATCTGATAGAGAAAATAGTCCAATTTAAGCGTTTACATAATTCATTTTGTCCTGCTGATTGAATCATTCCAGGTCTACACTACCCCCTTCAATCCAATCCAATTTTTTTTGGATCCAGCTCAATCAGATCAGTTTAGGTGTTTACATTAAAGCTTTTCAGTCCAATTGAGCCATCAATCCAATTATAAAATGATCATTTGGGTGCATGTAAATGTAGCTACTGTCAGGATCGAGGTTTTTATTATAACTAGTTTAAGAAATCTTTTTAAAAATGAAATAGTGTATTTTGATAGTCTTGGAAAATTCCCAAAGTTTGGTTTTCACAATAAAAAACTGTGTTTTATTTATTTATTTTAACTTTACATTATTTCAGAATGTGTTGACCTTGCAAGTTAATGCCAAGTTGTGAACTAATATATCATTTATTTGCATTATAGATAGTTTATTTGCCTTAGTTGATGATTATTTTGATTATTTGTCCCAGGTGATTGAGGGCTATGAGATGGCATGTAAGAAAGCTCTGGAAATTCTGCCTGATTGCGTCTGCTCGTCTGCTAAGAACCTGCACGATCTGGAAGAGGCCACGGCCATGATCCGCTCAGCTGTCATGAGCAAACAGTACGGCAACGAGGACTTCCTGGCCAACCTCATTGCACAGGCCTGTGGTAAGGCATGAGTTCTTTAGGGTACTTTGGGGAAGTTAATTTCAAAAGTGAATTTTGTGATATAATTTTAGGGGTCGTTTTAATTTTATTATTTATTTTACAGTGTCTATATTCCCTGAGTCTGGCAATTTCAATGTTGATAATGTAAGAGTGTGCAAGATTTTGGTAAGTATAAAGTTTAATAAATAAAATTTAGGCCATTGCTTTAAACTAAATTATTCCTAGAGTGCCTGTGGGTCACATTGTTTTTTGTATTTTTTGTAGGGCTGTGGACTGAACTCTTCTACTATGCTTCATGGGATGGTATTTAAGAAAGAGACAGAGGGAGACCTCACATCAGTGAAAGACGCAAAGATAGCAGTGTTCTCCTGTCCGTTTGACTGCATGACTACTGAAACCAAGGTAGAAAAAAGCTAATTGAGTTAAATGTCTTTATACTGTTTACCTTGTGTCTCTATGGCTGGACAGTATTTTCTTTGTGTGATGTTCAAAAAAGAGCAATAAATCACATTGTCCTTTATTTATTGCTGTTCGGGCTTTCTTCCTTCAAAATTTCTTTCTGATGTTTCATAGGGCACAGTACTTATAAAGAATGCAGAGGAGCTCATGAATTTCAGTAAAGGAGAGGAGGACCTGATGGAGCTCCAGGTGAAGACCATTGCTGATTCAGGGGCCAATGTGATTGTGACAGGTGGCAAAATTGCTGATATGGCCCTTCATTACGCCAACAAGTACAAGCTCATGGTGGTCAGGTGAGAGAGAGGAAGATCCCTCCCTTTTTTGTGCAGCTTGATTCAGAATTTTTGGGTTTTTAAATGAGAATTTAGCTATATGTCTGATATTTATGAACGCTGTTCGGTCTTCACCAAGGCTGAATTCAAAATGGGACCTCAGAAGACTATGCAAAACTGTCGGAGCCACTGCGTTGCCCAGATTGGTGAGTTAATCTTGATTTTTCCAGGCTGGATTAGAGCTCTACTTCACTAGTGCCACTTTGTGTAAAGCAGTGAGTTGGTGATAAGCCAGTTCGCATCATTATGTTCGCTCTGCGTCAGTGTCTCTGTTGTTAATTTTTCCTCTGGACAAACAGACTCCGCCGACTCCAGAAGAGATGGGACGCTGTGACAGTGTTTACCTGTCCGAGGTTGGAGATACGCAGGTTGTGGTTTTCAAACATGGTAAGAAAAGACTGGAGTAATGATGCTGAAAATTCTGCTTTACCATCTCAGGAATAAATTACATTTGATCATATATTAAAATAGAGAACAGTTATTTAAAATGTTTACTGTATTTCTGATCAAATAAATGCAGCCTTGGGGTGAAATGAGTCACTCACTGAGACTTGTTTTCTTGGCACTCTGTAGCTTGATTAGCAAATTTTGTTGTTTGGTCTGGGAGTGACGTATCCAGACAGCTCATGCCATCTCACTCCTATTTCTAGATAAAGATGATGGAGCCATCTCTACTTTAGTAATTCGTGGGTCCACAGACAACCTGATGGATGACATTGAGCGTGCCATCGATGATGGTGTTAACACCTTTAAAGTCCTTGTCAGGGTGAGCTAGTTTAAAAATCCACCTCTAATCCAATCCACTTCTAACTAAATCATGAAAAAAAGTGACACTAACAGAACTATGTCCCCTCAGGATCCGCGTCTTTGTCCAGGTGCCGGTGCCACTGAAATTGAGCTTGCGAAACACCTCACCTCCTATGGAGAAGTAAGTAAATTTATCTAATTTCCTTTTGCTGTTGGCACACCTTAAACACTGTGAATAATTTTAAAACGTCCTCTAAAGTCTTGCCCAGGCCTGGAGCAGTACGCCATCAAGAAGTTCGCAGAGGCGTTTGAAGCAGTGCCCCGTTCTCTGGCTGAAAACTCTGGCGTGAAGGGCAACGAGCTGATCTCCAAACTCTACGCCACACACCATGAGGGCAACAAGAACTATGGCTTTGATATTGAGGTGAGGGGCCCGCAACAAACGCTTGCTTTGTAAGGGCTACAAGTAGAAACAGCAATGGGAGAAGAGAAGCTATTTATAATTTAGAGGCAGCAATCCTGAAATAAATAAATAAGGTTCCTAAATCATGCATTTTAAATAATACATTTCAAAGTCTAGCTACAAAAAGTCTTAAATATCTTAGATGCTGTAAGAATAGTCTTAATTATCATTTCAAGAGGTCTTAAATTTGGGGACAGAAAAATGCTAAAAAACGAGTAAATGTCAGTTCAATTGTAAGTTCATTCTTTATGTGCTTAGGAGTGTGCGATATTGTCTATGAACTATGATGATATTGTAATCATTGTTTTAACTATGTACGAGGCACTGCGAGTGCGAGCTGACATCGCGTTTGTCTCTCATGCTTGCTTTCGCTGCGTGATGTGTCAGTGCAGTTATAGATGTGCCCAAATGAGTTTTTGTCTTATATTTATATCATATTATGTTGTTATATTAGAATATCACTTTTTTCCTTTGCACAATTGCAAATGTGCTATTTATTTTATACAACAGTTAAATTAACAATAAAGTTAACATTGTGAGTTACTTTTTGTACACAATATTGTACATTTTCACTTTATATCGCCGACGAGAATTTCATAATGAAGCCATGGTCCAGCAGACAGCGATGATTGATTGATTGATTGATTGATTGATTTTTATTTTTAACTGAAATCCGCATTTTGAACAAATCATTTTAATGATTCAATGAACAATCACTTGTTTTTCTGAATGAATCAGCCGTTTGAACAAATCGGTTGAATAAATGACTCCAACTCGCTTATTCTTGCCGCAATCTACTGGTGGTTTTAGTTTCATATTTAAAGTATCCTTTAATTAAAACGTTAAAATTATAAATCATTTAATATTTAAATATTGAATAGCTTTATTTATGCAATTGTAAATGAAGTGTAAATATAGTAGGCTAATGCCAGTTTTGATGCCGTTTCTGTGTCACCTCTGCACTGCAAGGATGGATTTTAATTTAATGACTTATTTTGACATTGGTACTGTGTTATTCTAATATAATTTGAATGTTAGAATTTGACATAAAAGGTGATGCATACCTCTAAATACGTTTAGAAACAATGTCCATATATAGGTGAAAATGCCCCTGGAAATCAATTTAAGGTGGCAAATATTACCCCTTAATAAAAATGTTAATTTCGGTCACTATTGTGAACTGACCACTGCATAGAATATAAAAAATATGAATATCTTTGTGGGTCTGCTGTCAACAACAGGCCTAAACCAGCCAGGATACCATTACAAAAACACAATCAGTAAAATATCATCTAATTATTATCAAAGAAAATATTTAGAATACATATAAATACAAAGAAATTATTATCTTTGAAAATATCTAGACATATTTTTGTCAATATTGCGCACCCCTAATGTACGGTATTAATTTTGATTTCTTCAGGTCTTAAAAAGCCTTAAATTTGACTTTAAAAATTGTGCAGATACCCTGATTTATGCAAGGTGATTGCTTTATGATATACTGTTGATGAATTATGGCAATGTTTTTCTCAAGGCGTTTGTAATTGTTTATATCATACCGCATTTCTAAAAATGTATCTAGAATAAATGTATCATTTTGAACTCATCCCTTTTCATAAAAATGGTTTAAAGGCTGAAATGTAAGGTTTTATCATTTTATAAAACTTTTTATTTGAACCTGTATTATGTTATCATAGACATTGCTCTATCTGCCCATACAGTAATCATTTTATATATGCAGGTCTTAAGCCTTCAATTCGATTTTAAAAACTCTGCTGAGATCCTGTTAATGTGTTATTGATTTCTATGTACTTTTTAAACCATATAGGGAGAGGGGCCTGCGGTGAAGGACATGCTGGAGGCCGGTATCCTCGACCCATACCTGGTTAAGCACTGGGGCATCAAGTTGGCCACAAACGCAGCCATCACCATCCTCCGTGTGGATCAGGTTAGTGCTTCACTTTACAACTATTTGCATATCATTCAATTTCTTATTCCATCCATATTTATCAATTCGGGTACTTTGTTAGTCTGTTTTTTGGGGGATTATAATGTGATGTGTGTATGCCAGATCATTATGGCAAAACCAGCAGGGGGACCCAGAGCCCCCAAACAGCAAGGACACTGGGACAAGGACGATTGGGCAGACGAACCAGACAAATTTGATACACATCACTGATAAGAAATCAAAATAATAGCAAAGGTGCACAAACTAAAGCCACTGTTTGGAGTGATTAACCACTAGAGAGAACTGGGTTGCATGAGCACTGTGTGGAAATGCACCTTGAATTTGTTGTTGAAATAAGTTTAGCCTGACTGCAGTCTTTACATCACAGATAACAGTTATGCTGTTTTAATTTGTATTAACACAATGATAAATATTAATTCAGATGGTTTTTATCCTAGAACTTTTTAATTGGATAATTTCATCCTGAAAACCAAGAGATAATGATTGGAGTATAATGGTTGTTTCATAACTATCAGTTTAAGATCTAGTTTTGCACTTCACAAGCATCACTAACTTAAGTCTCTGTGACACTTTGAATGTCATCTGGGGATTTTGGTGCAGTTTACTTGCATGCTGCATGCACTAAAAACACTTTTTCCTCAGGATTTTCCCTTGCTAACGTTTGCACTGTGCTCAATTGCCTGTCTTTACTCTTGTCTTTTAAGTGTCTGATTATGTCTGCTTCTCCTCCACAGATTATAATGGCCAAGCCGGCTGGTGGACCCAAAGCTCCACAGGGAAAGAAGGACTGGGATGAGGATGACTGATGTCACTAGCCTGTGTGTCTCTGTCATCGTCTTAGCTTTTCAAGTGTTATGTATTTAATATCTTGCCCCATTCTTTTTGTATTTTTTTTTTTTAGAAGCCATCCACATTAACAATGAGTGGCTCTGAGCTGTT
The DNA here is from genome assembly GCF_951802725.1 of Rutilus rutilus. Taxonomy (NCBI): domain Eukaryota; kingdom Metazoa; phylum Chordata; class Actinopteri; order Cypriniformes; family Leuciscidae; genus Rutilus; species Rutilus rutilus. The sequence goes on from NC_140229.1 coordinate 15,016,410, forward strand.
TTTCTTGTCCCAATAAAGGCACTTGAGCTGTCAGCATCCTTGGCGTTTCTTTTAAATAATTCTTGGTGTATAACAAAATGCAGTGTAATTGCAACAGTTTGATATTCTTGAAAATTAGTTATTATATTCATCCAGTTAAATTAACACTATGCCTCTATATAGTAATGGGAGTCCTTGCAGCACTATTTTTGTGCAGATTGGATTATTATTGTGCTGAGTTGATTCAATCCTTTCCCCAAAAAATATTGGCCAGGTTTCTCAGACAGGGTTTAAATTAAGCCAGGATTAAGCCTTAGTTCAATTAGGACATTTAAGTAGCTTTTATAAATGTGGAGGTCTGGTTATACCAAAGTCTACAGATATAGACAGATTTGCTAATTGTTAAGTTGGCGCACAGTAATCATTTTATATTTATAGTAAATTAAATTTGTATGTAATTTATAGATATGTGTTTGCTAACTGTTATTGGGGTGCCAATATTTAGAAATCTTAAAAAATCAGATTCATTATAGCAATGAATGCATAAAAAAGGTAATTTCAAAGACAGTATTATTAAAAATCGATTATACATCACATCACCCTCCAGCTAAAAATGGTTACCACAGTTAATGTTTTGCTTTAGTTCTTTAGTTTTGCTTTAGTTATGAGAAATGTTCCGAATCTTTATGTAATTACGTGTAGTGTGCTGGACTAACTGGGACCTTTCACAGCACTTCCATATTGTTGCCCGTCTAGTTATTTGTCTGCTAAATTATTAAATGTAAGTTATTAATATCATTAAAAATTGTTCACTTATATTGTAACTAACAAATAATAATAATTACATAAATCAATTAAATGATTTTTATTGTGCGGAAACAACCGTGGCAGGTATCTGGTCATTTTGTCATTATCTGACCTTCCATGGTGCGCGCGTTCATCGGGAGCGCTCTTGCAACAAAAACAGTGGACGCGCGCTCCCGACGTGCGGGTACTAATCATGGCTGCTCTCAGTAAGTCCATACCGCATAGCTGCTATGAGATAGGACACACATGGAGTACTTCATGTACGAATTCCACCCTCCAGGTGACAGCCGGTGCTCTGGAGGTCTCATTCAAGATATACGCTCCTCTGTATCTGGTGAGTGTATTTGCGCGGAGCTAAACGTTAATTCACCCTGGCAAGGGCGCAGTTAGCCTGGTTAGCTAAGTTACATCAGAGTCCTGCAGGACGATGCGAGCGAGGGCCCGTAACAGTTGCTAAGTTATTTAGTAATAAAAACACAAAAGTCTGTCTCAACCCGTCGTGTTTTACATTTACTAGCATTCAAAGCGTCCAGGAAAGGTCGTTAGACTGATGACATGAGATGAAGGAGAGAGAGAGAGAGAGAGCTGCTGAATGATACTGATCAAACTGTCAAATGCTCATTTGCGTAACTTTGTGCAAAACGAAGGCACTTTCGTTTTCATTGTTCATTGTCTTATTGTTTAATGTTCACGTTTCCGCATTGCAGTCTTATTTGAATTATGTTGTGAATTGAAATGATGCTTGACATACTTAATTTGATGATAAACTGCCTGGTTTGTCTGTTAGATTTGCACAATCATTCTCATTAACCTGAAACTGCAGATTTAAGATGAACTATTCGTTTATCAAAGCAAGATTTAGGTTCAGATGTTTTATTTGGCCAGGATGTTCACTGTCTCACATTAAAATTTACCAATCAGATTCGTGAACGAATCGTTTTTGGAGTTTTGGATCTTTTCAATGAATCGGTTGAATCTTAATTTCTAGCGAAATTTTGACACACTTGTTTCGGATTGATTCATTCACAGTGCCCCTACCTATTGGTCCCTATTGCTAACGCTCACACCTAATACTAATCCTAACCGTCATAGGGAGAAGCAGGGGAGTCATAATCTCATTGGGAGACAGATTTTGATGTCACACCTGCTTGAAGGATTTGTTCACGAATTTTGCCTTATTAAATAAACTGGTAATTAGCAACCATTGGTGCTCTGGCCCTAATAATGCTGTGCACTGATAAATCATTTATAATAAATACAGCAATATTCCATAAAAAAAGGAATTGTCAGTTTTGATTGGCTAAATGCCACATCACATTAGTATATTTATTAATCAGGGAATGTTATCTTGTATGTGCATGCCTGTGATGACTTGGCATAACTGGCTGTCAGTCTTTATAGATCTGATAGAGGGATCATCTAGTTCATAGTGGTGCAACACCTGAACTGTAGGGTTGCAGACAGTGCAGTGCTGGCATTCAATTCAATTTCGCAAAAACTATGGCTCAGTCAGTCTATCGTTAGACAGTAGGTCAGTGGTATTTGGATGACAAAGCACAGTGCCAGCATCTACAGAAACCAATGTGTTTGTGTAATGCCACAACAAAGGTTACAGCCAATGTCATATTGAAAATGTCCTGTAGCCTAATGTGCCACAAAAGCTCTCAGTGCATTCTTTTTCCTTTTAAAGTTGGCTTGAAACCGAAGTTGCCAGCTTCTCAAACAAGAAAAAATATAGGACGGGACTTGATTTTGTCCATGGGGAATTGATTGGATGGTTGGATCATTGTCGTTTTGCTATTGGTTGATCATGTGAGTGACAGGTTGTCTCGCCCTCGCGCCAGTAAACACATCATCAGAGAAGAGATGTCACTGCAAGAGGGAGAAGTTATTTTGATCAAAGATTACGAGGCCGCATGAATTTAATAAAATGATGTGAACGGATAAATCATTTATAATAAATACTGCAATATTCCATAAAAATGTGACAAGGTGACTTTAAAAGCTCAGAGTAAAATCCGAAATGGATTTATTTGAATAACAGGAAATATCCTCAACATTCAATAGATTTAATTTTTTTTCTGTGTTCCAGATTGCAGCCATTTTAAGAAGGAGGAAAAAAGATTATTACAAGAAAAGGCTGCTTCCTGAGATCCTGCAATCCACGTCTTTCCTGACCGCAAATGGAGGCCTCTACATTGCGTTTTTCTGCATTCTCCGGTAATCTTAACCGAATTCTGCTAACAAGCAATACTTGGAAATGTTTGCTGTCCCACTTGTACTGTTGCTGCAATAAGAGCTGCAGTAAAGCAACCTTTGAATCCATGCCCTTATCAGCTGTTCAGAGTCTAGTACGCACATATTCGTCCAAATAGGATTGTAAATAAATGATGTACTGAGATAAAACTATGGGATTTATGACCGTTATTCTGCATGACCGGTTCAATGGAATGAAGCGCACTTAATTTGTGAATACATTGAAATCCCTTCTAAATGAGACAAATATTCAGCAGCGATATTATCCTCGGTTGAAAGCACGTCAGTTGGCTCTGTTGTGTAGTTTATGAATATAAATGACCTACTGTCCTTTCCATTGTTTCCTTTCTTTTTCTTCTGTTATTCAGGAAGCTGTTGGGACGTTTCTACTCCTGGTCGGCCGGCTTTGGGGCGGCACTGCCGGCCTCATACATCGCCATACTAATAGAGCGGAAAAGCAGGTTAGCCCTGACGTTTTCCGTTCACGCTGATCGGATTTCCTTTTACACAAATTTCATGCAAAGTTTAAACTACATTTATTACACAACTTCTGAAAAAGTAGAGAAGCTCCGGATCAAAACACAGGCAAAAAAAGAGCAGAAACAAGTGATTAAAGCAGTGCTTAAATGCACGTTATAGTCTTTGGGGGAAAAATATTGATTTCTCTCAGCTTTTTGTTCAAAATGTTGCCTTTTTTATGAAACCCACTTTCAATTGTTGATAAAAGAATGCATGAAGCTAGAATAAAACTTTTTGTTTAAAAGCAAAGGCTCTGTTCTTTGTTTTGATCTATACGCTGGTGGGGAAAGAGTTACGGTCAGGTGGATTCTGATTGGATGTCAGTGTTTTGATCATTTATCAGCTGGAAAATTGTTCTGAAAGTGATTCCAAGGATATTTTTCTGCTGTGTAATTATTGTTATAGTTGTGGTGTGGATGTATCTTTTCTCATATAATTAAAACAATTATTAAAACTTAATCATTCTTTATTGATTATTAAAACTTTATTGTCATTGTCCTTTGTGTGACTGGGCCTTAAAGGGATACTCCACTTTTTTTGGAAATAGGCTCATTTTACAACTCCCCCAGAGTTAAACAGTTGAGTTTTACCGTTTTCGAATCCATTCAGCCGATCTCCGGGTCTGGGGGTCCCACTTTTAGCATAGCTTAGCATAATGAATTGAACCGGACAAGACCATTAGCATCTCTCTCAAAAAAAATGAACAAAGAGTTTCGATATTTTTCCTATTTAAAACTTGACTCTTCTGTAGGTACATCGTGTACTAAGACCGACGGAAAATGTAAAGTTGCGATTTTCTAGGCTGATATGGCTAGGAACTATACTCTCATTCCTGCGTAATAATCAAGAAACTTTGCTGCAGTACCATGGGTCCAGCAGGCGTAATGATATGACACAGCGCATGCCGCCTGATAATAGACTACTGAGCTGGGGACTATTATCAGGTGCTGCGTCATATCATTACGCCTGCTGGACCCATGGTACTGCAGCAAAGTTTCTTGATTATTACGCAGGAATGAGAGTATAGTTCCTAGCCGTATCAGCTTAGAAAATCGCAACTTTTCATTTTCCGTCGGTCTTAGTACACGATGTAACTACAGAAGAGTCAAGTTTTAAATAGGAAAAATATCGAAACTCTTTGTTCATTTTTTTGAGAGAGATGCTAATGGTCTTGTCCGGTTCAATTCATTATGCTAAGCTATGCTAAAAGTGGGACCCCCAGACCCGGAGTTCGGCTGAATGGATTCAAAAACGGTAAAACTCAACTGTTTAACTCTGGGGGAGTTGTAAAATGAGCCTATTTCCAAAAAAAGTGGAGTATCCCTTTAACATTGCAAAAAGGTTAGAGATCCTATGTAATTCTTCTGTGTTCTTATGCAGGAGAGGACTTCTTACAATTTACATGGCAAATCTGGTGAGACGATTCAGCATCGCTTCTTTTCAGTTCCACTGTGTTAAGTCTTCTTGACAGTTTTTTCATACTTGCTTGACCATTTCCTGGCAGTTGTCAACATTGCATCTGTTATCTGTCACTTATGTTACTGTTTCTGGAAAGCTGTGATCAAAAATTGTCCGTTTCAAGGAACCCTTAGCTAATTTTGATCTAAAGTGCTCTGTGTTATTTCCAGGCAACGGAGACGATTTTTCGGATGGCTGTCACGAGGGGTCTCGTTAAGCCTATGAAACATGGAGAGGTACGTTACAGTTTACGTTACCGTTAATAAGATTAAAAAAAAAAAAAGCACAGATGCATTCAATTGATTAAAAGCAACAGAAATGTTTTTAACCTGATCACAGCGTTTTGTTTGTCCATCTCATATTTTCACATTTTTCCCCCTAGGTTCTTCTCTTCTGCTTGACTGCATCTCTCTACATGTTTTTCTTCAGGTATGTTGGTCAGCTTATTGGTTCTCAGTCCTGGTTCTGGAAGACGCCAGCTCTGGTTATCTCGTTTATTTAACACAACATCTTCTCATTAGTAGAGGCTCCAAGACTTGCTGAGGTTCTTCAGGACCAGCATTAAAGGGATAGTTCAGCGAAAAATTAAAATTCTGTAATTTACTCACCCTCAAGTTGTTCCAAACCTGTATGAATTTCTTTCTTCTGCAGAACACAAAAGATATTTTGAAGAATGTTGGTAACCAAACAGTTAATGGTCCCAATCGACTTCCATAGTATGGAAGAAAACTACTATGGAAGTCAATGGGGCCCATCAACTGTCTGGTTATCAACATTCTTCAAAATATCATCTTTTGTGTTCAGCAGAAGATAGAAACTCATTTGGGTTTGGAACAACATGAGGGTGAGTAAATGATGACCGTATTGTCATTTTTGGGCAAACTATCCCTTTAAGACGGACACGCACATTCTTCAGAACACATATATAGTTGTTTGATTACAAACTTTGACCCTTCCCATTTCTGGTTTTATCTTCAGATGCAAAGACGGACTGAATGGCTTTGCTTTCTCTTCCTTAAAGTAAGTTTATAATTTATTTGAATTCTGTACATACTACTTAAATTCCCAAGGATTTTCTGTTAATCTTAAGGCCCCCTAGGAAACACCCTGTTCAGAGTTTAAAGTCATGTCAGGCTGCTAAAGGAGATTATGTGTCTGGCTATGGCAGATTTATAGTTGGGAAGGAGGAGATCCCGACACACTCTAGCCTGGCTGAGCACGCGTACGCACAGGGTTCAGAGAGAGACGCGCAGCCACCGGATGAGAGACCAGAGCACACGCCTGCCTCCAGGGGGAGCTGCATCACAGCATTTACACGCAAACTCCTAGACTCTATGTGAGTGAGATACACACCTAGAAAACATACATTTCAAACTTGTATTCAAGACCGGTATTTTTGACAGAAAAATGTATTTAATTCTATCCGATACCGCCAAAAGTATTATATAATTAAACATTAAAACTTAGTTAAGACAGTTTATTTTATTTGACATAATTACTTAAATAATTTTTAATCAATATATTATAAAAACTACACATACACAATACCATTCAAAAGTTTGGTGTCAATACGATTTTTGTGCTCACCAAGGCTGCATTGATATTAAAGATACATTAGAAACGGTAATATTGTGAAATATTTATAACAATTTGAAATAACTGTTTTCTATTTTAATATATTTTAAATTACTTTAACATTACTCCAGTCTTCAGTGTCACATGATCCTTATTTTAATGCTCAAGAATCATCTCTTCTTATCAAAGTTAAAAACAGTTGTGCTGCTAATATTTTTGTGGAAACCGTGAGGCTTTTTTTAAGGATTATTTGGTGAATGGAAAGTTCAAAAGAACAGCATTTATTTGAATTGGAAATTTGAAACTTTTCTAAATGTATTTGCTGTCACTTTTGATCAATTTAATGCATCCTTTATCAATACAAGTATTAATTTCTTTTTTTTATATATATTTTTTTTATTACTGACCACTAGGGCTGTGTATCACCAACAATGTCACGATACGATACGCATCACAATACTAAAGCCACGATACGATACGCATCACAATACTAGAGCCACGATACGATACGCATCACAATACTAAAGCCGCGATACGATACGTATCACAATATGGATCAATTTGGAATTTACATTTCTTTTGAGCAGAGTTTAGTAACAGTAATATCTGTTTATTGAATAACCAGTGTTATAACAGTTGTGATAACTGAAAAACTATTTAGTTTTTGTCATCAAAAAAACAATGAGTTAAATGAAATAAAAAAAATTGTCACAAAAAAGCTTAGAATGGCTCTTCCTTATGGTTTTAAAGTCTCTGCCTCAATAACTGAAATGACAATTACAGTGTCAATTATAGTGTCAACAATGCTCAATGACTAAACAAAACTTAAAACATTCCATAAAAGCAAAAACTGTAACAACTTAAATTGGACTTGGTTTTCTCAAACTCTTTTAAACACATAGTATTTAACAATTTGGTCTTAAGTGTTGGAATGTCAACCAAACAAAGTCATTTCTTCACATTATGATGAAATAATTTTAAACGATTACATTTTTAAGCAGAAACAACAATTGTTCGACATGCTCAGGGTTAAGAGTAAAACTCTCTGTGCAGAAGTGACAGAAGAACGTCTCGCTTAACTTCATACAACCGGAATTGCCGTTTCTGTTCAAAATTGCCGTGTTGGTATTGTGCAGCGTGGCTCACACTCGTGAAGCAATTGTCTGAAGCTGTTATTCTCGACAACGCTGTATGGCTGTAAATCCTGACATATGAAGCGCATTAATGCATTTGTAATCTTTTGAGATTGATTTCAATCTTTAAAATAAATTGTAAAAAGTAGCACAAATAAATACAATAGAATAAAGATAGTTTCTGAATAGGTCTAGCACTAGTATTGAGAAATACTACAGAAACTGTAATCAAACGTAAAATAACGCTGGGTAGTTTTTTAGTCCTGACTAAATTAAATACATACGCTATTAATCCAGATTCCTTCAAATTAAAGCTATCTTTTGTTGTTTTGACAACAAAATTAATGACGGACACATATGGCTGCTGTCACTTTAAGAGCTAGTGCACGGATCCTGTTTTCATTATACTGTCAAATGCGTTTTATGCTTTTTTTAAGACATAACTGACTGTGTTTAGAGGATACTCACCAAGACCGACATTTTTTTTAGATCATTTTGCGTGTTTTTGTCTGTTAAATCGATACAATCCACGAAAAATAACTTTTGTTTCTCGCAAGCTGTTTGTGACTGTGAGGTGGAATTTCCCACATTATAAGTGGGAAACCTGCAGGAAATTATGCACAATAACGCACCGAAATTCGAGCCCTAAAAAATTCAAAAGCACGACGGTATCGAAACGCGTATTGTCAGGAGTTCACGATGATGTATCGTTGTATCGACATTCTGAGCACAGCCCTACTGACCACAAATAAAAATGTACTACCTCATGCAGTGCTGTTTTATACATTTATAATGGGAAAAAATGGTTTTACTTTCATTTGCCACTTTGTGAGTTAATTTATATTCTTGGTTGTTCAGTCAGCAGTCAGCTTCATTGTCATGTGTGAATGTTCCCCTGCTTCATAAGGTATTGTGCATTTGCATTCATTGTGCGTGTGTTGTCCCCTTTAGATGCAAACATGGACCCAGGCATAGATGTTGCAAACACTATCAGGACAACTGCATCTCCTACTGTGTTAAAGTAAGAGTCTGAGACCACCAAACCTGCTGTCTTTCAAACCATCCATCTGTTTGTTCTGAGCATATGTGTTTAAAATGGGAGAGAGACCGAATGCGAATGCATAAACGTGTAGCATTCATCTGGGTGAAAGGCTCTGTTGAAATAGCAGTGCCCTTTGCTCACTAACTAGCAGCTGATGTGAAGTTGCTAGATGTTTTCTGGAGAGCAGCTTCTGAGATTTTTGCTTTGTGTTTTTAAAGGGTTTCATCCGGATGTTCAGCGTGGGTTACCTCATTCAGTGCTGTTTGAAGGTTCCATCAGCATTCAGACAGGCCTTCACCAAACCTTCTCGTCTGCTCTGGCTGCTCTACAACAAAGAGAACTTCCAGCTAGGAGCTTTCCTGGGATCTTTTGTCAGTATATACAAGGTACTTCATCTCCACTAAGATCCAGTGCTTGTCTTTCCTATGAGACAGCAAGATTCTCTGCAACTTGTTGAGTTTTTTTTGTTTCCTTCACCTTTCTCAGTAACCTATTTTTCAGATGTGATATTTCTCTCTCTTCATCTCGCTTCCATTTTATGTAAGGGCACAAGCTGTTTACTGAGATGGATGCGGAACCTGGATGACGAGCTCCATGCTCTCATTGCAGGTAAATTTTTTTTTGAACCCCTTTCCTTTTGCACAGCCATTAGAGATTCTCAGCTCACCTTTTTCTCTATCTTTTCAGGTTTTCTTGCCGGTACGTCAATGTTCTTCTACAAGAGCACCACTATCTCCATGTACCTCTTCTCTAAACTAGTGGAGGTAAGAATTATCTTGTTTTTTAGTGGTTTCAAATGAGTAGGGCTTCTCAATGATGTGTCTTGTTCAGTGTTTGCTTTTGGCTTGTCAGAGTTCTTCTGAAACCCTCTACCTCCCCAGCTCCACCTGCCTAGATCTGCTATGTCTATTTATATATATATATATATATATATATATATATATATATATATATATATATATATATATATATATATATATATACACACTCATATAGATGTTTGCTTTGTGTTTTTAAAGGGTCCCCCCAACCAATACAGTAAAACTGCACATTTTAGAGTGGGCTTTTATTGTGGCCAGCCTAAGGCACACCTGTGCAATAATCATGCTGGATCATGCATGAAACCTGTGAGGTGGATGGATTATCTCGGCAAAGGAGAAGTGCTCATTAACACAGATTTAGACAGATTTGTGAACAATATTTGAGAGAAATAGGCCTTTTGTGTGCATAGATAAAGTCATAGATCTTTGAGTTCAGCTCATGAAAAATGGGGGCAAAAAAAAAGTGGCGTTTATAATTTGTTCAGTGTATTTATTTTTTTATTTAATCATTAAAATGATTATTTTTATTTAAAATGTAACTCAGTGTATGTGTATACATTGTTAATAATCTGTTCACTGTCTTTTTAGACATTGTATTTCAAAGGGATCGAGGCAGGCAGGTTTCCTTACTTCTCTGAAGCTGACACCATAATCTATGCCGTCTCCACCGCCATCTGTTTTCAAGCGGTGAGTTCTTTAAAATCTACCTAAAAGGACCTTCTGGATATCCAAGGACAGTTTTACACCAAGGGAAAATACAAACTACATTAAAATGCAGAAGCTGTTTGTGCCCGTGTGACTTATTGATGACTCCGTCATGAACTGAATGAGAATCACGCCAAGTGCAGTTTAAATTAAAGTAAGGCAAAAATAGGTTTGCCAGGTTTTAAATTACAAAGCAATAAATTCAAGACAATTTCAAAAACCTACTGGAAACATGCCCATTGTTCATGTGATTTATTTTGAAATAATTTTGTTTGATATGTCCTGGATGGATCTGATCAGGCGGTCATGGAAGTGCAAAATCTGAGACCATCATACTGGAAGTTTCTACTGCGGTTGACAAAGGGCAGGTGAGTATTAATGGTAAATCTGATTGATTATCAAGTCTCATTATGCATTGTTGAACTTTCTTTTCAACTTTTCTTTGTCCAGGTTTGCTCTGATGAACAGAAAAGTGCTTGATGTTTTCGGGACCGAGGCTTCCAGACAGTTTGGTGACTACACGCCTAAACTTGACCCCAGATACGTGCTGTGTCCCATCGACATGGACGTGCAGTTGGGCTGACAGACCCGTGGGCACCTGTGAGATGTCTTCACATAGACCAACAATGACACGAAGGCACGGAAAGCTCTTGCACACAATCTCTCTGTCTTACATTCTCTCGGCCTGGCGCTCATTAAATGTGAAGTGAAAGTGTAAAGGCAGTTATACGTTTACGTTAATGTGGATCTGAAACATTTTGCAATATAATTACCGCAGGCAAGATGTGACCTCTCTGTACGCACATTATAAGCATTTGGAGATGATTTGAGGTTTATAGGATAATGGTGGCTTATTGGATTCTCAAGGGCAGAATGACAGCCCAGGAATGTGTTCACACTAACTCAGCAATTCCTGAACTGTTTTGGATTTGACCTGCAACCTCTGTGTTTTTTTAATCTGTAGCATTAACTAATCGGCTTTGAGAATATAAAATGATTTTAATTTTTTTGTTTAGTTAGGAAAATTCAGACTGTTGTTTACAGCACAACGTCGGCCATCTTAAAAGGTGATGCTGGATTATTTTTGGTCATTGTCATTTCAAATCCTACCAAAAACGATCAAATCTGTAATTAACTGTCTGCCATAGTCAGGAAATGCGGGTTCAGCCAATGTAAAAAGATCTTGCTGACATCAGGGTTGTGTATGATCTCTTCTGTCTTTAGTGCGCACTTAATTCTTGTACAGATCATTTGAGACCTTCTGGTAAGTAGAGGCTTTTATGGAATGTTATTAGTACAGAACTACACATTTACTACCCACCTTTTATTGCAGATTTATTATTTGCAAATATTTTTTTCAGGAGAGATAAGCAGATTAAAACTCATCTTAATGGACTTTCACCTTCATTTTCAGTAGCAAATCTTTTTTTATTTTTTATTAATAATAATATAGTGTAAAATCTGACAATATAATCGCAGTATTGCTGTGTTTTTGAAATGTAATTTATGTAAAAAGAAAAAAAGAAAGCCTTATGTCTTTGATGTTTGTATAAAAGCAAAAGCTTTTATATTAAAAAAAAGTTCAGATGAAATAAGGTCTAGTGTTTTATTTAGCTATATATACACACGCGCACCCACGCACATGCACACATTTTATGTTTTGAGAGAAGTCTCTGCTGCTCAACAAGGCTGCATTTTATTTAATCAAAAATAATATATTTTTACGGTTGTGAAACGGTGGAATATATTTTTGTGGAAATTGTGATACTTTTCAGGATTCTTTGATGAATAGAAAGTTCAATGAATAACAATTATTTTGCATTTATTAAAAAACAGAAAATCTTTTGTGACATTATAAATGTCTTCACTGTCACTTTTGATCAATTTAATGCATCCCTGATGAATAAAAGTATTAATCCCGCCCTTTTTTTTTTGGTAATTTTACCACAAATGTTTGAATGGTATCATTGTTTCCACAAAAATGTTAAGGAACAAGAACTGTTTTCAACATTGATAATAATAAATGTTTCTTGAGCAGCAAATCAGCATATTCGAATGATTTCTGTAGGATCATGTGACACTGAAGACTGGAGTAATGATGCTAACAATTCAGCTTTGCATCACAGGAATAAATTACATTTTTAAATGTATTCAAATATACATCAGTTCTTTTAAATGGTAATATTTCATAATATGACTGACTAATAAATATATAATTATGACTAATAATCACTTTTTTTTCATGTTGTCTTAAAGATTGATTTGGATTGGTTTGATAGTTTAACATGCTATTTAGATGAGTGATACATTAAAAAAAAACAAAAAAAAAAACTATATATAACCGATTTGTTCAAACGTCCACTGGAGGGCGATGTTATACTCCGTTTAAATCGCAGATCATCCAATATTTGAATCCATGAGTGCACTCATTAATTTAAAAACATTTGCAAGACTAATATAGGTGTTGATTTGTAAACAGAGATGATAATAGTAGTATCTTTATTTCTAGTAGTAGACCAACTTAATACTGAACCTTTGTTTATTTGCATCCAAAATAGACTTTTAAAAAAGAAATATATATATTTTCATTGTATCTTAAATTATGGCCCTGGACGACAAAATTCAGTAATTGTCCATCGAGGAGAGGCTCTGAATCTTCTCAGTGTTGCACTTTGTATTCAGTTCACATGATCCTCCTGACACAGCAGAAATTGTCTTCGAAATGGTTACAAATTGCTTTGTTTTGTCCTCTCACTTTCACATTGTCTTTATTTACAGACAAGCCTTTGTGTCCATGCTTCTCGACTTTCTGTCCAGTCTCCGGCCCTCTGAGCGGCCCAGTGTGAGAGTCATGTCTAGTCCGAGAGAGGATCTGTTCATGAACAATGATTCATTTGAACTGGCGGATAAGTGAAAACTCAGAACGCTCAAAAAAGACATTTGACCTCTACATTTATATATTTGTCAGACTATACTGCAGCTCACTGATAAAGTGTGCACCCTGAATGCGCTGTACGATTTGGAATCAAACCAGTGACCTTGACATTGCTGATGTCATGCTTATAAGTTGAGCTACTGTATGTAAATGAAATGGCATTCTTCTTTCTTGATAAATGAATAGCATTTTCATCTCCGTTCTGTTGATGGAAAAGGGATGGAATTATGTGTGAGATGGCTTTAAGACTGTCCTTACCGCATCTCCAAGGAGAAATATTAATTTGGTCTCCGATTTGTGGTGACGATTCTCATTTTCACGGTTATTTCTTAACCAGAGAAAGAGCTGAAGGACAGATATCCGTCCTGTGGTCTCAAAACCGTGCAAACGCAAACTTCTAGAGCAAATCTACGCATTAATGCGCGACGCAAATGGGAGAGCCGTCTTTAATTGTGCCAGTATTTTTGCAGTGACCTTCAGCCCAAATGTAGCAAACTTTCTCTTGATTCACGTCCTTCATGCTGAGATTTCCCACAGGGCCCTTTAAAAATAACTGGTTGATCTAGAAGTTTCGGTGAGCACTTTTCAGGTGCTGGCCAATCAATCACTTTCAGCTGTCTCCATGGCAACTGAATCTCATCAAACAGTCTGAAGGATGAGAGTGTGAATGTGTGCGGCCAGAGTGTGTGCATTTATTGAACATCATCCATATACTGTACATGCAGCAGCTGAGCATTCCTCAAAATGTACAAAAGCTGCAACGTTTCTACAAGGTTACTAGGAGGGCTGCAAACTCTCTTTGTCTCAGTTCCAGTGCTGTCTCTCTTCTTCACACTTGTCTGGGACCTGATCCAGATGAATCGAACCCAGGTGCAATGTCAAGCTGTCATGTTTGTTAGAAACCGGCGAGGTGTGTGTGTGTGTGTGTGTGGTTAGCCTCAGATGCACACCTAATCATGGCATGTCCTTTCTTGCCTGTGCCTCCAGGTTGTCAGGATCCATGGCAGAATGAGGCCACACAAATGCTCTGATCAAAGTGATGCGGTTATGTCTGCTTGCTGTTGTATTGATGTCAGAGAAGTCGTCTTGTGTTGTCGCTACACTTTGGATTGATTTGGCTTGAGAATATTTTACCAGCTTTAACCGTCGCAGAAGAGCGGTTGGCTGACCTGCAGGGATTTTAATATATGGACCGGCAGACAAAATCTATAATAAAATCTAATCTACTTAAGCCTATTTTAACACATTTATTAAATGAGACCCGGGATGTTAATGAGTCTGGCAGGTATCGAGTGAGGAATACTCCAGGCAGACTGCTGAGGAGATTAATACTACTCACCACATTCATTAACTCATAATCCCCTCCTCATTGAAAGTCTGTTTTGTAAAAAGTAATGGGGCATTTTGCATGGCAGCTTATTTGATTTTCAAATCAGGCAGAGGAAAGCCAATGTTATTATAGAAGTATTTGGAGATTATTATACAGTGCCCTCCATAAGTATTGGGACGTTAAAGGGTTAGTTCACCCAAAAATGAGAATTCTGTCATTAATTACTCACCCTCATGTTGTTCCAAACCCATAAGGATTTCATTTCGGAACACAGAAGAATAGAAGACAAAGAATTTTTCCTTCATTATGAATCCATCCATATAAATTGAACGGTTTAGTCCAAATTTTCTGAAGAAACATGATCGCTTTGAATTTAGACTTTTATTCACATATATATACATTTATCAGTGAACATGAACAGAAGCTCAACCAAACTGGCTTGATGCGTGAGAACAAACCTCATTGGTCCTTGCTGAAGCTCAAACGTGCTGCGTAACATGAGAATGAACCTCATTGGTCCTTGTTGAAGCTCAAACGCGCTGCGTAACACGAGAATGAACCTCATTGGTCCTTGCTGAAGCTCAAACGTGCTGCGTAACACGAGAATGAACCTCATTGGTCCTTGTTGAAGCTCAAACGTGCTGCGTAACACGAGAATGAACCTCATTGGTCCTTGTTGAAGCTCAAACGCGCTGCGTAACACGAGAATGAACCTCATTGGTCCTTGTTGAAGCTCAAACGTGCTGCGTAACACGAGAATGAACCTCATTGGTCCTTGTTGAAGCTCAAACGTGCTGCGTAACACGAGAATGAACCTCATTGGTCCTTGCTGAATCTCAAACGTGCTGCGTAACATGAGAATGAACCTCATTGGTCCTTGTTGAAGCTCAAACGTGCTGCGTAACATGAGAATGAACCTCATTGGTCCTTGCTGAAGCTCAAACGTGCTGCGTAACACGAGAATGAACCTCATTGGTCCTTGCTGAAGCTCAAACGTGCTGCGTAACACGAGAATGAACCTCATTGGTCCTTGCTGAAGCTCAAACGTGCTGAGTAACACGAGAATGAACCTCATTGGTCCTTGCTGAAGCTCAAACGTGCTGCGTAACACGAGAATGAACCTCATTGGTCCTTGCTGAAGCTCAAACGTGCTGCGTAACACGAGAATGAACCTCATTGGTCCTTGCTGAAGCTCAAACGTGCTGCGTAACACGAGAATGAACCTCATTGGTCCTTGCTGAAGCTCAAACGTGCTGCGTAACACGAGAATGAACCTCATTGGTCCTTGCTGAAGCTCAAGCGTGCTGCTTAACATGAGAATGAACCTCATTGGTCCTTGTTGAAGCTCAAACGTGCTGAGTAACACGAGAATGAACCTCATTGGTCCTTGTTGAAGCTCAAACGTGCTGCGTAACACAAGAATGAACCTCATTGGTCCTTGTTGAAGCTCAAACGTGCTGCGTAACATGAGAATGAACCTCATTGGTCCTTGCTGAAGCTCAAATGTGCTGCGTAACACGAGAATGAACCTCTTTGGTCCTTGCTGAAGCTCAAGCGTGCTGCTTAACATGAGAATGAACCTCATTGGTCCTTGTTGAAGCTCAAACGTGCTGTGTAACACGAGAATGAACCTCATTGGTCCTTGCTGAAGCTCAAGCGTGCTGCTTAACATGAGAATGAACCTCATTGGTCCTTGTTGAAGCTCAAACGTGCTGTGTAACACGAGAATGAACCTCATTGGTCCTTGCTGAAGCTCAAACGTGCTGCGTAACACAAGAATGAACCTCATTGGTCCTTGTTGAAGCTCAAACGTGCTGCGTAACACAAGAATGAACCTCATTGGTCCTTGTTGAAGCTCAAACGTGCTGCGTAACATGAGAATGAACCTCATTGGTTCTCACACGTCAAGCGAACATGTTTGAGCTTTCGTTTACCACAACTGATGTGTGAGTTGATGAATGTTTATTTCTGAATAAAACCCTAAATTCAATCTGTTCATCATATAAAGCGATCATGTCTCTTCAGAAAATTTTGACTAAACCGCTCAATTCATATGGATTAGTTTTACAATCTCTTTATTTACTTTTTGAAACGTCTAAGTGTCAATCGAGGGACAGAAAGAGCTCAGATTTCATCAAAAAGATCTTCATTTGTGTTCCGAAGATGAACAAAAGTCTTATGGGTTTGGAACGACATCAGGGTGAGAAAATGATGACAGAATTTTCATTTTTGGTTAAACTAAGACAAAATTGCTCCGTTTGCTCAGGAGTCAAGAAATCTTTAAATATGATTAAAGTGAGTAATATGAGTCAAAAATACAGAATGTCACATTTAATTATTAGCTGTTTCAACACATACATGTTTTACCAAGTAACAATTACAGCCTTTTAGAGGACTTTTATCTAATTTTAGTTACATTTTTATATTATTATTTCATTTTTATATTATATTATTTTAATTTTAGTATTGAGTATTGCAACCCATTGCAAATGTACAAGTTAGAAGCTAGTATTTAGTTGCAAATCCCTTGCACACAATCACAGCAGTGAGTCTTTGACCCGTAGACATCACCAGACTCTTGGTTTCATCCTTTGAAATGCTTTTCAAAGCCTATAATGCAGCCATGTGCTTGTTTTTGGGGGAGTTTCTGCCTTTAGTCTCCTCTTCAGCTGGTGAAATGCATGTTTGGTAGGATTTAAATCTGGAGAGTGACTTGGCCAATGTAGGTCCTTCCATTTCTTTCCCCTGTTAAACTCCTTGATTGAGTTGGCAGTGATTTTTGGGTCATTGTCCTCTTGCAATATTAAAGAGTTTCCCAATGAGTCTGGTGGCATTTTCTTAAACATTGGTAGCCAAGATGGTTTTGTACACTTCTGAATTCATTCTGCTGCTGCCATCATTTATTAAGTCATCAATAAAGATGAATTAACCTGTTCCCAGGGCAGCCATGCATGCCCACGCCATGACACTACCTCCGATGAGGCTTTAGGTCATTTGCAGTTCCTTTTTATTCCTCCACACTTTTGCTTTCCCATCACTTTGATGAAAGTTCGTCTTTGTCTCATCTGTCCATTAAACTGTTCCAGAATTCTACAGGCTCATCTCTGTGCTTTCTTGCAAACTCTAATCTGGCCTTTCTATGTTTGGTGCTGATCAGAGGTTTGCATCTTGCTGTGTAGCCTCTGTAATTATTCTGTCTAAGTCTCCTGTGAACGGTAGATTGTGAGACCATTTCAGCTTTCTGGAGATTGGTGATTTTACTGACACTTATTTTAGGGTTCTTTTTCACAGCTTTTAGGATTTGTCTGTTATCAGCTGCTGTTGTTTTTCTCAGCCGACATGTGGTGTGTTTTCCAAAGCCAATGTGACCATGGTTGCAAGTTCCGTCGTTATCAATAGAGTTCAATGGAACATGCAACCAAAGTTGGCTAACAATGCTTTTGGGAAATGCACCCCTGGTTGATGTCAGTTGCTGAAGATGCCAGTGGTTTCTTTCTTTTTCAGAACATTCCAAACTGTTGATTTGGCAATGCCCATTGTGTGTCCTATAGGCTATCTCTAATTGAGTTCCTCTTTTCTTTTAGCATCCAAATCAGCTCCCTCATCTTCATCCTGGCTTATGTGTTTTGTCCCCAAACGCAAGACTCAGAATGCAGAAGCAATGGATATAACTGATACTACTTATTCCCTGCGTTTAATTAGAACAATTAATGCAACAGGACACAGCGGATCACTTAGGGGCTGTTTAAATGACACCGTTTTCAACTAAAAACTAAAAACTTTTTACGCACTTTGGCCGTTTTTTTTTTTTTTTTTCATGCAATGACGTTTTGGGTGCCTGAAAACGGAAAGTTTTGAAAACGGGTTGCAAAGTGCAAGTTTTTGAAAAAGGTCTCTGTGTAAACAACAAAAACGCGAATCTCTGAAGACGATGACATTACGCACATGCGTATTATGTGTTCAGTCTGTAGTGTTTCAGTGCCATAATTGCCTGGCAGCAGAATACAGCCTTTTTAGTCGGTTTTGCGGATCCGTGTGAATGGGGATCGTTTTGACAATGATGTCGTCTATGCGCGGAAAACTCAATGGAAAAACGTCTCTGTTTTAAGCATAGTCGTGTAAACGTACCCTTAACGAACCCAGTTGTCCCAACACTTATGCTCAAATTATATTGAGGGATGAATCGTTTACACGACAACGATATGCTTAAAACGGAGACGTTTTTCCTTAAAGCCTGGAACACACCAAGCCGACGCCGACGAACTATAGCACTGATGAAAGCCGACTGTGTTGTCACCTCGCGTCAGCACTTGAACACACCAAGAGAACTACTGCCGACTGTTAGCTAGCATGCGCGTTCTGTGCCTGCTTGTGAATGAGACAACTGTCTATTTCTGCAGATATATTAGTCTATATTCGTCATTCAAAAAGGGAAACCGATGCTGCCGGCTGCAGATACACAAACTGTAAACAAAGCAGTGCATGCTTACCGTTTTGAATATCAATCCTGCTAAACACTTTCTTTATTCCACTCCTCTCGTGTTAATATTGAAATATTCGCCAAGGAACACTCAGGTAAGATGACGTAACAGTCTATCTGTACCGTTTTGACTTTGCTCGCTGTTTTGCTATTATTCTCGTGCACTGACTCGTTCACTAAGCCAATCTAACAGCCAATCAGAGTTCCCTCTTTCACCGACGGCCCGACGCCGATTCAACATGTCGAATCGGCCGAAAAAAAGCTGACGAGGACCAATTGCAGCCGACGGTGCGGAACACACTGAGGAAACTTGGTCGGCCGACGCACAAAAACTGCCCGATGGCCGACCGTCGGCTTGGTGTGTTCCAGGCTTAACAAGCATAAAACATAACATGTCAAATTAAACTGGACATGAGAATGTTTTTGACATGAAAATATATTCTTCTTTAATGATAATCTTCTGCTAGCATGTCTTTCTTAGCTAGTAATGGCCTTTATAGAGCTCGGGCGTAGACGTTATGGAATGATGCATTGTGGGTAACGGCGGCCATTTTAGAGGCAACGCAGAAGCGTTCGGAATAAAGTAATAGCGTAGCCGACCGGTCTCCACCGGCACCGAGAAAGAAAGAGAAAAAGTTATGGGCCGTGACAAAAAAAGTTGCCTATACCGTATACTGACAAACTTAATAGGTATCTCACTATAGGCGAATCGAACCCTATGAATAAAGTCTGGAGTAGGCTAATACCAAGCCTCAGTTTCCCTGCTATTTTCCTACCTGGTCTGTGGAGTGAGCGCTTACACCTCCGGATTTACAATTTCCTGTGCCCTCGGCAAACATTCACACACATTTTAATTGTTTAATAAACAAATGGGTTTTTTTTTGTCACAGTCGGCTGCAAAGATGAGGTTGACGATGCTGATTGGCGATCCTCGCTGTAGCTGCTAAGTGAACGCGCCAGAGAGAAATGCAAATTGCATACGGATTAACTTACATAAGCAGAGAGCTGTCTGTTTTCTTTCGTTTTGAATTGTTTGTTTAAAAGTAGACACTTTTAGAAAAGTAGAAACTTGTCACTGGAGGCTCACTTGCAGTTCACAAATGGATGAGTGCAAGATCTGCAGATCTACAAAGTAAACGCGGAGAAAACAATCGTTCGCACCGTGAACCAAGCATCAGTGGTGACACACACACACACACACACACACACACACACTTGTCAGATTCTGTGAGCTACGAAGCTTATGCGGGTTTGTTACACTTCAGGAGAAATTTATCATACGTGCAATAATCCACTGTTTTCGTCTGGTTGACGACCAGTGGCGACCCAAGCCATTCGACGAAAATAGGGAAAACTAATATGATTTATGAGGCGTTTGCCCTGTCGATCATGAGACCGATTACAGCAGTTCACAATACAGCAATACTGAACCATTTTCCAAAAAATAACCTAAATTAATGACCAAATGATCAACGTTACCTACTGCCTACTATACGCTACTATACAGTACATCTACTTCCGTACCGTGATTCCCACAATGCATTGCGGCGTGACGCAACGATCCCGAGCTCTATTATCTTAAAACGTCCACCCTGTTACACTGCATTGTAAATAAGTCATGTAACAGGGTGGACAAGATTCATAGAATCTGATTGTGAACTGTAAAATATTTGGTCAGGATTTTTAGGTTATACTTATAGCCTGAACTTGACCAGTGTGTTTTTAATATAGACAGACATTATTGACAAGACAAAAAAAAATGTTTTCAACAAACCCGCAACTGTAGGAATAACCCATTTACGCCAGAAACTACCATTATATGTTATTCAAATGTGTCAACAAATCTGCTTTAAGTCACCAGAGAGAGAGGGAGAGTGCAGTTAAATAACACTTTTAGGTTTTAGTTTTACTTTCTCTTATGCGATTAGAAACTGACAACTTTTTCCTTCTATGAGAAAAATATTGTGAATGAATCAAAAGCCGAACGCTTTCAATCGCTGCCCACCTCATCACTACTAAATATTCGAACCGGCCTCCACAGCTCATTCATCATGGAGACATCCAAATTCATTCTTTCTCTCTTTTAATTAAACTCTCTTCCTATTAGACATGTCTGGAGGGCAAGGCCCAAGAGTGCCAAACAGAACAGAACGGGACACATTATGTCCTCTCTCATTCACTTGTGCTCTGTCTAATTACAGGAAAGAGCTGATTATACACCTCTGCTCTATGGCCTATTTGCAGAATCCACTGCAATGCAAACCAAACTGCGAACAGTTTTTGTTCTCATAATGGTTTGGATGCGGAGCAGACTGACTGAGTCAGGACATTTTTAGCTGTATTCTGATCCCTCTGCGACCTAAACGGAGTTAAACATTACACATTACTGCTGTGTGGTCCTCATAAACCTGCAACATAACCATAAAATCTGGGACAAAATGTCACCCCCTTTGACTTTGTCTGGTGCCATAGAGTGGATGGAGAGGCCAAGGCAGACATAAATGAGCTTACTGGAGCCAGTGAGTCACTAGACCAGCCAATATAGGACATTATCTCCGGCCATGACACTGTCCTTGTGTTTTATGGGGAAAAACAGGTTTTTTCTTGGTCACTTGGGTCTGAATGTAGTCTCGCTGTCTCTGTTTCACAATTGTGGACCTAGGCTGGTTTTGCTTTAAGATGCAGATTTTACACTAAATGGTGGCAACTCAACACTGTTCAACAATTGTTTATCATACAAGCGTTATCCCAAAAAATCAAACGTTACAGTTTTTTACAAAAACTTTGTGGACGTGGCTTAATTTTTTGTCAAAGTATAAAAATGATTAAATATTAGTGCTGTCACAATTATAACACTGCCTGCATGGAATAACACCGCCTGGAGGTTCATTGGTCTGTTCAGATAGCAGAGACAAACCATTCTTAAATGAATAAAATAAAATAAAATATTATTTATTTTATATTTAAAATTTTGTGCTGTCAAATTGATTTATCACATCTTACATAAAAGTTTGTAAATACATTATGCATACGTATACACAGTGTATATATATGCATACACACACACGTATATATATTAAAAACTTTTATGTTAGATGCGATTAATCGATTTGACAGCACTATTAAATCTAAAATAAAGAACAAATAATAATAAATAAACTATAACAATGAAAACAATTTAAATAAGCTAATCAATATAAAATATTACATTTGATTAATTTACCCATTGTTTGTATCTGCTGCGATTAATGGCGATTAATCGATTTGTGAGCACTATTAAATATAAGTTAAATAACAATAAAATGATTGAAATAAGCTAATCAATATAAAAATATATTTTATTTTATTAATTTAAGAATAGTTTTTCTGCTATCTGAACAGACCAATGATCCTCCAGGCAGTGTTTTTTTAGTATTGTTTAAGTACAATAGTGTTAATCAAAATTAATATTAATTAATATTTTGAATTGGCTTTCATTTTTATATTTTCAAAAATTCGTGACTTTATTGCAAAAAATTTGCAATAAAGTCTGCTTACTTGTTACGCTTGATTAAAATGACCATTAGCCACTTGGTTTTATGTATGCTATTTAAATGAATGATATTCATACATTTAAGTTTGGCCATTTTTCTAACAGTAAAAAAAGCTTTTAGTTTTAGTATTTCTTTTAACTGCCAACTTTGTCAAAATATATAGAATATAAAATATTCAGTTTCCATATGGCAACATTTAAATTTTCAATTATTCTAAGGTTTTAATCTTATTTAAATTTCAGGTTATTGAGCTTATTAAATATTCAGTGTATTCCAGCTTAATTTCAACTAATGAAAATGATTTTTAATGATTTTTAGTTTTAGTTATCAAACAACACTGCCATGAGGTCTATATAATTATATACTTCCAGGTTGCATTTTATAAAACAATTTGAGATGAGATATATAATCTCCTCTTCAAATGTCCCACTTATTGATGGAAGGAGGTGCGCTAGTCTTGCCTCAAGACAATGACAGACCTGTCATTTGAACAAAATGGCATGCAATGAACCCTGCAACTTTGTGAATTGAAAATGATCAATGAGATGCAAAACATGACAATATTAATGCAACATTTCAAAACCAAATCTGTCTTATTACTGGACTAACAAAGGATTTATAAGCTTTGAAGTATATTTTGAAGGGCTGTTTTAGGAAAACACAAGTACGTCACACACCTGAGCAGTAAAAGATTCAGTCTTGCGCTCGACTGATGTCGTCACCACACATCCTCCTCCAGCGCAGCCTGTTTTGACTGACATACATTTAGAAGGCTGTCAAATATCTGTCACTTCAGACAAAATGTGTTAATTGATTCCTGAAATAGCCCTGAGAGTTGATCCAATAACAGGGACAACTTGCATATTCAGCATCATGACTCCATCAGCATCATTCTACTCATCTTTAAACAGGAAATTAAACTACTGTCATTTCTACAATAGATATGATGACTCACCAACCTTAAAATATTGACACATTTGCAGATTGTACATTTAAGACTAGATTTTGACATTTTCTGAAGAAATTATGAAGAGCGCTTGCCCATGCATGCAAAACTTGTTGCAACATGCTAAGGTGTTGTGGGTGTGGAAAGAAATTGCAATGTGGTTGTTAAGGTTTTGAGAGTGTTTTTGGGCACCTTGTAATGAGGTTGCTACTAGGGTTACTATGCTGTTGCTAGGGTGTTTTGAATGGTTGCTAATTGCTATGGTTGCTATGCGGTAGTTAGGGTGTTATGAGTGGTTGCTATGCACTGCTAGGGTGTTCTGAGTAGTTGCTAGGGTCACAATGCAGTTGGGTGTTTTAAGTGGTTGCTAGAGTTGTTAGGATGTTCTGGGTGGATGCTAGGGTTGCTCTGCAGTTGCTAGGGTATTCTGAGTAGTTGCTAGGGTTTCTATGCGGTTCCTTGGATGTTCTGAGTGGTTGCAATGCAGTTGCTAGGGTGTTTTGAATGGTTGCTAAGATGTTCTAGGTGGATGCGTGGGTTGCTATGCAGTTGCTAGGTGTTCTGGGTGGTTGCTAGGGTTGCTATCCAGTTGCTAGGGTGTTTTGAATGGTTGCTAGGTTTGCTATGTGGTTACTAGGATTGCTATGCGGTTGCTGGGGTGTTCAGAGTGGTTGCTAGGATTGTTATCCAGTTGAATGGTTGCTATGTGGTTGCTAGGGTTGTTGCTTATTGACAACAAGATGAAATACAAGAAGATGAGGTTCTGGTCTCAATATTTTTTTTTTCTTTTCATTTTATCATCTGCCAGTTAAAAAATCATTAGTCTGATTGCTTAAAAAAGCATCTTGCAATAATAATCTCATTAAAGGCGCCACTCTTTTTTATATAGATTTTAAAGGGATGTGTCATCAGTTTTTGAAGATCATCTTTATTGTACCCAACAACTAGTACACAATACATTTTAAAATATAACATTTATAATATAATGTTGATCATGTTAATCATCACAAATGCTGTTAGACCCTAAAAGTGGATTTACATTAGTGGAGTCTGACAAGCTGAATTAAAAAACTCACATCCACACATTAACTAGGTCAGTGTTTTGTCTTGCTAATACCAGTCAAGTGATTCACTTTTATAGCTACAGACATGAGAAACAGTCTGATTAAAGAAAGGAATGGACATCATAATGGACAATATCTGGCTTTTTAAACATCCTAAAAGCATTTGATTAGAAGTAAACGAGATTTAAACCCAGTAGATCCAACAAAATCCAGTGATCATCATTTTCTTATTAAGAACTTGATTGTGTTTAGAATAGAAGAGAACTGCATACTGGACATTATATACTACACACTGCCTATTGCAATATGAATAGTGATGGAATGCTATTCTAAACACATCTGATATCTTTATACACAGTTTCTCACACAAAGTTTCTCTATCCATGAAACTTAGTGTGAAACTGGCCATTTTCTCACATTTGGTGTGACTGACTGATAAGATCAAGACACGAGATGAACTATAGTTATACATATACTGCCGGATACGTGTTAGTTTGAATCTATCAAATCAGTATCAATTATTATTATCTCTCCATCAGTCACAATATTTCCTCTGACTGTGTGCATCAGGGTTTAAATTGCACTACTGGCCACCAGATAACGGCACTGCAGATATAAATGTACCTCAAGACGTGAAAGACATTTTAGAAACTGCAGTGTCTGTGAACATGGCCATTTTCATATGCAATACATATCTCACACAGTATATTTGAACACATAATTATAATAATAATAATGATTATTATTATTATTATATGCAAGATATTTCTAGGATATTTACACACATTTTATTAAAAAACAATAATGAAAACAATACTGTTTATTATTGTTGTTGTTGTTTTTTTTTTTCTCAAGAAGTGAGAAAGACATTTTAGAAACTGCAGTGTCCATGAACATACTGTAATGTTTAAATTTGAGATATATTTTCAGTATATTTCCCACATATTTGTAATAATAATAAATCATTATTATTATCTTAGATATCTCTCCAGTATATTTTTACACATTTTCATTATTTGATTATAAGTAATATTGTTTTATCTCACTTTTTTCAAGAATTGAGAGACATTTTTGATATTTCATTTATTAAATATATATACAGTGAGGAAAATAAGTATTTGAACACCCTGCTATTTTGCAAGTTCTCCCACTTAGAAATCATGGTGGGGTCTGAAATTGTCATCGTAGGTGCATGTCCACTGTGAGAGACATAATCTAAAAAATAAAATCCAGAAATCACAATGTATGATTTTTTAACTATTTATTTGTATGATACAGCTGCAAATAAGTATTTGAACACCTGTCTATCAGCTAGAATGCTGACCCTCAAAGACCTGTTAGTCTGCCTTTAAAATGTCCACCTCCACTCCATTTATTATCCTAAATTCTGCCAAACCTGTTTGAGGTCGTTAGCTGCATAAAGACACCTGTCCACCCCATACAATCAGTAAGAATCCAACTACTAACATGGCCAAGACCAAAGAGCTGTCCAAAGACACTAGAGACAAAATTGTACACCTCCACAAGGCTGGAAAGGGCTACGGGGAAATTGCCAAGCAGCTTGGTGAAAAAAGGTCCACTGTTGGAGCAATCATTAGAAAATGGAAGAAGCTAAACATGACTGTCAATCTCCCTCGGACTGGGGCTCCATGCAAGATCTCACCTCGTGGGGTCTCAATGATCCTAAGAAAGGTGAGAAATCAGCCCAGAACTACACGGGAGGAGCTGGTCAATGACCTGAAAAGAGCTGGGACCACCGTTTCCAAGGTTACTGTTGGTAATACACTAAGACGTCATGGTTTGAAATCATGCATGGCACGGAAGGTTCCCCTGCTTAAACCAGCACATGTCAAGGCCCGTCTTAAGTTTGCCAATGAGCATTTGGATGATCCAGAGGAGTCATGGGAGAAAGTCATGTGGTCAGATGAGACCAAAATAGAACTTTTTGGTCATAATTCCACTAAACGTGTTTGGAGGAAGAAGAATGATGAGTACAATCCCAAGAACACCATCCCTACTGTCAAGCATGGGGGTGGTAGCATCATGCTTTGGGGGTGTTTTTCTGCACATGGGACAGGGCGACTGCACTGTATTAAGGAGAGGATGACCGGGGCCATGTATTGCGAGATTTTGGGGAACAACCTCCTTCCCTCAGTTAGAGCATTGAAGATGGGTCGAGGCTGGGTCTTCCAACATGACAATGACCCAAAGCACACAGCCAGGATAACCAAGGAGTGGCTCTGTAAGAAGCATATCAAGGTTCTGGCGTGGCCTAGCCAGTCTCCAGACCTAAACCCAATAGAGAATCTTTGGAGGGAGCTCAAACTCTGTGTTTCTTAGCGACAGCCCAGAAACCTGACTGATCTAGAGAAGATCTGTGTGGAGGAGTGGGCCAAAATCCCTCCTGCAGTGTGTGCAAACCTGGTGAAAAACTACAGGAAACGTTTGACCTCTGTAATTGCAAACAAAGGCTACTGTACCAAATATTAACATTGATTTTCTCAGTTGTTCAAATACTTATTTGCAGCTGTATCATACAAATAAATAGTTAAAAAATCATACATTGTGATTTCTGGATTTTTTTTTTTAGATTATGTCTCTCACAATGGACATGCACCTACGATGACAATTTCAGACCCCTCCATGATTTCTAAGTGGGAGAACTGGCAAAATAGCAGGGTGTTCAAATACTTATTTTCCTCACTGTATATATATATATATATATATATATTAATTTATTTACAAACAAAACTTGCATTTTAAAGCAATTCGTGATTTTCTACATGGATAATCTTCCCTGATATTTGGTTTGATCCTGCAGTAATCTGCTTTGATCTAGAGTTAACTATTCCTTATGTGATACTATTTGAATGCAGAGAAATTAGACAAGCAAACCACAAACAACAACACTAGTGCCATGATTTCTGTTGTTGTTGTTTTGTTTTGCCATCACAATGCCATGTTTTTTAGAACAAACCATAGCAGTGCAATATTTTTGGACTTATCATGGCAGTACCATCATAATCCTTGAAGTGTACATCATGTACAGTACATGGTACTGCCACAGTATGAGGAAAATAAGAAAGCGATTTCTATCTCTATAAGTCTGGACAATGCAAAGTATGTGAGTGGGAGGATGTTTATGTGTGCTCATCTCCATCTAACTGTGTGTGTGTGTCTCTCCATATGAGAGTAACTCTGTGTGTGTGTGTGTGTGTGTGTGTGTGTGTGTGTCTTTATATGAGAGAGAGAATTAGTGTCTGTGTGTCAGGCTGTGTGGGTGTCTGTGTGTGGGATGCTCTCTCCAGCACAGCTAATGTGAAGTGTTCGGAGAGCTCAAGAGAAGCGCATAGAGCTTTTAATAAACATAGGTAGCCATGCAAATGTCCACTCCCCCATAAACGCCACATTTAAGACTCTTCTATTCTATTTCAATGGCACCACCTGAACGGCAATTATGTCATTAAGCATCTTGTTGGATCTAAAAACGTCCTCCTGGCGTCCTGTGCAGGATGTGCAAAATTCCCCTTCCAACTCAATTTTCTGCTTTCATCTTTATCTCTGCGTATCTGCGAGAGTTGCAGAAAACGACAAAGGCATGGGGATGTTTCAGCAAATTAATAAGACTGTTTAATCAGACTTTTTTTGATGAAGGGCTGAGGAGGAATTTGCTCCTGATGCAGCTGGTATCTGTCACAGTTAGAGAGGAGTAACACCCTCACTCTCTCCGTCACATTCACTCGTTCTCTCTCGCTCACTCGCTGGAATTCGAGACTTATTATGAGCAGTCTGCCTCCAAAGCTAGTTCCTGCGCATAAATTATTTTAGCATGCTTATATCCTGCTGTTGAAAATGCAGTTTGCTTGGCTTTGTTTTTTGTTTTGTTTTGTATGGCTACTTAATTATTTTAAGTAGCCTACATGCCTTGAATGGGCATAAAGATAAAGGGATAGTTCACCCAAAAATGTCAATTCTGTCATCATTTATTCACCCTCATGTTGTTCCAAACCAAATTTCTTTCCTCTGCTAAATACAAAAGAAGATATTTTGAAGAATATGGGCAACCAAACTGGCCCAAGGCCCCATTGACTTCCATAGTATGGAGGGAAAAAAAACCATGTAAGTCAATGGGGTTCATCAACTGTTTGGTTACTGACATTCTTCAAAATATCTTCTTTTGTGTTCAGCAGAAGAAAGAAATTCATACAGGTTTGGAACAACTTGAGGGTGAGTAAATGATGATATTTTTTTTTCATTTTTGGGTGAACTATCCTTTTAAATGTTGCCATGACTTAAATTGTTCCATCATTATTACAATTACCTGTTTAGAAGATGGGGATTTCTTTAATAGTATCTTCTTAAGAAGAGCTATATGCAAATTATTACACTTTTGTATTATTTAATTTGATTTAATCTAATGTTTTCTAGGTGAAATGTTCTACTAAATGTTATGGAAAGCAAAGTGTTTTCTTTTTCGTAGACAATTGATAATCACATAAACACTCATGAGACAACACTCCCAATAGTGGTGATACGTGGAAAAAAATGGTAAATGTGTAAAATGCCTGCATGGTCATTCATTCAGCGAATGATTCAATGACTCATTCTGTGTTCATTACACATAAAAGACACACTCTCATTGCCCACATTCTTATGCAACAACGAATGATGATTTATGCATATAAATACTGTTTTCTGGAGGGAAACGGGGTACAACACATGACTTTGGGATATCACGCTCATGAGCCATTTGCTGAAGACACCGTTATTCACGCCTTAAAGGATTAGTTCACCCCAAAAATGAACATTTCCTAATAATTTACTCACCCCAATGCCATCCAAGATATCCATGTCTCGAGTTTTTGGATAAAAACATAATGTCATTATGTTTTTTGAGGAAAACATTTCTGGATTTTTCTTCTAACAATGGACTTCATTGGTTACCATCGTTTTTAAGTCCAAATCAATGCAGTTTCAAAAGTCTTTGAAGTGTTTAAACGGGCTGTACGTGATCACAGCTGAAGAAGAGGTTGTTATCTAGCGAAACGATAGGTCATTTAAAAAATATATATATAATTTATAGACTTTTTACCTTCAATAGTTCGGATTGAGCTGATCAACAAACGGACAGGGAACTACGTCACCACGTTGAAAGGTCACGCCGGCGCCGGCAGAAGTACCGCCCCACTGTTTACAATGCGACCGTACGTAGGAGGATAGTTCAAATAGTATTGTTTGCTATTATATATATATATAGTAATAGTATTCAGTGAATATGAATATGAATAGTATATGAATAACATTCTGATGAATATGAATAATAGTATTCAAATAGTATTGCTGGCGCCGGCGTGACCTTTCAACGTGATGACGTAGTTCCCTGTCCGTTTGTTGATCAGCTCAATCCGAACTATTGAAGGTAAAAAGTCTATAAATTATTTACATTTTTTTTAAATGACCTATCGTTTCGCTAGATAACAACCTCTTCTTCAGCTGTGATCACGTACAGCCCGTTTAAACACTTCAAAGACTTTTGAAACTGCATTGATTTGGACTTAAAAACAATGGGAGACAATGAAGTCCATTGTTAGAAGAAAAATCGAGAAATGTTTTCCTCAAAAAACATAATTTCTCTCCCACTGAGGAAAGAAAGACATGGATATCTTGGATGGCATTGGGGTGAGTAAATTATTAGGAAATTTTCATTTTGGGGTGAACTAATCCTTTAAAGGCCAAAGACGAATGACGACGTTACCTGTCCACAGCATATAAATGCAGATGCATGCGACATTCCCTTTGTTCAAGTCCAACTCTTCACCAAGCCTCCGACTGTGCAAGGTTCAGAGGTGTTGTACCTCGTTTCCCTCCTTCTGGGAACAGTAGTTATATGCAAAACTCAACGTTTTCATTCAGTCGGTTCACTTGGTACAACACATGACATGGGACATATATTCCCGCCCCGCAAATTTGCTGAACTAAACATAATGGACCAGCACAACCACATACCCCTTTTCCCTTTTCAAGGGAGCGACGGCCCGTGGTAAAAAGTACCTGCGGGGAGCTCGGACTAAGCTACCGTTGCCACAGTGACATCTAGTCTGTAAACCGGACATGTGTGCCATGTGTGGTGAAGCCCAACTGGCAGCCGCACGAAAATCTTAAACCATGCCCATAACGTTTCCATGCCCCTCGTAGAGTGTGCACACACCCCTGCAGGCAACGTCTTATGTGCTATAGACATAGCTCTCTACAATCCAATGCGAAAGACGGCTTCCCACTGGCCGAGCTTGTCAGTGCACAGCCTGCATCTGCTCAATGGACCTGCGTACTACTCGCACAGGGCACAAAGCAAGTCTCCTGTCTTCCTTTAAGTCAGAGGATTTACAGGGCAAGCAGTTTGAATGAGAGTGCACTCCCGACATGACTTTAGGCATATACAGTGGGGAGAACAAGTATTTGATACACTGCCGATTTTGCATGCAGGTTTTCCTACTTACAAAGCATGTAGAGGTCTGTAATTTTTATCATAGGTACACTTCAACTGTGAGAGACAGAATCTAAAACAAAAATCCAGAAAATCACATTGTATGATTTTTAAATAATTCATTTGCATTTTATTGCATGACATAAGTATTTGATCACCTACCAACCAGTAAGAATTCCGGCTCTCACAGACCTGTTAGTTTTTCTTTAAGAAGCCCTCCTGTTCTTCACTCATTACCTGTATTAACTGCACCTGTTTGAACTTGTTACCTGTATAAAAGACACCTGTCCACACACTCAATCAAACAGACTCCAACCTCTCCACAATGGCCAAGACCAGAGAGCTGTGTAAGGACATCAGGGATAAAATTGTAGACCTGCACAAGGCTGGGATGGGCTACAGGACAATAGGCAAGCAGCTTGGTGAGAAGGCAACAACTGTTGGTGCAATTATTAGAAAATGGAAGAAGTTCAAGATGACAGTCAATCTCCTTCGGTCTGGGGCACCATGCAAGATCTCACCTCGTGGGGCATCAATGATCATGAGCAAGGTGAGGGATCAGCCCAGAACTACACGGCAGGACCTGGTCAATGACCTGAAGAGAGCTGGGACCACAGTCTCAAAGAAAACCATTAGTAACACACTACGCCGTCATGGATAAAAATCCTGCCGCGCACGCAAGGTCCCCCTGCTCAAGCCAGCGCATGTCCAGGCCCATCTGAAGTTTGCCAATGACCATCTGGATGATCCAGAGGAGGAATGGGAGAAGGTCATGTGGTCTGATGAGACAAAAATAGAGCTTTTTGGTCTAAACTCCACTCGCCGTGTTTGGAGGAAGAAGAAGGATGAGTACAACCCCAAGAACACCATCCCAACCGTGAAGCATGGAGGTGGAAACATCATTCTTTGGGGATGCTTTTCTGCAAAGGGGACAGGACGACTTCACCGTATTGAGGGGAGGATGGATGGGGCCATGTATCGCGAGATCTTGGCCAACAACCTCCTTCCCTCAGTAAGAGGATTGAAGATGGGTCGTGGCTGGGTCTTCCAGCATGACAACGACCCGAAACACACAGCCAGGGCAACTAAGGAGTGGCTCCGTAAGAAGCATCTCAAGGTCCTGGAGTGGCCTAGCCAGTCTCCAGACTTGAACCCGATAGAAAATCTTTGGAGGGAGCTGAAAGTCCGTATTGCCCAGCGACAGCCCCGAAACCTGAAGGATCTGGAGAAGGTCTGTATGGAGGAGTGGGCCAAAATCCCTGCTGCAGTGTGTGCAAACCTGGTCAAGAACTACAGGAAACGTATGATCTCTGTAATTGCAAACAAAGGTTTCTGTACCAAATATTAAGTTCTGCTTTTCTGATGTATCAAATACTTATGTCATACAATAAAATGCAAATTAATTACTTAAAAATCATACAATGTGATTTTCTGGATTTTTGTTTTAGATTCCGTCACTCACAGTTGAAGTGTACCTATGATAAAAATTACAGACTTCTACATGCTTTGTAAGTGGGAAAACCTGCAAAATCGGGAGTGTATCAAATACTTGTTCTCCCCACTGCATGCCCAGTTTGAACGTAACCCCACCAAACGCAAATTGGATGCAAGAGGGATGCACCAACAGTGCATGAAGATCACCAACGCGCTTCGCTGATGCCAGTACCAACGACAGCATCCTTAGATTCAAGGATTCTAAAGGCACGGACAGAGGTTCACACATAGCCTCCAGACCTATGATCAGGTCATGACCGCACCATTAATTTTATAACAGCCTAAAAACACTGAGCCTCTTAAAGCCCAAAGTATATTTCAGCCCGATTTTTATGTCCGTGCGGACGGTGCATGTACAGCAGAGCATTTCCGAGTGACTTGAGCACTTGGAAAAAGTCCACACACGCCAAATGCATCTTTCCACTCGCACAACCAAAGGAGTATACTTTGAAAGGCTCACGCTCATTGGCGCTGCACCATTAATGCCCTCATGACAAGCCGAAATGGCCATCCAATAAACTTCCAGAGTGAATCGTGGTGTGACCTTCTGAATCGGGGAGCTGAATCGGGGAGTGACCTTCTTATGGAAAAGAATTAGTATCCCCTCAATTGGGCACTGATATGGCAACAAAGATCTTCACCTGCCCCAAGCTTCAAATACGCGCTACTTCAAAATGCAAGTGCTCCATATTGTAGCTATCAGATTCTCCTTCTCAACAGGTAGGCCCCTAGAGACCACTGTTCAGGTAGAGGGTACAGAATCTGCCTCCTGCCAGGGACAGCAGGTCCCTGCATAGGGAAAGACACCACGCTGTCCTTAACCACAACGTCATGATGCTTGCGTACCATGTCTTTGCTGTCCAGAAAGTAGCCACCAAAATCAGTGACAGACCTTCCCCGCCGCACCCTTTCCAGGGTAGGCTGTATCAGTTCCCCCGCTGGGAAAGTGGACAGCTGAGTCCTGGGCTATACATAAGACAGGGAATCCACCCCCAGCTGGGCACTCCTGTCCATAATCAAGAAAACAGTGCGGTTTTCTGCAGGCACAAAAGGATCCACATCGGCCCTGCCGAAAACAGATCCCAGATCTGCGCCACTATTTGAGGATGCAAATGCCACTTCAGGGGGGACCGCAGGTCTGCCCCATATCAAGACTGTCCGTGCCAATTGTAGCAGGGGAAGAGAGCGAGTACCCACTTGCCTGCTTATATACAACTCCACTGTCGTATTTATCATTCTGACCAACACATGTTTGCCCTGCTGGGCCAAGTGTTTCAGCACCACGAGAACTACTTACAGGAGAGCTACGAACAATCTTATGTTCTGATGACACAACAGAGACAACACCGCTTCTGCACATCTTACAGGTTTGAGTGGTGCTAGGGACTTAAAACTTGTAGGCAATCCCGTTGACAGAGACCTCCAAAATTTTCTGTGCCCAGGTGGACTGTGGCAGTATGCATCGGGCAAATCCACCGATACATGCCAATCCTGAGGATGCAGAGGGCATAAAAGGTGACTGACAGGTGTGTTTGATTAAGGTGACATGCAAAGTGCATGATCTTCCCTGCTTGAAAAATATAGGCAGAGCATTTCTTGTCTGCATCCAGCGAGACAAAATCATCCTCCTGACAGTCAAAGTTCTGCTCAGACTCAAGGGCAGCCAGAGAAACCTTGTCTCCTCCTCAGCCTCCACGCGATGGTCCCCAACTCTCTGTGGCCTCCAAAAACGGTGATTGCCGCAAATTGATCAGTGAATGGAACAAATCAGTAAACAATTGAATTTTTGGGGGGAATGGATTAAAACAGTCGAGTCATTCAAATTACTCCAAATCCCCACCTACCATCTAACTCACCTGTTATGCTTGTTGGTTCGACTTAAAAGTATAAGAAAGTTTTGTGTTCTTGAAAGTTGTGAACGTCAGAATAGTAAGTAAACAAAATGTAAGTATTTACGTAATCTAAGAATAATTTTACACTTCACTGCATGTTATGTCCAGTGAATTCGGATCACTAAATAAAAAAAAAATTTATGACAGCATACAGTCCTGTATTCCAGAATTTCATTTTTTAGGAGTTCGACAATACTTTTAGAGTAACTGCATCATTGTGACTAACAGATATAAAAATAGAGACCAAATAACTCGTCAGCTTGTAGAGTATTTGCAAAAATTAAGTTTAGAATATATCAGGCTAGTTTGAAGAGTCCATGAGGATAATAGTACCTTACTTTCACCTCACTCTTTATCTCTCTTCTTTCTTAAGCTCTTATGTGCTGAGTAATGGCACTCATGTGACTATGAGAAATCCTGTGCGTTTTCCAGAAACCTGTGGTAGTCAAATCTAATTCCTGTGAAAAAAGCAGATGCAGTCATGTGGTCCATTAAGAGGACACAAAGGTTCTCAGAGCACTGGTGTCCTCACCCATGAACATCTAGCTTGCATGGCAAATAAATGAACTCAACACTCGCTAGAATCCTCATTCTAAACAACTTTTTGAACAATAGAAAAAGTGAGTGCTAGGCACATTATGGATTGAATCTGTGTTCTGAGTGAATTCTCTGAATTTTGGGTTTTTGTAAGGATTTCCAGGAACCTGGTATGAATCACCTTCTCAAGCTTTATGAAGAATCAAAGCACAAAAGTATAGCCTGCAGAGGCTTGGACGCAAAAAAAGCGCCATGCAGTTGTCATGGTGATAACACAAGAGTTGAGTATAGGTGGGAAAATAACTACAAGGCTGTAATTTGTCTAGCCTTCCCACAGCCTGTTATTCCACCTGAGAGATCACGTTTATGTTGTTATACATGCACTTAAATATA
Source organism: Rutilus rutilus (assembly GCF_951802725.1). NCBI lineage: Eukaryota > Metazoa > Chordata > Actinopteri > Cypriniformes > Leuciscidae > Rutilus > Rutilus rutilus. The sequence goes on from NC_140229.1 coordinate 15,051,793, forward strand.
ATTGGTGATAATAACTTTTATGTTAATAATGCTAATCCTGTAAGAATGAAAATCCAGTCAACAAAACAAGAGATTTATTTCACTCTACAGCTTTAAATGTAGACAGTATACCACACATTTTTTCAAGTGAATATGTGACATAGCATAGCATTTCTTCATACTTTGAAACAACTGACAACGTCTCGACAAAATGGCTCATGAACACTTATTTAATGATACAATACAATACAATCCCTAATATACAACACCTCCCACATAGACAAATACTATCTGAGAATAAAAAACTCTGTTTGCAGCAGGTGCAGATGGATAAGGCTGTGGATCAATATACACATTAAAGGATTTAAATAAAGCACATGGTGATGTAGGGAATCATGGGAGATTTATATAATGTCAATGAGTCATACACTGAATCACTGAGAGATGCAGAGAGTGGAATGGGAGTGAAGGGGGGATGAAATGGAAGGATGGCAGTAGATAAGAAGAGCCAGGGTGTTAGGAGATGGAGTGGATGAGGGAAGAGGTTGGCAGCTCTCTTTTTAGAGATACAGTTTGAAATATCTACTCTCTGCAAACATTTAATAGACATTTAGCCTGATTATTAACACACTAGACATGCAAGCCTCAGAATGCAAGTTCAGATCCCATGATAATAATGATAGAAATCCCATAAAATAGTGTTTATCTTAGCATGCCAGTCCATTAACAGTGTCAATAAATATAAAGGATGGTAAAATAAGCATACTACAGAATATATTTCATAGTGAACTGGTCTAAACACCCCACATAAATCAAAACCATAAGCTTTAAGTCAATTTTTTCAGCTTTGAGGTGAACTCCTAAACATTAAAGTTGAAATAAAACAGAAGAAGCGACAGATCTTTTTTTCTGTATTGTGACGTATATTATCCAAGTGTAACGGAATATCGAAAAAGAAAAAGAAAGTTGGGTGGGGATTTGGTCCATTGGTTGTTGATTGGATGGAGGCGGATCTTAATGCTTGTGCAATCAATTGTAAGAAAGGGGTGGAGTTAAAGCAGGCTAAATAATTGAAAAAGTCTGGCCCAACTTTAACAAAAATTACTTTTTGCTTTTGAAATGAGCAGTTGTCGCTGATGAGAAATCCAAAGCAAAATATTGATGACTCATCCTGCACTACACATATATTTGTCCAATCAAATGCTTTCTAGAGTGAGAATATCCCTCCCACAAATACCACCTGTACCACCTTGTGACATAACTAAAGCATACCTGTTTATTTAAACAAAAAAGTGAAAGAAAGAAAAAGAACAAGCCCTGTGGTATGTCCTGCTTAAACTTAAAGAGAGAATAAAACTGCTCTTAGTGCAACTTTATGGGGTCTTTAAAAATGTTTTTGAGTTTAGTCAGAAATATAGCTGAAATGCAGATGCAAACCAGTTCTGAAAATATCTTGATGTTGTACATTTTAATTTGACAACCCCAGTCCACCAGAACCACACACAACTATATTACATACTGAAGACTCTAGACTTCTAAAGGCATAATCAGCCATATGTCTGTGTCTGACAGAGAGAAGTTCTCATCTCTCACCTTGTGCAGTCAAGCATGCTAGTCCAGAACTCCCCAGGTTTTTGATATACAACAACACAAAAAAACTCGCCTAATTCACTCACAAAAACATAAGGTGCAGCTTCAAACATGAATACATTTACTCTGTGTGCAAGCTCAAAGTGTCTGTAATTTAATGCTGTAGACAGGTGTATCTAACGGACAGATCTTTCTGCTGGTTGCGACTTTTCGATGGTCGACAATAGTGCTGGAATCAGAGGGATTCTGATGTGAAGATCTACATCCTCTTCAGTCCAAGGACCACCAATGCTGCTGCCATACATTGTTGCCACCTCCTCTCAAGGTTTGAAACATGCAGAACAGGTCATTTCTTTACCAGAGTTGAGCTGAGGAGAGATGGTATCTGGAACTACTGATTTCAGGATATCGTTCTCACTGGCAATGATGTGTTTCACTAGGAAGTTGGCAGCTTCGTTTATGTTGAGGTTTTCCTTAAATTTGGAGAGAGAGAAAGAACATACATGAAACTTTTTTTTGATTACCAGGTTTCAAAATGTTCAGTTTGATCATTCGGGAAGGAGACTGTGTTTGATCTCATCTCCCATTGAACTTGACCTGGGAACAGTAATGAATTATTAAAACCCATGAAAATGCTCATAGCTGGAGATTAATTTAAGACTGACTGGACTCTTCATTAAGAATGAATGAATAGAGGTTCTGAAATAAATAAATAAATATATGCCTTTGACACATCTCAATGGGATTTAATGAGATGGCCTACATGTACCAAAAGTCCATTCTCCCGTTTCCCTCGGCAACTGCTCTGCATGTGAGTGGCAGCTGTAATTAGCGTGCAAATATTAATAAGCTTCAATCAGAAGCTTTAATCAAGCTCTAAAGGTTCTGACAATACAAGTTCCATCAAAAGATATTTGTTAGTATGCGGTCAGCAGGCGAGAAAAGCTATTTTATTGTAGCCAACATAAAGGCTAATCCTGAACGTGATTTCACCAAGTGCAACGTTCAATCAACCAATCAGATTTGAGGGACAAGTTTACAGTTTGTCAAGATTACAACTAGGTTTAGGTGCTTCTACATCAGTGTTATTTACCAATCATTTCCCTAACTTATGGGTAGGGTTAGGACTAAATATTCGGGCAGCCATCACATGGCAAACTCTCTTTGTTGGTAATCCTCCACACACTTTCACAATTGGATTCAATTTATTGTTGGTGACAAATACACCTGCAAATACAAAAATGTGCTTTTGCGTGATGCACTATTCACACCAAAAGGACAAATATGAATTCTAAGACTAATGTTGAATCAGTGAAATAAAAATTAACCAATGACTTTCCAAACTAGTACTGTGGCGGTGCCCTGGTGGTGGTAACAGATGGTAAAACCATGGTATTTGATATTTAACATTGTAGAGATAATTACTATATTCATAAACCAGAGTATTTACAAGGTACTCCAAAGAATACCATGCAAAACACTGTATTACCCTGATACCATGTCCAAAAACGTCTCTTTTATTAGTTTAAATTCCATACATGAATACACTTAGTGAATATAGTACAGTGGCATATATAAAATTAGGGTATGGTATGGTATTAGCATCTAAAACCCTCACTATACCATGGTTCTGTATATTCTTAGCAAGTTTGAACACAAACATTCTCTGTCATTACTGTTGCTCCATCTAAAATCATAGCAAATGTTATATTTTACCTTAGCAGACGTCTCAAACCAGCCCACAAATCCATTCTCCTTGCAGTACTGGTCCATCTTCAGGCCGTTGTTAGTCAGAAAGTCTCTATTTTGGTCGCACTTATTGGCCAGGAGCACTGTGGCGACACTCTGGCCATTTGAAAGTATTAATTTTGAGTCCAGATCCTCCTTCCATTTGGAGACTGCCTCAAACGTGCTGGGTCTGGTAACATCAAAAACAATGAATGCCCCCACGGCCTCCCGGTAATAAACCCGCGTCATGTTCCCGAACCTCTCCTGACCTTCCAGTGCAGATGGAGAGGGAGGAAAAAAGGTACAAAACAATTGGAAAAAGCACAACACAACAAGCCAGATGCAGCACAGATATATATATATTCCTGTTCAAAAGTTTTGGGTTGGTAAGATTGTTTTGTTTTGTTTTCGAAAGAAGTCTCACCAAGCAAGGCTGCATTTATTTGATAAAAAATACAGCAAAAACAGTAATTTTGTGAAAGAATTATTTACAATTCAAAACAACTTTGATATTTTTATAAATTTCTACTTGTAATTTATTCCTGTGATGCAAAGCTGAATTTTCAGCATCATTACTCCAGTCTTTGGTGTCACATGATCCTTCAGAAATCATTCTGTTTTGATGCTCAAGAAATATTGTTTATTATTATCAATGTTAATAAAAAATTTTTTTTTTTTTTTGGAGACCTAGATACAGCTTTTTCAGGATACTTTATTGAGTAGAAAATGTTATTATTTGTTTCTCCTCTTGTTTTATCTCTCTTTTTTATCTCTTTCTTTATTTGTTTTTTATCTGAGCTCTTTGAAAGTGTACAGTTTGGTACACTGTGTTTTTGTAGGTGATTTATTTGAAATAGAATAAATGTTTTGTAATATTACAAATGTCTTTACTGTCACTTTTGATCGATTTAATGCATCCTTGCTGAATGAATCTATTTATTTCTTCAGAAAAATCTTAGTGACGTTTGAACACTACACTAGTGTATATTGTATAAATAAATTGCATAGACAGACACAGTAAGATATTTTAGCAGCTCATGCCAGACACTCTCAAATTCTAAGAAAAGGCCTGTGCCAAGATAAATTTGGCATGATTACATTTATTATAATGAATCTACAGGACAAAAACACATGAGTCTATACAATTCATTGAGTAATTTCCAGCAACGTGCATCGTTCTGAGCACTATTCACAGCAAACTTTCTTGTTCTTCTTATTCAGTCGACTATGCTCATTACTGCGGATTTTTTTTCCAGCTAATGGCACATTCCATCTGTGTGCCTTTCTCTTGTCTGACTCTGAATGCAGCCACTCTTCTGGGCTGCCAGCATTACACAACATTCCCTAGGACAGCTGTTTCCCTCAGTTAGTTCTGTTATTTATTCTAAATTAGAATCAGGAGGTGCATGTTGATCTCCATGAGTCTGACAGCAGTCTGCTTCACACTATGAACCACGAAACACGAGATGCTGTATTGGTTTTGATAATCCATATGGGCTTTTGAGATATTACACAGGTGTTGTACAGCAACAACAACAATGAATTATGAATAATGGATTATAATGTAAATCATCAATCAAGTTGTGTTTATGAAATCATGTGCACTTGAAAACTTCAGATGTGCTGCTGTTACTGCTATCATTGACTTAAATTTGATGAAATTGTTATGGTCATCTAACTTGACAACATGCAACGTGCGTGCGTTCAGAGAAAACTATTAGTCACTAACAAGGAAAATGAACTCAGCATGTTTCACTTCATGAAATTGTATGTCAGGTGACTTCCAGGGCAACAATGAGGAGTTTATGACTATGTATGGCAAGTTTATCATCTCATCTCTCAATAGTAGCCTATAGTGCTGGAAGTACACTAACCCGTGGTTTGCCTACAGAGATTTCCCTACAATGTCATCCGCGTGCTATCTCTCTCACATGAGACCTTTCCATGCGGGCACGCGGAAAACGAGTTCTTTAAGCTGCGCGTGCCTGACACGTGAGGAGGACGATAAACAAGAGAGACTTCTTTTTTGGGTTGCAGAATAAGATCAACTAACAT